>NC_056743.1:1214981084-1215303584 GCF_019279795.1 Protopterus annectens
TGTTGGGACTTCACTCACTACACCTAATGCCAGATTTAGGTATAAGTTAAACAGATTTCATCATAAGGCCTCACAGACTTAAGGGAACTGCTTTTATTTCTTACAGTTTTATTATTGTTTCATAAATAAAAATGTCTTCAAATTAATCCCTCTTGTATGGGTTACGTGCTCAAGCCAAACCACTAAAGATAGCCATTTATCATGTGCAACACTGTTGGTAGTGATGGGACATCAAACAACTTATAGCCAGATGTTACCCTAAAACATACCTCTCAAGTGTACCTCATTACGAGGAACGTACCTCATTTGGGGTCTTAAAAAGTTCATGTTCCTCAAGGTTCCTCAATGTTCCACATTGAAAGACTCTGTCACACATTCAGTGTTAGGAATTTTTTAGGTGAAATCCATGGTAAATAGAAATGAATCATATTAATTCATTAAAATATCTTCCTTATAAGCAAAACCAGCATATTTTAACCATCTTATGGCCTTCCTAGTTGAAGTTGTTAGTAAGCCAATAGTATGTGTTCCACATTTTGCCCATTTGTTCCACATTATGAGGGCTAGTGTTCCTCATTTTGGAGATGGAAGGTTGAGAGCTATGCCCTAAAATACATTGCAATTCCCCCAAATGCACACACATGTGCACACATCACACACACACACACACACACACACACACACACACACACACACACACACACACACACACACACACACACACACACACACACACACACACACACACACAAGCATAAGCCATAAGAATACTAGTTTTACACTGATTTTTGGCGAATCTATCGTATGACACTACTTATGCAATACCAGATCAGTGACTTTTGTTTGACAGTGATCAAATGACAGTAGGTATAAGTCTATTTTATCCACAACTGGCTTTCCTCCATACCCATCAATTATACCTCAGAGTCACACTAGATTAATGACTAATGGTTAGCAGTAATCAAACAACATCAGGGGTAAGTGACTGTTACCAGCAAATGGCCTCCACACCCATCAATTACAGACCTTTTACAGGCTGTGTGCACCTCAGATCTTTGAATGTGGTAAAAAACAATAATAATCGCAATAAATCATATTTATTCTGCACAAGCACACAGTAATTACAGTGCAGTAATCAATCTCACTTCAAGAAGGGAACACCAGCCCTGCAAACCAGATTAGTGACTGGAGAGTCAATTACTTTTATCCAAATACAGCTCATACTTCCAGCTAGCAGTTATAGCAATTTCTGCATACAATTCCCACATTGGATTGTGATAAAAAGTAATGGTCAATGTGACACCTGTGCCCTGGCCCAGCAATCAAGGAGCCTCAATCCTCACCATTAACACCAGATTATATGAGAGAAAAGGATAACAAATACACACAGCAAAGTAAATTTCCCTTAAGTGCACACAGAGATCACAGTCAGTCTGGGGCTGGTTGCTCCCTTGCTCTCCAGTTCCCCAATAAGACTCCCCACTGGCATAGCTATAGGGTCCATATCTCAGCCTAGCTGGCAAGCTAAAACCTCCAGTACCCTCTCTGTCCAACCAGTGCTTCAGGTCCCTGCCCAAGTACCTGACACACACTTTGAGATGCATATTTATACAGCTTCGCAGACACTCCTGGGAAGGGCTGACACAGATTCTCCAGCTGTGCCCCTATACCCAGACTATACGGTAGTAATTACTGCCACCACCAGCTAATAATTATCAGTTACCCAAAGGCCCTTAAAAGGGTGTCCAATTATTACTGTGCAATATTATTATCCAATAGTAGTGTAACTAAGCAATCAAGGCTTATTAGAAGGGCTTGGACATTAAACTCTATAAATATGAAATGTATTCTAGAACTTAAATTATCTCTACATAAACCAGCCACATTTGAAAAGGGTTTAAAATATTTAATAATGAATACTAAAAACACAAGACAACACTACTACACCACAGTGCTATTCAAGAGATCAGAGATCACACAGAAACTTTAAATAATTCAGTAGTACAGTTCTGACATAACAGAAAAACACTTAGTCTAAACTTTCCTAATTTCTAGCTGTTGCTACAAGAAAACATATGTCTAAAGTAACATAGTTACATAGAGCAAGGCAGTGCTGAGTTGAATAGTCAAACAAAATGCTTAACAATCTCTGGTTTTCACTGTTTAAATTGAAACTCCAGTTCTGATAAACATTACATCATTTTTTCACCCTTCCTGGAGTTCCCAGGCTACACATTAACTGCATTTACATTCTTTTACACTTAAAGCAATAAAGGACATTCCACAAGTAAATTCTGGTCATTAACTTTAGCCTTAAAACAATAGACAGGAAGCCCCCATCCAGCCAGACTGAAGCCGGCTTGTAAAACATCAAAGGCAGTGATGAAATAATTTTAATTTCAATGAACCAAGAATTGCTTGACTTAGCTTTTTTTACAGCAGATGGCAATGTTGCCACATTGTTTTCAACATTCATAGTATTTACAAATAATAGAATTATGTATCAAATTTTATTTGACTAGGCTGGCAGCCTTCACCCTTCCCTACCAGTCTTCACAGTCAATTAATGCATTTTAGCTATGCTCCACACAAACAGTGTCCACACATTAAAGTATTCCAAGTTGCTTCACACAAATCACAGTAGTTCTGCAAAGCCAGAATAATGATCAACAACAAATAGTTTGTTGTTGATCATTATTCTGGCTTTGCAGAACTACTATTAAAAAAATGGCGGCAACCTGTGTGGCAGTGGCTGCTTTGGATCCCTACAGAAAAGTAAACTAGTTGTCTTGTTTTTCAACAGAAAAAAAAAAAGATTTAAGGCCAAGAAATAAAAGTATGATTAACTACAATGCTGAGAATGTTCTGGAAATCTGATCTCATATCTCACTGTGCTGCATATTTGATGAACTGCTAGTAGAGAGGCCTGTAAACTCAAACATACTCCATGAACTCCTGCAGCTTGGAATCTTACTTGAACATGGTAAAAACTGCAGAAACCTGTCAAACCTGTCTAACCAGTTGACAGTTAGATATGGGAAGTATATTAAAAGGAAAAGATGTGAAAGATCAAGAAAGAGAGGCTCTAGAACAGGAATTAAGGCCAGACTGAAAAGAAATCCACATAGGCCTGCACCTCCTTCCACGCTGCTGACAAATGTGTGCTCACTGGAGAGCAAGATGGCCTATTTAAGGATAGAGCTTTCCACACAATCTAGGGTGAGAAATAGTTGTTTACTTGTGTTCACTGAAATTTGGCTGAACTCCAGTATAAATGATAGTACAATATATGTGGAGGGGATGTCATTATTTTGTGCTGACAGAAATCATTTTTTTCTGTGGCAAATCTTGTGGAGGGGTGTCTGTGTGTATATCAACAACAACTGGTGTACAAACTGTGAAATAACCCCTCTCAGTCCTCAGAGAACATTGAGTTCATGTCATTAAATGTCAGACCCTTCTACTTGCCTAGGGAATTCAATGGAGTGAGCATAACAGCTGTTTACATCACCCATAGTGCTAATATCAATGTGGCATTGAACATTCTGTATTTGTCAATAAATGACCTCCAGAATAAGAACCCTGAGTCTGACCATATAATTGCAGGTGATTTCAATCAAGCTGACTTGAAATCCATTACCCCAATACCATCAACATGTGAACTGTGCAACAAGAGGGGAGAATACTCTGGATAAGGGGTACACAAATGTAAAACTGGCCTACAAAGCAGTACCTTATCCACATCTGGGCAACTCAGACCATCTGGCCATCATGATTCTTCCTGCATACATACCATTGCTGAAAAGAGGCAAACCTACAACCAAACAAGTAAGGATATGGTCTGAGGAAGCAGTCTTAGCACTACAGGACTGCTTCAAATGTACAAACTGGTCACTGTTTAGAGATGCAGCTGAAAAGAACCACCATATTGGTCTTGAGACATATACGGAATCTGTAATGGCCTATGTTTCAAAATGTGTTGACGTAACAGTCATAAAATGTATCACCATGCATGGTAATCAGAAACTCTGGCTATCTGGTGAAGTATACAAGCTCCTAAAGGCATGAAATGCTGCATTTAAATCAAAAGACAAGAATGCCCTAAGAGTGGCCAGACCAAATCTAAGTAGAGGTACAAAGGAGCCTAAGAGGACCTATGGACGTAAAATTCAGGGACACTTTTCTGACAAAAGGGACTCCAGACATCTCTGGCAAGGCATTCAGGCCATAATCAACTACAGGCCTGCATCCTCTCAAATGTAAAGACAGCACAGAATTTCTGAACAAACTAAACACCTACTTCAACAGATTTTATATGGACAGCAACACTGTGCCAAATAAGCTCCCTGTTGAACAGGGTGAGGAGGTGCTATGTGTAAGAAAAAGAAGTTATGTCTTACCATAACTTTCCATCTGTATTGTGGATCCTCATTCAGTCATTACAAGTGGGTATCGGTTTCGACCTCGGAACCAAGCCGGCCATCTTCCAAGCTCGCATCAGCTACAAACTCTCGAGCTAAAACTCTTACCCAGAATCCCCCTCTCCCTGTTACCTCAGATTGAGTTTGCAAGTCAAAAAAAGGTAGAGGCTACCTCTGGTCAAATGACCTAATAGAACTGGAAGGTGAGATCCATTAGAAGCCACAGGAGGGGGAAGGTCATAATGACTGAACGAGGATCAACAATACAGATGGAACGTTATGGTAAGACATAACTTCTTTATCCGATATTGTTAATCCCCATTCATTCCTTATGTGTGGGACAGAGTACCCAGCTACCTTTATTCCTGGGAGGCTCTCATGGAAGGACATTCCTGAGTACCATAGAACCAAAAGATGCTCTTCCCCTGGAGGCCAAATCTAATTTGTAATGATTGATGAAGGTATGAGGGGAAGCCCAAGTTGCAGCTGCACAAATGTCATGTAAAGAAGCTCTGGCATGGAAGGCAGCAGAAATTGCCACCGACCTTGTAGAATGAGCCTTTATGGTAGTAGGTAATGGAATATTATGTTGTCTATAAATGAAGGTCACACAGTCTTTCAACCATTTAGCCAATGTGACCTTAGCAACAGCACATCCAAATCTAGGTCCAGAATAGGTCAAAAATAACTGGTCTGATTTATGAGAGGCCTTAATCCTGTTCAAGTAGAAGCAAATTTGCCTGTGAATATCCAGGGTATGTAGGCAATACTCTCCTTTGTTTGAATAGTTGGGGAAGAAAACTGGCAATTCAATGGTTTGATTAAAGGACATTTCAGAGATCACTTTTGGCAGAAAGAAAGGATTAGTTATCAATGACACTCTGTCTCTATGAAAAATCAAATATGGACTCTTGATGCATAAGGCTTGAAGCTCAGAAATACATCTGGCAGAAGTAATGGTGACCAAAAACAAGGTTTTCCATGACAAGTATTTGAGGTTGCAAGAAGAAGCTGGTTCAAAAGGTGGCATTGTCAAAGCTTGTAAAACTAATGAAAGGTCCCATGGTTGAGTAGGTTCTCTAAAAGGGGGTTTTAAATGATTCACACCTTTTATGAAAGTCTTGCATAATTTGTGTGACATAAGAGAGGAGTCTTGGACACCATCATGGAAATTAGATATTGCAGCCAAATGAACTTTAATTGTGGAGGCAGATAGACCGGATTGAAAAAGAATGGCTAGATACTCCAGTACTATCGACACTGGTGCTGAAAAAGGATCTACCTGTTTTCCTTTCAGCCAAAAAGTAAATTGTTTCCACTTGCTTAGATAAGTAATTCTGGTGGAAGACTTATGAGATGAAATAACAATGTCACATATTGGGAAAGAAAGATCATTCTGCCTGGTAATCAAGGGAATTGGAGGAGCCGAGCTGTGAGCTTCAGGCTGTCCAAGTTGGGGTGAATCAGATTCTGCAGATGGGAGATCATTGCCAGGGTTGGATGGAGAATCCACGGTTGATCTAGCAGGTGAGGCCAAAGAAAGGGGAACCAAATCTAACGAGGCCAATATAGTGCTATGAGGATCACTTTGCTCTTCAACTGGCGGGCTTTCTTCAGAAATTGGGGAATGAGGGGGAGAGGTGGAAATGCATAAAGTAGACCCGAGGGCCAGTTGTGGACTAGAGCGCCCTGGGTGACTCTCCTGGAGGGGCAATCAGGGTGAAATAGTTGCTGCATTTGTAGTTGGTCGGGGATGCAAAGAGGTCACAGCAAGGAAGACCCCAGAGGTTGAAAATCTCCGCCGCTATCAAGGGATTCAGGGACCACTCATGAGGTTGTAGAATACACCTGCTGAGTCTGTCTGCTATCATGTTGGAACTCCCGGGAATGTGCATTGCTAGAAGAAAACGGTTGGTAGCCATCGCCCATTACCATATCCTCATGGCCTCTCGACAGAGTGGGTAAGATTTGGTTCTGCCCTGTTTGTTGATGTACCAGACTACCACCATGTTGTCTGACTGTATCACAATAGTCCCAGATGCCAGCAAGGGATGGCATGCTTGCAACGCCAGAAACGCCACCCTCAGCTCTAGAACATTTATATGCAGATGGGCCTCCATTTCAAACCAAGTACCTAGGATTGTCTGTCCCTGACATAGCCCCCGACCCCCACCCCATCAGGGAGGTGTCCATGGTCACTGTAGCCTTGGGCTGTTGGGGGAAGAAGGGCGAGACCATTGTGATGGGTTGTGGGCAATCCACTAATTTAAATCCTGTTTGCACCTGTGAGTTACCCGAATCTTGGCTGAAAGGGGGTACTGAATGGGATACCACTGGGTGAGCAGTAGCCATTGTAGAAGCCTCATGTGAAATCTGGCCAGGGGGAGGACAATGGTGATGGTGGCTGCCATGGAACCCAACAAATGTAGAACAGAGAGAGCTGTGGATTTCTCTCTTGAAAGGATTGGGATCAGTTGTTGCTTTATCCTTAGAATTCTGTGCTCTGGAATGGATGCTCTGCAATTCTTTGTATTCAAGATGACCCCTATGAATTATGTGGACTGAGATGGGGTGAGATTGGATTTTTGCCAGTTTATGTTATATCTAGCCTTTCTGCAGAGAGGAGAGAGTATGCCAGGGTGTCTTCCAATAGATGCCTGGTGGGGGCAGAGATGAGGCAGTCATCTAGGTATGGAAACACCTGGAATCCTTGTAGTCGCAAGTGAGCTGTAATGACTGCCATGCACTTTGTGAGCACTCTGCGGGCTGTAGAGAGTCCAAAGGGCAGTTCTCTGAACTGGTAGTGACTGGCTCCCGCATGGAAGCAAAGGAATCTTCTTGATGGCCTGTCCACTCTTATGTGGTAGTACGCATCTTAAAGATATATTGAACACACCCAATGGTCTTTTTCCAAAAGTGGAAGGATAGACTGTATTGTGACCATCTGGAACTTTTGTACTCTTACAAACTTGTTCAATACACTGAGATCCAAAATTGGTCTCCAGTTCCCGGGTTTTCTTTGGCACCAAAATAGTCTTGAGTAGAATCCAGATCCTATCTGGTCAGGAGGGACTATTTGGATGACTCTTTTTCTTAGCAGCTATGATATCTCTAATGCTGCTTCTTCCCTTTGATTGGGTGGAACGTCGGGTAAGTTTGTTGGGGGAGCAGGACAAAGATCAAAGGGAAAATGATAACCTCTGGTTATTATCCTTTGTACCCAAGAATTGGTGGTGATGGTTAGCCAGGCATAAGGGTAAAAAGAGAAACAACCCCCAACCACTTCCAGAGGAAAGCAGTTGGGCCAGTCTTCAGGAGCACTGGTAGGATTGGTCAGAGAAAGAGTCCCTGGAACCCTGGTTATGTGGACCCCCTCTGCCCCAAAAAGGGCGTCTTCCCTGTGAGTTTCCCCCTCTGCCTCTAGGGGAGAACTCTGCCTGTGTGTCATGGAAAGGACCCTGAGACTTTTTGTACCATATCTTTCCACTCTTCTGGTTTCTGGAAAAAGCCCATTGAGGGGAAGAATAACAGACACCCGCTGCATAAAGGGTCTTACCATCCTGTTCACATCTGGCCAGTGTGCTTTTAACCTTGGGTACAAACAATGAAGAGGCTTCAATGGGAGCATTGAGAAAGGAAGCCTTGTAGGGTTCCGCAAAATTACACAAATGCATCCAGGCGTGTCATCTCAGAACAATGCAGGAACTCGCCGCTCTAGCTACTCCTTCTGATGGGTGAGATATCAGGCACATGGAGGAGTTAGATATCAATTCAATGGTGGCTAGCTGAGAGGTGACTTTGTCACGGACCTCATCAGACACGGCACCAGCCAAAGTTTCAGAAAGCTCAGAAATTAAATTTCTTTGAAGCCTGGTAAAGTGTGCCATATAGTTCAGGGACCTGATTGCAAAGGTCACTCATTCAAAAGTACACTTCCCTATTCTGTCCAGAGCCCAAGATATTTTGTTGGGCAGATGTGGACAGTCTGGCTTTCTTCTTCTGCCAGGTCCTTTTTAGTTATGGCTGCCACCACCAAAGCATCTACAGGAAGACCTTTGGACCAATGGGGGTCAGTAACAGGAGGGGACAAATTTTTATCTGGCCTCCGGGGAATGGCATCAACAGTGTTAGGAGCCTTCCACACATGCTGCACGACGGGCCGGACCAGTTAGTCAGCAGGTGGTGTAACCCAGGAGGTAGGGGGCTGGGCGTGAAAGGCCTGCAGGAACACAGACTATTCAGAGGTCGGGTTTGAGAGTTGCCAATCACCTCTCTGTTTAAGAATTTCAAGAATATCGCCAAAGGATACCTCAGAGGGTGAGCGAGGGGTCCCTTCCCCATCATCAAAGTCTGTGTCTTCAGTAAGAGACTCCTCTGTGGAGTCCATGTGCTTCCTCTTGCACAAGCTTTTTTGATGAACTTCCTCAGAGGGAGAATCTGGGGAAGACAACGCAAAAGGGGTTTCCTGTGAGAGTATATCCTGAGGCCCTTGCACCCGGTGTGTGCCAGGAGCAACTTGTGTATATAACAGTCCACAAGAGGGAGGGTGACAGTGATAGCACAGGATCACCAGTCAATGCCAGAGCCTTCTCCATTAGCTGGAAGGCTGGTCTACCTGAAAAGGGGTGAGTGTCCAGGACAGGGGTCATCCCTTTCCTAAATGGCTCAGCCTGCCATCTCAGAGTCCCTGGATGGCTGTGAAACACCAAATTACGTATACCACAGCTGACATCCTGGGTCTTAGCAAAACTCTCCTGCCACAAAGGCAACTTCATCTCCTTAGTGAGGTCCATAAAGGGAACCATAGAGGGGGAAAACTGTGCTATATCAAGGGGCTTCAAAGGCAATGAAGGAGGAGAATAAGTATGGGTCTTTGGCAAATGGTGATCACCTCCCAAGGAAGGGTAGGTCCTAGGGGGTGGGATACCTCTGGCCAAAAGCACTTGATCCACAAGACACAACACGTCATGTTCAGAGAGGCTTCTAGTGGATTTCATGTATATGGCTGAGGGGGAGTCAGGTCTATCCAAAGATGGACCAAGCTCTGTGCCCACCTCACAGGTCTGTACTGAAAACAACGGGGCTGTAAAGGACTGAACTACAGGTGTCTGCACCAAGGAAATCATCGGTGCCGAAGTCATGGTCTGCACCAACGATAAGGTAGGTACTGAAGTGGTTGTCGGTGCTAAGGCTGGAACCAAAAATATAGCTGCCAATAACTGAATTGTCAGTGCTGAGAGGGTAGTCGGTGTCGGGTAAGTTTCGAAGCCGAAAGGGCAATGGGTGTCAAAAACTCCATCGATGTCGTAATAGTCTGCATCAACTGGACAGTTGGTGCCGGTAAAGAAGTCTGAACCGAGGAGCCCCTCGGTACTGATACGGTAAAGGGCACGCTAGTCGGTGCCAAAGTCACAGATGGCGCTGATGGCCTTGGTGCCGAAGGTCTAGGTACCGAAAGCGCTGGAGCTGAAGAAGTCAAATCCGAAGTGGAAAACTTAGCTTTCTTGGGTCTCGGTTTGTGGGAGTCCCCAGCAGGGAACGAAGGAAGAGACCTGGCCTTTATACATTCATCACTCTTTTTCTTATGGGATCTTGGAGGGGTTGAAGCCTCCAACCCAGAAATAGCCTCTGAAAAAAGAGATTTAAGTAGCCCCTTCAATATCAATTTATTTTTTTTCTCAATCAATGTCCTGTTAGAGAAATTCTTACAAATCCCACAGGGCGGATCAACTGTTAAATGAAGCACACCCAAGCAATAGACACACAGGGGATGTGCATCTGAAGTGGATCATTTATGGCCACAATCTGAACATTTTTTAAATCCTGGACTGCCTTTTTTATCTGCCATATTAGAAAGAAAGAAGGAAAAACCATAAAAAATACCAGCAATGGTACAAGAATTACCTGAAGGTAAGAAGGAAAGGCGGTTTACAAATAATGGTAAAAAAGAAATTACCTTGCGGTAAAGAGGAGGAAAGGATTCAAGAAAGGATAGTCGCTAAATGTGATAAGGTAAGAGAAAACTATCTAATAACTTTTCTGAGAAAAAAGGTTGTTTTAGAATTTAGTATGATGAAAAAAATTGTACTTAGCTCAAGAGAAGTAGCTTGACATGATTGAATGGCGATGCAGCAAACAAAATCTGGGGTAACAGGGAGAGGAGAATTCTGGATAAGAGTTTTAGCTCGAGAGTTTATAGCTGACGTGAGCTTGGAAGATGGCCGACTCGGTTCCGAGGTCGAAACCGATAACCACATGTAAGGAATGAACAAGGGTTAACAATATCAGATCATCTGATATTCTGAAGACCCTGAGGTGAGTAAATCCAAGAAAAGCAGCTGGTCCTGATAATATTATGGGAAGGGTTCTAAGAGACTGTGATACCCAACTGCCCACTGTACTAACAGGTATATTCAGCACATCCCTGCAACTAGCCATTGTATCCAGTTGTTTCAAAAATACAACAGTCATTCCCTTACCCAAAAAATCCAAACAGACAAGCCTAAATGATTACCAGCCAGTTGCTCTTACATCAACAGTAATGAATTGTTTTGAGCAGTTGATCCAGAACCATATCTCTTCAAGCCTACCTGCAACACTGGATACATTACAGTTTGCTTATATATCTAACCACTGCATGGCTGATGCAATAGCTATAGCATTTCATGAATCCCTGGCACATCTAGAGAACATGAATTGCTATGTCAGAATGCTGTTCATCAATCTTAGTTCCACCTTTAACACTGTCATCCCCCAGAATCTGATATTGAAGCTGATCCAGCTGGGCATCAACACTCTCCATGTAACTGGATACTGGACTTTCTCATCAACAGACCCCAAAAAGTATGTGTGAGAAATAACAGTTCAGTCAGTATTACACTGAGCATGGGTGTCCCTCAGGACTGCATCCTGAGTCCTCTGCTGTTCACCTTGTTGATGCACGACTGCATGGCCAAGCATGAATCCAACAAAATCATCAAGTTTGTGGATGATACCACTGTTGTAGGTCTTTTCAGAAATGGTGAGGAAACAGCCTACAGGGATGAAGTGGAGCATCTGATAGGCTGGTGTGACAGCAACAATCCGGCCTTAAATGTAAGCAAGACCAAAGAATTAATAGTGGACTTTCGGAGAACTTAGGAGATACATCAACCTCTGGAAATTAAGGGGGTGGCAGTGGGAAGAGTCAAAAACACTAAGTTCCTGGGGGTACACAGCTCCAATGAAATATCCTGGTTAACTCATACTAGCCACACAGTGAAGAAGGCAGGCATAACAACATCTGCACTTCCAAAGGAAACTGAGGAAGGCAAACCTGTCTCAGTCCATCCTCAAAGCCTTCTACAGGGGGACCATCGAGAGGATCCTCCCAAATAACATCATAGTTTGGTATGGTAACTGCAAAACATCTGACTGCAAGGCTCTCCTGAAGGTAGTGAGAACAGCAGAAAAAGTAATTGGTTTCTCACTCCCATCCATGGATGATCTGCATAAGACTCTGTGTGTGGGAAGGGCTAGGAAGATAATCAATGATCCCACTCACCCTGCCCATGGCATGTACTTCCACCTTTCTTCAGGCAGGTGGTTCTGCAGCTTACACTGCAAAACATCTAGACTGAACAGGAACGTCTTCCCTCTCTCCGTAAGGCTGCTGAACTTGAATGCCAGGCGTGACAGCAAATAATTAGATCAATATGCCACTTGCTACAAAGTATCAGCTATAGTAATCACTCTGGCAAATTGCTTCAATAGCTGGTACAGTTAGCCTGATTTCTTATGCTATTACTTCCTGAATGTGCAATAGTCAGGAGTGTGTCACCACTCCATACATGTGCAATATGAAAATCAGAATATATCATACTATAACTGATGAAGTGCAATATTCTAAGCAATCACAATGTGAAGTCATAGTCTTGCAAAGCCTACTAGTATAATACTGTCTGTCTTCCTGTGCATTTGTGGTAATTTATTGTGCTGTTAATATTTTAATTATTACTGTATGTGCATTAGACTTACTGTCATTCAGACTATGTGTTCATTGTTATGTTTTGCATGGGGGCCAAAGTAATTTCATTCAGCTTGCACTGCTGTGTATATCTGATAGTCAATAAAGTTTACTTTGACTTTGACTTAAGTCATTTTCCTCCATATACAGTCCCAGCAATATTAGCTGCTTTGTCTATGGATGTCTCAGATGTCTGACTCATATAAAAATAAATAAAATCATTGCCACACATTAATGCATTAGGTAACTGTCAACCCTCAACACAACAATCTTATTTAGAAAGTTGCAAGAATAACATGTTTTTGCATTAATATGCATTTTCTGATTATACAGAGTCTGAAACTCAAATATCTAACATTATCTGATGACAGCACCCCTGAATGATTTATCAGAAAAAATACCAATTTCACTATGAATCAACCAAAAATATGAGGTGAAATTTGAGACAGTAGAGAGCACAGCTCTCAACTTCTTTGCTCAAGTAGCAGGAACAAGCCAAAAATAACTAAGAGGACAAGGGCCCAAACTTGGGGATATTTTTAAACGTTACTCTATCACTTAAAAGTTAATAGAACAATAGGTTTTGCATGAAAACACATTTTCTGAGCAACAAGAAGTTTAAAACTCTAATGACTGGCATGATTATCTGATTTTAGTCCTCAGCAATTTACCAGAAATCAAAAACTGCTCAAGGGGTGGGCAAAAATATGAGTCAAAATAAGGAACCTTTAGGATGTATGAATATCTGATTGCTGCCAAGGATAAAAATGAATTGCTACAAGGTTTGGCACATCATTTTATTTCAGACCCTCTCTGTACCATCATCTACAAATTCCCAACACTTTTGAGGCCATTCTCCTCTGTCAATTAAAGTTTCTGTGCTTTCTGCTGGGTCTCACTTATCATGATGCAGGCAGTGAATCACAGAGCTTCACAAAATTTGAGGCTGTGTGATTCACCATATTGATCATAGGTGGGAAATTAAGAAGAATTAATGTTTTCTTTGTAGGGTACTACACTACAGCTGTGACTGTTTGCATGGACAAAAGTTGGATGCAAAAAAAAAACACAAAGAAGAAGTCAGAAGAGTGCCCCTGGATGAGTGCCAGCCTAAGAGGCTGCCTAAGTTGACAATGCTTAAGGCTGGCTATGACACTGATAAACAAACATAAATTAATATTAAATGCCAACATGTTGCTCTTAAGGTTCTGGCATGTTTTTTTTTCATAACAAGCCAGGCAAACCTGTGGATGAATGAAGCGTCCTCAAGTCAAAAACAAAGTATATCCACTGAAAGACAGATGAAGGACACACACATCGCTCATCACATAGGTTTTATTAGATAAGTGCTTTAATGCCTAAATGGGCACTTCTTCAGATCATTACAAATGTTAAAAAATCAGATATTTAAAAAGAATCTGTTGAATAAAAAACAAATCAATCAAATCATTAACACAGGAACCTATCATCTCAAAAATAAGCATGACTTGCATTCATTTAAACCAATTGAAATCTTTTATGTTAATGCATAAGTGCATTAGCCAATCATACAAGTGTAATAGGATTCAAATATCCATGCTAAATATATGGATAAGTTAAGCACTCATGTAACTTTAGGGATGTTCCTAGCCAATAAAACATTTCATTAGATCACAAACTAGATGGAAATTACACTGGTTAAAGCCAATAAAAAAAGATATGCTAGACAGGCATATTGATAAAACGTTTAAAGTAAGAGTACTGCAGACCAATAAATGGCTTTCATGGAGAAACCAACCTAAAACAAGACCATATTGTTTGGAACCAGTCAAAAAGATATATCAAGCAAGTATTTAAGTAAATCATTTAAATATACTAGTGCCTAACTCATCACTCCATAGATTTAAAAACAAGGATTGATAGATCAAGTACAAAATACTCTCATTAGAGCCAGTGAAGTGCAGTATGCTGATGTAACATGTAAATATGCCAAATAAATATGCTAAAATCTAACCAATCATGCTGTATAATCAGCACCTTCCTCAGAACGTATCATTATAGAGATTTTCCTTTAAGACTGGCATATATAACAGTCATTTAAACATGCAAAACCACTTGTGTAACATGTTTGATGTTCAAATAATCAACATAATTTGATCAGTATTGCTCCAAACATCCATGCTGCTGCATATATAGCCCAGCCAATCAAATAACCCCACATTTTTCAGATCAATCAAAAATATATACTAAAAGACCAATCATATGCAAAAACTTCATAGCTAGAATATTGCCATTAAAACTTAGCCCAATACATGTCATTGCAAGGATCTCCCATTAGAACTGACATACATCCTGCTCATTTAAGCATATAAAAACATTTACATAATAACATATTCACTATTCATTTAATAGTGATCACATCATCAACAGTGTTTTGAACATCCATACTAGTGCATATAAAGCCCAACCAATGAAATGGCCCCAGAATGATCGGTTAGATATTAGCATTTTTATTTGGCATATTTAAATGTTGCATCAGCACATTACATTTCACTGGCTCTAATGAACGTATTTTGTATTTGATTTATCTATTTATGTTTTTAAATCTACGGAGTGATGAGTTAGGCACTAGTATATTTAAGTGGTTTAGTTAAATACTTGCTTGACATATATTTGACTGGTTCTAAATAATACAATGTTGTTTTAGACTGGTTTCTCAATGAAAGCCTTTTATTGGTCCACAGTACTCTTACTTTAAATGTTTTATCTATATGCCTGTCTAGCATATCTTTTTTTATTGGCTTTGGCAGTATAATCTCCATCCGGTTTGCGATCTAATAAAGTATTTTATTAGTTAGGAATATCCCTAAAGTTGCATGATCGGTTGACTTGTCTATATATTTAGCATGAATGTTTTCATCTTACTGCACTTGTATGATTGGCTAATGCACTTATGCATCTATAAGAATGAAATTCAAACCAGCCCCATGGCTAACACTTGAAACTAAGAATAAAATACTACAAAGAAATAAGGCTTGGCATAACTGCAGAACTAACAAAACCTCTCCTGATAGACAAATCTTTAGACAATTAAGAAATATGACGAAAAGGGCTATACTATCTGACAAAAAGAACTACTATAGCAAGCTTCAACAAACTCACCAAAAGCAACCTCAGAAATTCTGGGCAAGCATCAATAGTCTCCTTAAACCTGGTCACTGTAGTACACCATCTCCTCATGATGCTGACCAAAACACCCCACTCCAAACTGCGAATAATTTCAACACTTACTTTACAGAGACCATCCAGTCCTTGGCTAGCCAGCTTTCTTCTGATAATATGAACCTAACTTCCCATAGTTCTATAACCCTACCAACTTTCACATTCCACCCCATCTCTACTAACTCTATCTATAAAATCCTCATAAAGCTTAAACCTTAGTCCCCCTCAGCAGACTAACTACCTGCTGAGTACCTGCAAATAGCAGCAAATTCCATTGCCTTTCCCATATCCATCCTGCTAAATAGAACCATTAATGAAGGTATCATCCCAGATATTTGGAAGGTCTCCCATATCATCCCACTTCATAAAGGTGGAAAATCCACTGATTATTCCAACTACAGACCAATAGCTCTTCTTTCACCCTTAGCTAAAGTCATGGAAAAATGTATTCACCATCAGTTACTTAACCACTTAATGAAACACAATATTTTGGCTACTTGCCAACATGGCTTTAGGCCATTTCACAGCACCACCACCGCCCTTCTATCCTTCACTGATACCATCAATAAAAACCGTAATAACAGCACCCTCTCTTCTGCTCTCTTCATTGACTTGTCAAAGGCTTTTGATATGGTCAACCATCCCCTACTGATAAATACCCTAGAACTTCTGGCCCTCGACCCCCCAGCTATTCAATGGTTCAAATCTTACCTTAACAATAGGCAACAAGCAGTTGTCTGGCAAAATAAACTATCATCCCTTCTACCAGTCTCCATAGGAGTCCCCCAGGGCTCAATTCTAGGACCTCTTCTTTTTTCTCTCTTTATCAACGACCTTCACATTGCAGTCCCTGAGGCCACCTGTATTCAATATGCCGACGATTCCACACTTATATGCTCTGCTAACTCCACCTCAGACCTCCACTACATAACCCAAAGGGTATTTAACATGGTTGAAGAATGGTTCCTAAAACGTTGCCTTCTTCTCAATGCCAAAAACCAAGCTGCTACTATTTCCACCTACCAATAGGTTCCCACCTATTGATCTCTATTGTATCTAGCAAAGGCACCCTGATAACACCTGAACAATCTACCAAACTGCTAGGAGTGACTATCGACAACAACCTCTCCTATGATATTCACATTAACAACACCATACAAGCAGTGAACAGAAAAATTGGTTCCTTATACAGAATCAAACCTTTCCTTACTCCTCAAGCCAGAACCACCATTGCCCACTCTCACTTAATCTCTACACTTCTCTATGCTTCATCTATTTATACTAATTTAAAAGAACTAACCTCCAAAAATTTCTCATGCCTATAACAATATCGCCAGGTTTGCTACCAGCAACCCATACAAAACACACCATTGTCTTAATCTTAAGCAACTCAACTGGCTTGAATTACCTAACTTACTAACATTTTCTCAACTCATCATTGCTCATAAAATCTTTTATCAACCAAAAAATACTCCGATTCTCACTAACCTTATCACCCCATACACAAATCTAACTTCACTGCTCCTCTGCTAGATTACTTGTCTGTACTATGAAGTCTAATAACTTGTCAGGTGATAGCATTTTCTCAAATACTGTTGGTAAACAATGGAACCTCCTACCAACAGACCTAACTCAAATACCATCCCTTTCTCTCTTTAAACTAAGACTCAAACTTCACCTAAAATCTCACTGGATATGCCCCTGCACAAACCCTGACTAACTGCCTCCTCCTTCACTTCTATCTTCCTACTCCCTAGGGTCCACTTTGACCCTTTACCCCACTAATGTAGATTACTGATCTCATTTCCTTGCTCTAGGACTTCTCCTCTCTTCTACCTACTTCCTCTTCAACGTTCCTATTTCTCTCCTGTTTACAAAGGTTTGCATAGAATTTTAATATTTTTTTTCCCTCCATACTCTGTTTTTCAATGTTTAAAATTGCTAATGTAATTTCCAATATTAATCTTTATTTTGTATAAATGTTTTTCTGGAGCTTTTCTCCTCGGGCCTCTACTGAAAATGGACATGTATCCAATTAGACTAGCCCGGTCAACAAATGTAAAATAAATAAAATAAATAAAATTAGCATAAAAGATTTCAATTGGTTTAAATGAATGTGAGTCATGCTAATTTGAGATAATGTGTTTCTGTTTTAATGATTTGATTGGATTGTTTTTATCCAACAGATGCTTTTTAAATGTCTGATTTGTTAACATATTTTAATGATCTGAAGTAATGCCAGTTTTGGCATGAAAGCACTTATCTAATAAAAGCTTTTATATGATCAGCCATGTGTGTGTCCTCAGTCTGTTGTTCTGTACCATTATACCCTTAGAGAGAGAGAGACAGAGAGAGAGAGAGAGACAGGCGATAAGAGCAACAGTTTAGAATATTGCTTCTGGCTTGTTGTAATATTTGATTTAGATACTTTGGAGGAACAGTTTCATGAAGCTGTGGAAGTTTTAATAAGGGATTATCCAAACAATATGATGTTAATCTCACTTGAGAACAAAAGAACTTCCATGCCTATATCAAGAAAAACTATTCTCTATGCAGACAAAATTTGTATCAGACCATTTTCCAGAACAAGATCCATTTAGGTTTTGCTAATGCTGAAGTAATTCTATTTTAAGTTTAGTGGTAGAAAATTGCTCACGGGAAAGATAATTTTCATGGCTAACAGAATTAAGAATGAGCTGCAAGCTGCGATGATATGACACAGGTTGCCTGCACTTAGTATTACATGCACAGAAATTGATAAATGTACTTTATCCTTACAGGGCAACACTCAGGAGTTTTCATTTAGAAACACAAAAAAGAAAATCTTGCAAGCTAACTAAGCTCTTATGTTTTATCAGTGCTTGTTATATTACAGTTTGCAAGTCACATTTTAGTTTGTGGCGATTGCAAGCTTACAACACTCTTTTACTTCCAGGAGCTAATGAAACCATAGCACTATCTCTAGATACTTCTCATGCATCTGCTGAATGACACCTCTGACTATTATTCCTTCGTCCTATTTACATCAGTCGCTGCAAAATCATATTATATGCTACTGAAAGATTACATCTTAAAGATTTCATGATAGACAACACATCTGTATAGATATTTGACCTCTATATAGTTCACTTTATTATTAAGAGTTGTCATGCACTAATTATTCATATTGTCATAATTGTCATATTTCTGTCATTTCCTCAATATCCAAATAAAATTGTTGCACGTGAAAGCTAACAGCTGGATGACCAAATTGCTGCTGACAATATTGGGTAGTTTGAATGATTTTTAATCTATTGTACATTGTTTACAAAACATTACAGAATTAATATTTATTGTTTATTTTTGTTGTAAAATCCAGTTTTAGGACCTAGGATCTAATGACTTATACCACTGTAAGAAGGAGTTTCTGCTTAACAGTTTGCACATTACACTTAGTTATACTTAGAGTTTTAGAGATATGAACATATATTTGAATGTAAAGATGTAACTTTATTTTGCCAAAAGGCATTGGATGCCAACCATTAAAAGTTAAGAGTGCATAATTTCAGAACTCTGCAGAAGAAAATGAGTTAAACAAATAAAGCCACTAAGTCTTGGAACAACCTTACATTATTATCTTACTATTAATAAATGTATTAAATCTTGTTAAAGGTATATGTTTAATGTTCTACTGGAGTAACCCTTCATCCTTCTAACATGGGTTTGTTGTGCATCTTATAGGTACATAGGTTCATAGGTTGGTGCTAGGCTATCAGCCCTAGGGCCTATACAAGCCTAGCCGTAACAATTCCCTGGCTATTTCTTCCCACAATATTTCCTTCCCTGGACCCCTGTCTAGCAGCATTCTTACCAAGTTCACTTATTACATAGCCTTATTGTCTGAAAGCACTTGCTAAGCAAGGCCTCTGCAGCTTCTCATAGCTTAGGACTTCCCCATGTCTAAATCCAGTTCTGATCTCACCCTATGCAGGGGAAACAGTTGTCACTCTAGACTTAAAAATAATCAACCTGAAATAACTGTAACATGCGGAAATAAAAATGGACAGAATTCTATGAATTAGAAGCTAAAATAATTAGCCTGAAGTTGCTGTATCTTGGGCAAGGAAATTTACAAAATTCTATGCATTAAGAACTGAAATGAGCCTGAAGTTGCTGTATCTTGGGCAAATAAATTTACAAAATTCTATGCATTAAGGACTAAAATGAGCCTGAAGTTGCTGTATCTTGGGCAAATAAATTTACAAAATTCTATGCATTAAGGACTAAAATGAGCCTGAAGTTGCTGTATCTTGGGCAAAGAAATTTACAAAATTCTATGCTTTAAGGACTAAAATCCGCCTGAAGTTATTGTATCATGGGGAAGGAAATGCAGAGAATTCTATGAATTAGAAGCTAAAATAATCAGCCTGAAGTCACTGCATCTTGAGGAAGGAAATGCAGAAAATTTCATGAATTCCAGGCTTTCAGAATGAGCTGCAGTTGTTCAGCACTGTCATCACTGCTCTTTTGGAAGTATATGACTTCTAGGCAGTCTTCCTAAAGACATAAGGAAAAACAAAAATTGTAACCTGCAGTCATCTTTGGTAAAGAAGAGGCCATGGTATTACCTGTGAATAAAAAAGAAAACTCTTGAGCTAGTTAAAAGTGGAATATGCAGGTGAGTGAAAGCACAAATGGGCAGTCATGATTAAAAAAACTGCTGGAGTCTAAGTGTAAGTAGTCTATAACTCATTGCATTGGCCCAGTATGTAATCCTTAAACCATTTACACAAGTCTGAGCCATGGGTCAGTGTGCCCTGTCATTGATCTGGTGTGGCAGTACCAGTATTGGACAATGTATTGCTATTTGATGAAATAAGAGCAAAGCTTGTACTGCTATTGCTTGTATGTGTGTGTGTGTGTGTGTGTGTGTGTGTGTGTGTGTGTGTGTGTGTGTGTGTGTGCCTGCATGTGCGTGTGTATATGTGTGCGTGTGTGCGTGTGTGCGTGTGTGTGTGTGTGTGTGTGTGTGTGTGTGTGTGTGTGTGTGCATTTGTGTGCGTGTATGTGTGGCTAAACACTGCATACTAAGATATGTCACACGCCATCATCATTATATACTGTTGGGAGAACACGTATCCATTGCTGTAGTTACTCTTTGCAAATCACAGGGATCCCCATCATAGAATTACCCATATTTTATTAATATTATGTTAAAAAAGTTCACCCAGATGTATACCAAGTTCTGCTGCTGATAACACACCCCAGCCTGATGTCACCAATATGACAGGTTGATAAATCAACTGCATGTTTTGTGATTGTTTTCAAACTCACAAATGAATTATTCCTGAAGCCTCAAAATGGAATTCTTTTTCTGAATCAGGACATAGGTTAGTATTAGGCTAACTGCCCTTGCAAGACATTTTAAGCCTTGCCAATTATCCTCTGTGAGATTCAAACCCTGTACCTTGTGTTTGTAAGGCAAACACCTTAACCATTAGGCCACCCTCGGAAAAAATGAAAAATGAGCAGCGGAGCACAACCCAAGCACTGATTTATTAAATGCAGTAATGTAAGCACAAAACACGCTTTCGGCGAGCCCAGTGTCTCACCTTCTTCAGACAAAATTACAAGCCAACTAGCAACCATTATATATAAAAACACGGCAATCATTTAGATTTAATCAAATCAGTATAACTTATGCAATTAAATTAGATTAATTAGATAATTATTATACAACAATTTAAAGAAATACCTTAGTTTAAAATCTAAGATCCATAAAATTATTCTATATATGTATAAATATAATTGTCCAGAAATAACTAATAAACACATATAGAAATGACTTATAACATATGTGTGTAAACATATAAAAATATATCAGTGTTTAGTATTAAAAACCCATTAATTAATATCAAGATGCCTATTTTAAAAAATGTATATAATAATATTATTAAATGCTAACAACTTTGTAACAGCATCATACTAATTTCAAAAACATTTAAAAAGGATGATTGTGTAGTCCCTACAACTATAATTATAACATTCGTCTATTAAATTGAAACCTGTATAATTTAAGACAAAAACCACACAACATATATTGCCTTTTTCTTGTGTATGCTTATCAGCATACAACATTTAAACATAAAGGCAACATGCTTCACCCATTGCATCTACCTTTTAGTAGATAATAGTTTTAAAACACAAGCAATAGATACAAATGCATTTAAGCCTGGATTAGTATATGCCCATGTACGTAACTGCCAAACAAGTTCATTTATTTCTAAATGAACCTGCCAGGGGCCACCTTTTTTATCCACAAATATTTTTCCCAGGACTGTAAACTTAAAAGAATGTCCAGGACAGACATTAATATGCCTGGCAAGGGCATTGTTTAGGTCCTGTTTCGCTATAGCATAAGTGTGTTCATAAATGCGCTGTTTAAGCTTTCTTACTGTTTTCCCTATGTAAAATGCAGCGCATTTTTGACATAAAGCCAAATAGACCACACCCGTGGAATCACAACTGTGTTTTCCTATTATTTTGTATTCTTCGTCCCTAATCTTGACTTTTGAGTCAGTAAGTATATGCTTACATTGGTTACAAGCCCCACACTTGGTCATTCCTGAAAGCCGTTGACTTAAAGTTTATGGTTTCAGCTCTAACAGGGATTTTAGATTCCTCCCTCTTCTGAAGGTTAATTTAGGAACCTCTCCTAACTTATGGGACAGATAACTGTCCTCGGAAATCAAAGCCCAGTATTTGTTGAGCACCTTCCTAATTTCAAAATGATCCACTGAGTATGTACAAAAAAATCTCATTCTAGAGACAAACTCATTGTTGTTTTCAGCCCCTGGTCTAGATGGAAAGATGGTAGCAGTTTCCAAAATGTTGACATCAAAAGAGAGAATGGGTTTGTAAAACCCTGATCTTCTTTTATTGACAACCTCTGTTTTAATGTCAACAAGCAAAGAACCAGGATAACCTCTATTAGCAAACATTTGGCTCAACTGTTCACATTCCAGCAAAAAATCATCAAACTCGAAAATCATTCTGGCCGCTCTAACCATCTGGCCTTTAACTATTGCTTTCTTTTGATAACCAGGGTGAGAACTCGTAAAATGCAGAAACGCATTGGAGTAAGTAGGCTTTCGATAGATAAGGCTCTTATATCTTAGATTTATCTCATCTTTAATAATCAAGATGTCCAAATAATTAATTCTAGATTCCTGCAAGTTATA
Organism: Protopterus annectens; assembly: GCF_019279795.1. Lineage (NCBI taxonomy): Eukaryota > Metazoa > Chordata > Ceratodontiformes > Protopteridae > Protopterus > Protopterus annectens. Next base: position 1,215,003,932 of record NC_056743.1, read on the forward strand.
AGTGAACTCCAGGAAGGATGTCTTACTTGTAATGGAGTCAAGAAATTTAGGTACCTCAGAAGGGGACGCTTTCCAAATAAGAAACATGTCATCCTGGTACCTAGTGTACCAGGTGACGTTGTTCCTAAAAGAAGCGTCAGTGAACAGAAAGTTCTTTTCCTAGTATGCCAACACTCCATTGGCGAAACTCCCTCCGCAAGGTGACCCCATGGCAACTCCTGATTTTTGAAGATAGATTTTGTTATCAAAGGACATAAAGTTGTTGCTTAGGACTATTTCTAGTAACGTCTCAACCAAATACATTGTATTGTCATCCATTTTTTTATCTAAAAGGAATTCCCGTATCCATTGAATCCCCAATTCTTGTGGTATGACTGTATATAAGTCCTTAATGTCAATGGTCAAAAACCAGGAGTTTGCTTCGAAGGGAATCTTTTTAATTTCTTGGAGAAAACTCCAAGAATCTTTGTAAATCTGGGATTCCTGATTGATTAGAGGTCTTAAAATGCTATCAATGTATTTAGCACATGCCACAGTGATAGAACCATGCCCATCCACAATAGGACGAAAAGGTGGTTGTTCTAAGCTTTTATGCGTTTTCGGAATGCCAAACAGAACAGGCAACCTAGGGGCTAGAACATTTAAGTATTGATATAAATCAAGGTCTATGGATCTCTCAAGAAATAAATCCTCAATCATACCCTTAATTTTAACATAAGCAGTATTAACTTCATTAATACTCGCAATTTGGTAGCTGTCAGTGTTTAGCAGTGTACCCATATTTTGAATGTACACAAAATTGTCCATAAAGACTAACCTGCCCCCTTTGTCCGGCTTCATGACTCTTATGTTACAATTTTTTAACATTAATAAAAACTCTCTCTCATCTCTAGTGGTGTTATAATTGAATGTACACAAAATTGTCCATAAAGACTAACCTGCCCCCTTTGTCCGGCTTCATGACTCTTATGTTACAATGTTTTAACATTAATAAAAACTCTCTCTCATCTCTAGTGGTGTTATAATTCCGTTTATAAGAGGGTCTGTTGGCCTTAAGAGCTCGTAAATCATACTCACACATCTTTTCAAAAAGACGTAGTGTGTCATGTAATGGGGGGGTTATATACACTAGGAACTCTAAGGCCACCCTCCCAACCCTTTTAATAAAAAGTAAACTGAATTGCTTTTAGAATTTGTAAACAAATGTGATCTTCCTTGATAACTTGTACCCTGCGTCTCCCTGCTACATACATTTACCTTCAACTGCATTACATACTTTTTAAAGGTCAGTCACATAGTCAAACCTTTTTTATTTGTCAACTCCTCATTACAATCCCTGCTTCTGTCTGAAAACACAGCATTTCACAATGTAATTTTTTCTTTCTCAAAATGCATGTACAGTTCTAAGGGGCCATCTAAGGCAATACATATACTTAAAGTTTTGCAAGCACACTTTTAAATAATATTCACAACATTTAAGCTGAAGATCACACCAGAAAATGAAGAAAGAAGAGCGAAAGAAAAAGTAAATAAAGAAACAATTTCTTAGACATGCTTAGATACACAACCACACTGAAGGAGCAAAGAATACAGAATGGAAAGGAAACACTAACTAAATTCAGACAATTTGAAGATTTGTATGGCACCTGTGGTTTATAAACAGCTTCCATAGTGATTATTTTAAACTTAGTTTACGTTTTTTAAGAAGATGTATACCGATTTAAAAACTATAGACTCTCAGCTGTAAGAACACTGCCACTTTGTAAATGGCTATGACTGCTTCAGGAAAAATATGATATTTACATTAATTTCTATGGCTGACATTTTCTTTTTTCTTTCTTTTTTTAGTTTTTAAAACATTCCTGAGACACCGAATGTGCTGTAATCCAAAAACTGTTAAGTATGTATAGTACATAAGTTATGTCAAGTAGTACACAAAGAGCAGAAGTAATTACGTTCTTCATTTCAGGATTAGCACTGCATTCGTAGCAGCTCCTGATGGATGCAGAAATTCATTTTATTTCCCCCATAGCTGGACGTTGTTTTACAATGAATAGAAACTCTCTTACTATTAGAAAAAAGTGACAAAACATTCAGCATTTTATGACCTTTTTATCTGCTGCAAAAAAGTGCTATTTTCTTCACTGTAAACTGAATCCATTTGATATTCTGTGCAAAGATAGTAAAGGTACATTTCTGTCATTCTGTTATTAGTTGTTTTCAGTGGTACTGATGACACCAGTTTGCACCAGGCTTCGTAATATAAGATGTACTTGGCCTAATGAATTAGTTTAGAAAAAAAAAAAGAAGAGTAAACCACTATTTTCTAAAATACATGTCTAAAATCAGCACTCTTCAGGGGGGCAGGGGATGGAAGTGTTGAAGTATTACTGTGATACAACCATCACACTAGTTGTAAAATTTGTCATTGTTTCAACAGACGGTTCATATGTTCATTCCATTCTTCTGCAAAATTAGTTGTCAGACCATCTTCATCATCAGTCCGACTGCAGCTATCATCATCATCTGTTCTCACATAACTCTCTTTTTTTGGTTCACAGGCTGCCTGGTAGGATTCATCCTGTAGCTTTTGTTTCAGGTACTCTTCCATCTTAAGCTCAGTCTCCAACTGGCGTACGAGTCACTGTTGTAGCTTTTTTCATCAGTCCTTACAAAGGACAGGCCATCCTCAGTACCAATATCACTGCGAATGATGCTTCCGCCTGCTGTACTGTGAAGATAGCCTGGTTTTCTGGCATTTATTTGTGCAAGAAACACCTTTTCAGAAGCTGGTGAAGATATCAAGTCATCATACTGGGCTGAGTCTACATTGCTTTCCATCTCACTGCCTGCTTCAGATTTCAGCTCCTTTACCAGAGATGACATCGTATTTGTGATGGAGTCTGCTGCCACCAGCAGGTCATTCCATATATTTCATTTGGAGCCTTGAGCAAAAGCTTCTTGCACATCTCCTTCAACCCCTGTAAGGGAGTCCTGAAGGGTGTGGGCTGGAGATGAGCAAGCAGACATGTCAGAATGTTACTTGGCCTTGATAAATGTGCAAAAGCAACCTTTAAAGTGGGAAAACTGCAGTACCAGCAAAACATCAGTTTGGGACAAGAATGTGATATAAAAGAACTTGAGCAAGAGTGAGTGTATAAATACTTGGGAATTGATGAAGGATTGGTAATAAAATATGAATAAATGCATATAAAACATAATAAGGAGTACTTTAGAAGACTTAAATTAATCCTGAAAACAGCGTTGATGTCCAGGAACAAAATTCAAGCTACAAACCAATTTGCTCTCCCTGTCCTAACTTACAATTTTGGAGTGATTGATTGGCCCCAAAACATGTTTGATAGATTAGATATTAAAACAAGAAGGATGCTTCATGCCCACCAAATGATCTATAAAAATCAGTGCATACCAAGATTATATATTCCCCATTTCGAAGGAGGGATGGGCCTCCTTGAAATTGATTACATGTACAAATCTGCAATCATGGGACTTCACACATATCTGCTGACCTCACGAGACCTAAACATAGTGAAAGTTTTGAAATAGGAGGAGAATACATCCAAAACGACTTCTATGCTTAACCTAGCAGAAGCATATCACCATCAAGCAAGAACAGAAATCAAACCAGAAGTAGATAACAATCACACAGCAACTGAATGTGCCAAAAAACAAAAGAAAGGATATAAGGTGAAGGATCAGATGAAAAGGCAAGAAATGTGGAAAAATCATATAGTGGCAAGTATAGAAAACTTCTGGAAGAACCTCATGTTGATCAGGAATGGTTAAGGAGAGGTGAATTCAAACCAAGAGATGAAAGGTTAATATTGGCAGCCTAAGACAGTGGTCTATGTACACTCTGGTTTACAAAGTCAACTGAACATGTGGGGGAAACAGATAAATGTAGGTTTTGTAAAATCGAACTGGACACAGTCGCACACCATGTTGCTGGTTATGAAATATTAATGGCAGATGGCCTGCACACTGAAAGGCACAATAGTGTGGCGAGACTGTTGCACTGGAGAATGTGCAAACATTATGATTTTGAAGTGGCTGAGAAGCACTGGAAACATGAGCCACAAAGCATCATAGAAAATGATCAAGTCTACATCACATAGGATCATCCATTACCACCAATTCAAAATTTAGATGCTAGAAAACTGGATATAGTACTCCAAGAAAAAAAGCCAAGAGCAGCACTGATCACTGAAATTGCCACACCCAGTGACTACAGGGTCCTATGTAGGACAGACAGACACAAGGTTATAAAATATCAGGATCTGCAAACAGAAACGAGAGCAATGTGGAAGAAGGATACCAAGATAGTTCCAATTGTAGTAGGAGCAACGGGTCTTATAAAAAAAAGAGTCTACCATCATATTTAGATATGCTACCAATACAAGCAACTCCATACGGATTACAGGAGGAGTCATTACTGGACACATTGTGGGTGCTGCGAAGAGCACTTTTGGCTGACATCACAGAGTGAAACAATACTAATTTCATTAACTTTAATCGTACTTAGACTTAGGAATGGGGTCCATTCCTATCATGGTATTTGAAACCCAAAAGATTTGGAGAAATTAAAAAGGGAGAGATCATTGGGGTCCTAATGGAGAGATGAAAAGTCTCAAGCAAAGGAGAGTAGTAGTGCTGAAGTTGAATTCATCCTCAAGTCTTAGCGAGTACCTTCACAAGGTGGACCCTGTTTTTCACAAAATCATAAGGATAAGATTAAGTCAGACAGCTCAATGCACCCTAATGGCAAGGAGCATAGCAACTCTTTGGATCCGAAAATATATGCATACACAGCCTTTAGTACACTGGGCAGGATGCTTATGCTTCAGCAAATCATTAATGGCATACACATTTAAAGAATGCATTCGCAACTACAAAGAAGTTAAAAAAACTAAATCACCGACCACAGAAATCATAGAACTTAAAACAATTAGTAATTTAAGTTAAATTGATTGAGGAAAGTACAAAAACATTATGCAAATAAATATGAAGTTAAGTACACTGACCTAAGCTAGTAGAAAATGTAAGCAGGTCACAAAGTAGGTATTCTGACATGCCCTGTCAGGTGTACCAGTCATACTAAAATGCTGGGTGTCCTTTATGCCGCACACAATAGCTTCTAAATACTACCATTCATAGTCACACATCATTACAACAGTAAAATAAGAGTTAATAAACACAATATAAATCAAACCAAATTTTCTTTGATGGCTGGTTTCATATAAGCTCTGGAGTGTCCTGTTTATAGTCTGTATGAATTTAAAGCTGACTGAGGTTTGCCTGTCTACAATCTATACCTTTCTTCCAACAAACACTGAGACTCAGAGATAAAAAAAATAAAACATAAATTAAAATAAATCACCTCCTGTCATACAGTTGTACAGTAACTCACAAAACAATACTGGATGGTCTTAGATAAGCTCTGGTGTGTCCTGTCAATAGTTATGCACATAAACCTTAAAAGCATAGCTCTACAGCACATCTAATCAGGTAACCATAAAAACTTTGTTCTATAGGAGGGAACAACTTGTACCACTTAACTCTTGCCCTTTTCCCATCCCAGATAAATTCTTTCAACTTTTTATCATTCCCAGCCTAACCTCTGGTTCATTAAAATATGCCTGACCTGCATATAAGATTAAGGCCTAAAAACATTTTCCTTACTTATGTATAAAAAAATAAAACATCCATATCCATAATCAAGAACTTTCAATTTCTCAATTTTTATTATATTATCTTTTGATTGATTTCTTCCTACATAGCCTTAGTTGCCATAACAAAATCATGTTAATATTTACACCCAAATTATTCATCTTATCATATCCCTATAGGTATGGGTATTGTTGAACTAATTTATGAATGTGTACATAGTTTACTGTTATACCATTGCTTAACTTTCATTTACTTTGCTTTATCAACTTTAAAGGATATGAAACTGTCTCAAAATGATCCACAACACTAAAAATGACCTTTGTATAAAATAAAATCATCTGCAACTAAAGCTATATTTTCTTGACAGCCATACCAGTTATATCGTTGAATTTGTGAATCCCTTATTTTCTTTGCCAATGTCTTTAAATATAAAGCAAATAAAAGTGGGGGGAATGGATATCCCAGCCTGGTTCCTCTGTTCAAGCACAATTTATCAGATCAGAATCCTCCAACCTTAATTATTGCATTTGATCCTCTTTCTATACTCCTTATTAAACATATCATTCTATCAGGGAGCGTAAATGCTAATGTTGAGCTACTCATAAACTTCCAGATGAATCTATGGAATGCCTTTTCTGAAACAAGATCTGCCAGCAATAGTTGTGTTTTCTTATACTCTGCTTCGCACTGGATCATATTTATTCTATTAATGTTGTCAAATACTTGTCTCCCTTCCACTAAACTATATTGATCCACATCTGTCAACTTTGGTAACATCTTTATCATTCTCTTAAGTAGTATAAACATAAATACATTATAATTGTGAAACCAAAATAAATCCACTGGTGTCCAGGCTATGAAACAAAAACAAAAATAATTCCAACGAAGCCAGTCAGTAAAGCAAACCACAGTTTTAATCTCCAGTAACAAAAATCCACTCGATTAAGGGCTTTCGTCTGATAGTTCAGACATCATCAGAACCAAGAAGAATGTTTAAAATCCAAGGCTAAAAACAGAAGCAAAATGGCACACCTATTCAAAACCACCAATATGGTGATAAAAAACAGGATTCTCTGAATCTCTAAGTGAATAAAAAATGGTTCTAGCATAATTATGCCAGTTTAACTTTCCAGCTACATTGCCTGAATGGATTTCTAGGCAGCATCAAAGTGTTATACAGAAAGTTTGTCTAGTAAATGTGTTCTTTGATTTGAATCTTACACATCTGCTACAATTATGTGCAGATGAAGCCTGAGATTTTCTATGAATGCAGCATATAATAAGTCAGTTACTTTCAGTTCAGCACTTCTCCAGTAGCTGCATATCACTGGAGTGACAGTTAGTGAGAGATTTCCAAATAGGAAATGAAACAAGAATTACCTCACCAGACAATATTAGTCTTAGACATTTAAGTCAAATAAATTAATAGGTTCATAGGTGTATACTAGGCTGCCAACCACTGGGGCCTTTATAAGCCTAGCCATGCAACTCAAATGTATCCCACAAGTTATTGTGCCTAAGAGTTTATTTTAAGAGGTGAATGTTAGTTTGGGCATGATTTAATGGTAGCCTCTGTCCATCAGATAGGTGTCAAACCAAGGGTGTATTTCTGATTTCCCATCCCCTGGTCAAGGTTGCACTTGAATAGGGTTAGGCAAAGGCTCAGCTGCACATGGATGGTAAGTCTATTCCAGAGATGAGGATTCTCTGAGATGCATACCTGTCCCTCCAACATGTCTTATTTAAGTCACAAGCAAAGTTTAAATCCTCAGATCTTGTAGTTCTGCCACTGTTTATTTTGTGTATATACAAAAGGGCCACCAGAGCAGGATGCAAGGATGCCTTGGATACCAGGCATCAATCATCTCTTGGCAGTCTGTAAGAAACAGAATCTAGAGATAGATATTTGAGGTAGGTGATCTGTATAGGACTTTGTGTTTACACCCTGTATTCTTTTTGTGAGGAACCTCTGTAGGCATTCCTACTGTTGCATATGCCTGGTTAGGTACATAGAGAAGAGGTTGTTAAACTCAATGATGGGTCTCATCAGGAATGAGTACAGTGGCACAATAACTTCCCTGGACCTAGATGCCATGCCCTTACTTTTAAGTTGAGTGACAGAGAATGATTTTTTTTTACTACCTTAGATATATGTTGGTCAAGTGCCAGAATGCTATCTGTGTGAGTCCTCAAATACCTGACTATTGTGTCTGTTTGTTTTTTTTTTGTTTGTTTTTGTTTTTTTATCAATGTAGTGGTTTCCCTGGGTGGCTGACTTCCCGAAAGGTACTATTATGCATTTCTTAGCACTGAGCTTTAAGACATGGCTTTCACTCCAGCCATTTGTCTGTGTTAGATCTTTCTGTAAGATATTAATATCTTGGGGGTTTCTATGATTGCTCCTAGCTTGCAAACTTGATAAGCCAAAAGACCTTGGCATTGGCCTTAATGTCTGAAAAATATCAGCATACTTGCTTGGGCGTACACAAAAAAATTCAGAATAGAAATGTTATTTTTAAGCCTAAGCTCATAAGGTCGATGCCAATGGAGCTTATTCCACTGGAGAAAGGACCCAGAGTTGTAGCAACTTAGAAGCCCTTCAGAATACAAATTTATTTTATTTTTTCTCAACAAGAAGTTGGGCCGGATTCACGAAGACTTGCACGGAGTCTAAGAGTAGAGTAAGACTCCATGCAGCCAACATGCCTGCCGAGCGATCCAGGAACAGCTGGTAGGGGCATGCAAGAGAGCTCCTAAAACGACTCTTACATGGACAGGGTTAGGTTATGCAAATTACCTCATTTGCTGCCAAAAGCTATGCAAATGAGGTAAATTTGCGATCCAGAAAACCCTAACCTGTCCGAGTAAGAGTAGTGCTATTTGCAAAAATGTACTCAGTTGTCAACTGAGTACCATTCTGCAAATAGCAAAACGGAGCTGTGACAGCTCCAAATAAAGGATGTATCCAGTTGAAGAAGCATGCCAATGGCCAAATATATGGCCATTGGCATGTCTTCCCATTGCAAAATAAAAAAAATGTGTTTTTTTTTTACCCCAATCTCCAATGTTTAAGCGTAGCGCAGCGCTGCACAAACGTTCTGCGCTCTAAAAATCAGAAAACCAAAAAATAAAAGGCACAAATAGGGAATTTATTCAAAATATTAATCTGCCATGCAAGTGAATGGCAGGCTGAAGACAACATGGCTACTGAGTAGAGGTTGCTAAGGGGGAAAGCTCAGTCTGAGAGATGGAACTAAGCATTAGTAGGCAATCCTATGCAAATGAGGATAAGGATATTGAATCCCAATATTCCCTGCTATGTGAACCATGTCCCTAGAGTGTAAGAGTAGGAAAAGGGGAGTAACATAGTAGGAGATGGGTGACACCATGAGGGGGTATGTATGTAAAAGACTGTAAGCTTATTGGAGCAGAGTGGCATGTGGTTGCTGTGAGTTACTCAGGACTAAGAGGGGTGTGTCTACAGTTGTCTAAACTGAAATCAAGAAACTAAAGTTTTGTGCAAAGCTGCCTACACTGTGTGCACGCGTGTAAACCCATCTAAGCCTGTGTGCGCAGGTGTGCACCCATATAAGCCAGTGTAAGGCCATCTAAGCTAGTATACATGAATGTGCACCCGACTTAGCCCATGTAAGCCTGTGTAAGCCTGTGTGCGCATGTGTGAGCGTGTTTGCGCTTGTTTGTGCGACGCTGCCCCCTGTGGATATAGAAATGGGAAAAGGAAGGAAAGGAAGTAGTAGGAAGTTAACCAAGGAGAACTAGCAGAGCTGCCAGGTGAAATCAATCAGAATCAGCCAATTACACAGGCAGTACACTAGCCCAGCCCAGCACTTAAAACTCTGCAAACAACATTCCCTCATGTTTTTCTCAGAAACACTGCAACACTGCAGTCAACAAAGAGAAGTGAAAACTTTAAAAGCTTAAACTGAGACCTAAAAATGTTAGAGGCTGCCATTGCTGTTATAAGGCAACATGTGCAAGATGCTGAGGGTTGTGCCATTGCGAATGCTGCTGAGCAACCTACAGTGAGGAGACGGAGAACAGTGTACAGACCCAGGGTAACCTACCAGGGGCTACATGAGCTGGAGATAGTGGAGCGCTATAGAGTGGACAGAGAGCTCCTGCAGAAAATTGTTGAGCTGTGCAGGCCATGCCTCACACACAGAACCAACAGAGGGGAACCCATCCCAATCAAAACCAAGGTATGTGTTGGTCTAAGAATACTAGCAACAGGTACCTTCCAGAGACCAACTGGTGATATGATGGGGATTTCACAGGCATCAGCTTCAAGGGTACTGCACCAGTTCCTGAATGCCATGACAGCACATGTCGGTGATCATGCATATTTTCCCAATTCCCATGAGGTATTGGCCAGCAATATGTGTCTCTTCCAGCAAATAGCAGAATACCCTGAGGTAGTGGGTGCATCTGACTGCACGCACATACACATCAAAGCACCAGCTGGTGAGCGGGGTAAGGCCTACATCAACCGCAAGGGCTTTCACTCCATCAACTGCCAGGTTGTGTGTGATGCCCAGGGCATAATACTGAATGTGTGTGCTGGCCGCCCTGGAAGCTACCACAAATCCCATATCTGGCATCTGTCGCAGCTGTACCAGGCATTTGCAAATGAGGACATCCCTGATGGTCACCTAGTGGGGATGCTGGATACGCACTGGAGCCGTGGCTGATGACACCCATCAGAAATGCACACACATCTGAACAAGAACTCCATAATGAGGCACACGCACAAACACAAAATGTAATCGAGCGTGTGTTTGGGATGCTCAAGTCATGGTTCCGGTGCCTGGACACATCTGGTGGAGCCTTGCAGTACTCACCAACTACATGTACCCAAATTGTCATGGTATGTGCCATGCTACACAATCTGATCCTGCAAAAACAGCTGCAGCAGGAACAGCATGGGGCAGGGCCAAACACCCCCCCACCATTGCCAAGGTCTGCACAGGCACAGCGTGACTTGGAGGAGGAACAACCTGAGCCTGCCCCAGTAGGCAGAAGGAGGCATGGCCAGTATGCCTTGTCCTTGGCAAAGAGGCAATGCATAGCACATACACACTGGCTCAGTAGGAACCCTGGAAATTATACCTCTCACTGACCCGCACATAAAATAAAAGGGATGCCCAACTTGACACTACCTGTTTCCAAACATGTATAGGGAGTGTAGTATGTGCATCTGACACAGGCAGCCCTGCAGCACCACCTGAGGCATGATTGCTATGTTTTACGCAATATAAAGCAGTGCTAAGCAGCTTTTACCCAATATGTAGTATATGTAAACAAAATTGCTCATGCAATGTTGGCCAAGGTCGGCCAAAGCTGAGCAAAGTCAGTTAAACATGCTCATATCTGCTTTACTGTACCTTAAGCAGTCTGGTCTGGCCAGCATGAAAATAAAAAGCAGTGGCAGGGCTTGAATCCAGGATACTGTGCACTATAGTCACAGTATTGAACCACTAAGCCATGATAGCATCACAGTGGTACAGACACAGCAGGACAATTGTTCACTAATGCAAACACAAAGCAATGCTGTATCATGCCCCTAATGAGGCAAATGAGTAACCTCACCCACATGCCTATGCAGACAGAGAACATCAGGCCAGGCATTGTGATGTGGATTGTGTAGGCTATGAAGTCGCAAGCTAATATATGTGGCAATGGACGCTAAGACCTGTAGTATACTAGTATGCCTCAAGCCAGTATGATAGGCAACAGTACAGATTGTAATGGTGTCCTGTACATAGCAGTGCAGGCACAGCAAATGTGTATAAGTGTCAGGTGAAACCCACATCCTATGAACACCCACAGTAACAATCCGGTGTACCCATGGTTAGAAATGTACAAAGAATAGCTGTCCCCCTGTATGTAGAAATGTTGATAGGTCTATGCAAAGTGTCTCATGGAAGCCCTGCAGGCACAGCATGATCCCTGTTGATCTATGTCACAAAGGTGAGCCCTGCTGTAAAAATACACCTTGATTTACCATACACATATGGTATAAATGTGTATACTGTGCATGCTCATACACTCCAATAAATGTAGTGGATTTCAATCTGCATCACACTGAGAGGTCTTACTGGGCATGCTCACACACAAACAAATGAAGCAAATGTCAGGCAGGAAGATACTGAAAGGTCATACTGGGCATGCTCACACACTTAGGCTAAATACGGATGTGATGATAAGGGATCTATGGACAAACGTGTATAGTCATCTCTACTTCCAGAAACACATTCAGAAAGTGGTCTGAAAATCCTGTTATGTGTACACACAAACTGCCAAGGTCTGTGCATGTAGGTCAAAGGAGGTTGCCACTACTCAGCAGTCATCAGACCTGTCAGAGACTACCACAACACACTTGCGAGGAATCTGACTAGGCACGTTCATCAACTAGAAAGAACAATGAAGAACCTTAACAATGAGGATTACTGGCCTCAAATAGTTGCCCCATGCAACAAGAATGAATGACACAATAGGTCTACCTGGAGGTTTAGAAATAAATTCAATTGATTCAAATAGAAACAAATCTATTTTTAAACCTCCAGGTAGACCTGTTGTGTCAGGCATTGGCCCCCTTACAGAACCATTATCCTTGTTCCTGACACAACATCTTAAACCATTACTGACAGTAGTCAGGGCCAGACTCCAGGATACTACAGTTTCTTCAGATCATACAAGACACACAACTTGAACCACACTGGCTTATCTGCACATTGGATGTAAAGTCGTTATATACCAGCATACCCCATTGGGCGGGCCTTCAGGCGCCACAATATTGGTTGGAACATTCAAAATTATATCCACCAGGACTCAACACTTTGCTTGTATGCATGGCAGAACATGTGCTTGATAAAAATGTTTTCTACTTTCAAGGGGAGTGCTACTGGCAACTTCAAGGTACTGCTATGGGGGCATCTTTTGCCCCAATATATGCAGACTTATTTATGGCATACTTTGAAGAATGCCTGATATATAACCCACTCCACAACAAATACATGGTTGAGATTGACATCTGGAGTAGATACCTAGATGATTGTTGGATGGTGTGGTGTGCAGACATGACATAGTTACAAGAGTTTGTGGAATATCTGAATGCTAACATTTGGGGTATAGTGTTCACTATAACATACAATACAAACATCATTGATTTTCTGGATGTTACTGTTTACAGGAATGATGATCACACCTTGAGTACCAAGACCTACAGGAAATATCCACAATACAACACCCTGCTCCATGCATCCAGCATGCATCCATGCCACACCATCTGCAATATACAAAAATCCCAATTCTTGAGGATTAAACGTATCAGTTCATCTCAGATGGACTTTAAGGAAGCAAAATTGGATCTCCAAAATAGATTTTTGCAAAGGGGATATCACAAATCTGATATATTATCAGCTAGTATTTGGTCTGATAATCAGGATAGAAATTTGTTACTAGAATACAAGAAATGTCCTAGCACAGAAGTTGAGTCCTCGTTGAGGCTTGTTACAACATATGGCAGAAACCACAATGTAATTAGAAACATCTTGAATTCCAACTGGAACATATTATTAGCAAACGAACAACCTAGAAAGGTTTTGGGGCCCAAATGTCAGTTTTCCTACAGACGGGGCAAAATTTTAGTAGCCATGTTCTCACATTACAAGAACAAACAAAGTGGGGGCACCATTTATAAACAGATGACTATGACTGGAGACCAACTCTTGGGTACTTTTCCATGTGGCCACTGTGGTTCCTGCAACCAAGTAAGTAAATTAAAACAATTCACCAGTGCCAACACGAGTAGAGTTTATGATCTTAGAGTGTTTGGTAATTGCAGTAGCATTTGGGACATATATTTAGCAACGTGTCAATGCTCAGCATTTTATGTGGGGCAGACATCTAGATCACTCAGAATTAGGATGGGTGAGCACAAAAGTGATATCAAAAATAAAAAGGAGACCAATGCTCTGTACAGACACACCTTAAAACATAATAATGCTAGATTTATGTTCATGATCATAGACAAAATTACTGGAGACAGGAGTAATCAACAAGGTTGGCACAGCATTTTGAACCATAAAGAAAAATACTGGATAATTCATCTTGGGGCATTATTTCCCCCTGCCCTTAATGACCATCTATAATTAGAATTTATAGATTGTTAGAATTGCAGTATAGGTGTTATAACCAAGAAATACATATACCTAACCTGTTAGATATTTTGTTAAGTATGAATAATATTGGTTTGTTAACCATATGTTCAGTAGAATACATAACACGGTTTGGGTTGTATGTTTCCATATTATTATGGGTCACATTAAGTTTTGCAATTTATACTAATGCCAGGTCGAAGATGAGGTCTGTACATTTATGGGCCATTGTTGTCAGTGGCTTTTGTTGGATTGCAATTTTGATTTATCCATCCAACAGTCTATTGCATTTAGCTATAGGTTATTAAACTTTTCTATACCATTTTCTGTTCAGGATAATGAAACTGCCTATACATGTGAGGAATTTCCTTCATAACACATGGATTTATTTCAGTGGTATCTGTGTGTCAGGTTGGTGCATCTTTTCATATAACCTTATATTGCCAATGTATAGCTATAGCCTAGAGACAGGGTTAGGCTATACCATTAATTGTCAATTTGTTTAACATTAGATATCAACATCTTATATATTTATATGTTTATTGGGGACCCTGTGGTTTGTTAATATGATGTCATTGGATCAGGATACAGTTGACAATATTTTCCTTTTTTTATTATTTTTTTATGTAAATTATCAAGATTATAAGTTATTTTGTTTACACACTTATTTTGTCTACATATATATCGTATGGAGTTTTCATGATTTTCTATAAGCTCCCATTTGCTTATGGTGATGATATTAGTAGCTGAACATTACTTTATTAACAGCATTGTGGAACCAGCTTTAGGGTTGGACTATACCATGTTCCCATTGGTTGGTGGTATCTATAAATATTAATGGGATCTTGTGCACAAGTAATTTTCTTTTCACTGATGAAGGCTGGATAGCCAAAACTGGTTTGAATTGTTTATCATGTATATGTGGCATTATATGCCTTAATTAATAAATATATTTGAATAAAGTATCTAAATGCTGCATATGCTGGCCTCTTGTGTTATATGAATTACTCGTATACAATGTCCTTTGCCCAATGTGTCCTAGAGTTAAGAAACCCTAACACCCTGGAACAGCTGGTCAGCACGCCCACTAGAGGTGACAACGTACTGGACATGATCATCACCAACATGGGGTACCAGTGTTCCACAACAGAGATAAACCCCTCACTGGTAATATCAGACTATTAAGTAATCACACTGGACATCCACATCCCGCCCCCACACCCAGTTAATGAAACCACTGTGAAGACATTTTCAAAAGCAAACAGCACACTTCCCAAGACCAAAGTGGAAAGTCCCAAAGCCATCTTGCTATAGGATAATGGTATACAATCTGCCAAGTCATTTACAAGTGCATCCTATGAGCAACTACAGGGATGCATGGATCGAGACATCACAAATAAAAACAAGATGCACTCCTCCAAAAATAAGAAAACAATCTGGTGGTCGTTGCCCATAAATAAGCCAGACAACAGAAGGAGGAAACTAACACCTGATAGAACCAACTTCACTAAAGGAAAGGCATCACTGATCATTATTAGGATGAAACAATGATCGCTCATTAAATAATCCAAGCACAGTTTCTAAAGACAAACTGCTAAGGAATGTAAGAATAACAACCACAAAGCCTTCTGTAGCTATATCAGACATGTAGGTGTCAACTTCCAAATATGCTGTCAGCTACTGAAAAAAGTAATGACATACACCAAACCAACTTTCATTGCCCACACCCAGGGGGACAAGTGCAGTGTAAACTCCCCCCATCACCCCCAAAATGGCCTGTGTCTATCACAGAAGGATGCAGAGACACAGACGTCACGGACATGCATGTAAAGACAGCCCTCACCAAAGCTAAGAACATAGCATCAATGTGACTGTAAGTTGTCCCAGGCTGCGTCCTACACTAGGCCCACAATGAACTACACCCTCACCTACATTCACTGTCCAGACTCAAGCATATCACAGGCTATGTACCCAAAGAATGGCATACACTAACAGTCATCCAGCTCTACAAAGGGTGTGCCAAAACAGAACCTGGAAACCATTGCCCAACATGTGTATTCAGCCTGGTCTACAGAGCTATTGAACAATTTGTCATGGAACCCATACACTGAGACATTGGAGATCTCCAGACACTAGACTCTACACAACTTTGCCTTGTTAAAGGCATAGCCTGGCTCCCAAACCTAGTTGACTTATTTAAAATAGTTACCATGAACATAGATGGAGGTGAAAGTAGCCCACACAGCCCACCTGGACCTCACTAGGGGCTTACCACACCATTCCCCACTCCGTCATCATGGACAAGTGTACCAGCATGAACATGAACAGCTATGTCACAGGATGGTCGGCCAAGTGGCTCACAGATCAAACACACATGTTCATAGTTGTGGGTGCCATGTCCAACTCTAAGCCAGTCACACATGGCATCACACAGGTCTTGGTCCTGGGACCCCACCTGTTTAGTCGATACTGCTCAGAGGTACAGGCAAGCACGGCAGGTGTAAGGCTGAACAGATTTGCAGATGACTGGAAACTGTGGTCCATAATTGACTGTACAGCTGACACAGACATCCTCCAGACGTGTCTTACAGAGACAGATACCTGGTGTCAAAACAATGGCCTCAAGCTGAATGGCAAAGAATGCATAGTCATCCCCTTTGGGTAATACAAAGTGCACACAAATTACCACATAGGTGGTAATCCAGCATGTACGGAGAAAGTAATTATGGCCCTGGGGACACAGGTAGATAGTAAACTCACCTTTGACGATCACATGGCCAAAGTGTTTATACATTCGTTCAATGTAGGCCAACTAATGTCACCTAATGTAACACACTTTGTATAGTCTGTTGATGTCACCATCCTACAAATATACCTGTGGAAAAGGAAACCCCCAGTAATATGTATAGAGCGTCGTGTTAATGCGTGCGCCTCTAGTATAATGAAGTAGTTAGGTAGGGGCTTGAATCCTGCATTTGGCAATTGTGTGTGATCCCCTTGGAAAGGAACAACCTTTTAGGAGAGTAGTGAAACACCTCAAAAGTGGTAATCTAACCTTTGTCAAGTCTAATGATGTCAGCATCCTACAAGCATACCTGTGGAAAATGCAACTCCTACTAATCTGTATAGCGCCTCATGTTAATGCGTACTTTTCTAGTATAGTTAGGTAGGGGTTTGAATCCTGCACTTGGTAACTGTGTGTGTGTCCCCCTTGGGAAGGAACAACCTTTTAGGAGAGTAGTGAAGCACCTCAAAAATGGTAATGTAACCTTTGTCAAGTCTGATGATGTCAGCATCCTACAAGTATACCTGTGGAAAATACAGCTCCCACTAATCTGTACAGTGTGTCGTATTAATGCGTACTTCTGTAGTATCATGAAGTAATTAGGTAGGGGTTTGAATCCTGCATTGAGCAACTGTTTGTGTGTGTTCCCCTTGGGAAAGAACAACCTTTTAGGAGAGTAGTGAAACACCTCAAAAGTGGCAGTCTAGCCTTTGTCAAGTCTGATGATGTCACCATCCTACAAATATACCTGTGGAAAAAAGAACTGACAGCAATGTGCATCGTGTTAATGCGTACTCCTCTAGTTTCATGAAGTAATTAAGTAGGGGATTGAATCTTGCACTTGGTGAGTGTGTGACACTGTTGGTCAATGTGTTGTGGGTTTTGCTTTCACCACTGTATGACATAGTATGCATTGCACATGTGAGCTAGCTGTGTGTCAAATACATATCTGTGCATGTTACCTCAATGATTGCATGTGTGGGGACCCTGCTTTCTCCAAGAACACAGCTGTCATCCTTGCCAGACTGTGCTGCTGCTTCCCAGACCTTAGGTCACATCTGTATGCTTGTGACAAGGCCAGCCACTGCAGTGATCCCTGGCCTAGGTCATCTGTGTCACACAAAGTCATTAAAATTCCTATTGGAATGTGTGAGTGAGGGTCTATGGCCGAGGTATATGTCAGACCTGTTCAAACGCAGCAAAGTGTGTCCATGATGACCATTCATAGGTGTAGAACAAACTGTGGATATGCATGCAGACCCCTTATTGCTTATGTGATCCACCAAGGGATTCCAGAATACCTTTGTAAATGTGATTAACAAAGGAGAGATGACATAACACTTGGTTGCATGTACACATCATGCTGGTGGCTACTACCTATGTGGTACTGTGGGGATAATATGTTCCTTATAGGTGGATGACAATGCTTAGTTTGGCTTATAGTTTTACAGCATGGGATTGACAACAGGCATCTGTCTGTATGATACCCTTGTGGAGTATGTGTGCCATCTGGAGAATGCATTATAGGCCACAGTATGCATTGCCAGACGTGGACGGACATATCCCTACTGTGATTGCTTGTACCTAAGAGAGCTATATGGCAAACAGGAGTGGTCTCAGTAATGGGTGCAGGTGAATACCAGTGTTTACTGGCATTGTATAGTACCTGAAGGATCCAAATGTTCCTGTGTGTCCTACATTTGTGTGTCGGTTGTCAAGACATCATCTAACGATTGGTTATGGTCAGGCTGTTGAAGTGATGTATACCACCAGAATGCAAAGCAATGACAGATAGTAACAGTATCACCCAGAGCACAGTGTCAAACCATGTCATACACACATGTGTAGTCGGGTGCCGGAATGTATGTAGTACAATGCATACTGGCCACCAATAGAAACTATGGAGTGTTACTGTGTAATACAAAGCATGTCACCCTGGCCATGTGTCCACTGTGCATGTACATGCAGACACTACACCTCCACCATGTTCACAACTGTACACCAGCAAATCTGTGTTACACACATCCCACACATACCGTCCACTCTCTAACACATGCTGCCAATACTGCACACATCAGCCAAGTGGCACGTGGCCAGACAATACACAATTGGAACCAACACTGGTGTAAACCACACTACAATGACAATCATAGCTTTACTGCATCTTGCCTGCTCAGCTACACCTTCAAGCATATCATTACACTCTACAGCTGACAACATGCTAACATTGCTATACTGCTATATATACACCCTGTGCATCAGCATGTTGGTTCGCCAGAGGCCTACAGTGAGCCAACCAATTGACATGTATGATGTGTGTGTGTGTGTGTGTGTATGTGTGTGTGTGTGTGTGTGTGTGTGTGTGTGTGTGTGTGTGTGTGTGTGTGTGTGTGTGTGTGTGAGGGGCAAGAATACTGTAATGGGCCAATGTTGTTGTAATGTGTGTGGTTATGTGTTAGCCCTAGGTATCTGGAGTATGTGTGTGTGTGTCTGCATGCACACAGTTCCACCATGTGGCTGCCATATATGGGTATTTGTGGGACAGCCACAGACTGTACCTGCGAGGCTTTACAGATGACCGTCTCTGGCCATGGATACGGTACCTGTGCCTGGCAGGGGTACTACTGACACTATCGGGTACCAAGCCAGACTGGGTACTATCCACAGAGGTGGATGGATGCACACTGGACACAGGTCCCTGCTGGGAATGTCCAGAGCCACGTGCACGTGGTCTTCTAGCATATTCTATGGACAGCCCCCCCCCAACATTGCTGGGGCTGGTACTGGCACTACAGGATTGGCTGTGGCTTGAGGGACATCCATGGTGACTGCCAGCTGCTGATGTTGCTGGCATACATCCACATTGACATCTCAACCATCCTGCACTGTCCTGATACATGGACATGACATTGCGGAGGATATCTAATGTCTCTTCCCAACATCTATCAGTGACCTCGGTGTAATGTCAATGGCACCTGCTAGGTTACGGATACTGTCAATGACAGCAGTGTTATGGGCCCTCTGTGCCCTTACTCCATGTCTGGTGTACAGTTCCATACGTGCCTGTGCCTCCATGACAGCCTGGAACATGCGTGACGTTGTCGGACCTGTGGCACATCTGCCAGTGGCAAGATGAGCAGCAGTGCTCCTACGAGAACCACTGGACATCTGCCTATGTAGTACCCTTCCAGACATCTGGGTATGGCTGCTGTGTTGGGATGCATGTGCCATGGATACCACACTGTCCTAGCCAATGCCAACAGTATGCTGTCCCTCAGCTATGGGCATTGGTGATGGATGCATTGGCAGTATGACTATATGCATGGATGGGGAGGACAGCTGTGTACTGTCAATTGGTGGCCCAATGGCAGACCCTGGCAAACATGCCTGTGCCTCAACACACCTATCTTCATTATCACTATGTGACTCAGTGACATCAGTTTCCGTGCTGCAGTGAACCAGCCCTAACACAGCACCTGTGGGAGGGAGACAGGAAACACACTTTACGACCTGTGCATTAAGTCGACACACATGCGCACATGCATGCATGCCCACATGCACACATGAACACATGAACACATGCACACATGCACACATGAACACATGCACACATGAACACATGCACACATGCACACACGCATACACACAAACACACACACAAATACACTCCTCACTACAGCAGATACCCACACACACTACCAGCAATCCAAAACATACTTAATAGTGGTTGAAGGTGGGTTACAGTATCACAATTCAAACAGTCATATCACACATCAGCATGCAGAAAGTTTGTTGATCAAGACCATGCAGTGCGAGTGTAGACAGCCCGTGTCAATAACAGTATACATGGCTTTGATGCATGTGTGCTGTTGTTCAGTGATTGGCCTCACAGACACTCGTTACATGGGTTTGTAAGGTGCCCAATAGGGAGCATTGACTAACATGAATGTGTTCTGTGTTGAAGTGTATCGCACAGCCCAGTGATAGGCCTCTACCCCTCAGGTATATTATGTGTGCTGTGTGCATGACATGTGGGATACTGAAGTGAGACCTTACAGCGGGTGTCTGGATATGCTATGTGTAGCATGTTAAGGTGTACTGCGTATGACAAAGTTGTGTATGTTGTGTACATGTGTAGCAACTATGCCTATCCAATGTCCAGTATGGTGTTGCCACAATTTTGTGTGCTGCTCTGTGTATTGCATGTGATTGAGGCAGCTACTGTCATTACTGAGATGTGCATAGTCTCACAGCAAACATGCACAGCATGCATTATGCATAGGTGTGTTACATGTACATGGCCTACACCTCACCTATAACATGCACATTTCATTAGCAATATTAAAAGTATAACACACTCACCAGCATCGACCGTCTGCCTTGCTGTCATGCCAGAGGGACCTACAAGAATATGAGACAGTTTGTCAGTGGCCACAACTGTGCCATTGCTACTGTGAGTTTGCTAAAGTACAGTAGTACAACAGTCGACAGTCACAGGTGTACAGATTATATTCCAAATATCAGTATTGCACAACACTATGCAGCACAACTGTTAATCACACAGTACACATGACACATATGCATAATCTACCAATACAGATAACACTAGTCTACAGATAGGTCATGTTACCTGCATGCTCCATGTCAACATGCTGGGTGGCTACGGCCTCCATGATGACACATGTCAGTTGCTGTTCCTGTGGTTGGCCAGGAGCCACCAAACTTAGGAGCACCTCCTCCACTCTGGTGAGGGGGGGATGAATGGCCACTCTACCACCTGTGGCAAGCTGTTGTCGATGGATATCAGACGCACGCTGCTGGACATGTCTAATTAAATCACTGCAGTGTTGGCGTACCTGCTCATATGTCCGGTTATGCATGCCTATGTCATTTACCTTTCTGCCTCCTCTGCAGCTGTATAAGACGGGTTCCTTTGGTGGGACATACCCCTGGAAGACAATTAAACAAGATGTGTGAGCAAGTCAAATGGCACACTTAACATCCTAAAGTACAGATATCAACCACCTGCCATATTTCGCATCCAATTGGTTGTCAGAGGATAGACATTTTCAATACCACATATTAGTGCTCAGGCCACAACTGGCTGACAGTGCCTGCCATGCTCTATATATCAAACCATGTTCTGCACAGCAGCAAAGAGAAGCCAGTATGTAAGACTATACACAAGTACATGGCACACTGTATATGACACAATGCACCACCTAGCCACAGGAGGTATATATCAAACTAATGCATTTAGAAAGATGTCCTCTATTGCAATGAATGTAAAGTACAATTACAGTATTACCAGTATAACACAGTAGTCTTTGATGCCAAACCCCTGCCTAACATATGTGCACAGTTGTTGATATAGGTGTCATACTGCTGTACTAGACTATACATGTTGCTAGATACACACGTATACCCTGTAACACAGATATGATTGAGGGCATGGTACAGGCATAATTACACACACATCAGACATACATACAACACACAAATGTATGCAAACCCAGATGAGCTTTACCTGTGTACCATACAGTACTGTGTGTCACTACTTACAAAACCTTATGCCTGTGGTATGTAATCTGTGAGGACTACAGGGAACACACAAAACAGTGTTTCCAAGCAATGTGAACATACACCATACTGTACTGTTTAGGCCTACAGCTTCAGGTAGTACTACAGTTCATATGGGAGTTGCATTCACCAGCAATACCACTCACTAAGCATACATGTATTACTTTAGCCTACAATGGGACACAACAGTCGACAACAAGGGACTACATCACACCATATGCCATACTACTTTTTCTGCCTCACAATAGCATACACATCTTTTGCTGGGATCACAGCTAGGACACAAACTACCATGACAGAAACAATTTCACACTAAGCTATCACACCTTTACAGACCTTGCACACATTCACCAACACATTCACCATCACACTCAGTCAACCTCACGTAGCAATTATTGCACTAAGTGCATGTGTGTGTGCATCATGTCATGGGTAGGTAATATGCTATTGGCGCTAGGGCCTACAGCAGCCTAGACATATGCTACCCTGGCCTTTGACACACATGTAATTTAATTTCACTTGCCCCTGTCAACCAGAGCCACAGAGGTGATTCCCGGGGTGTATTTCCTATCTTCCAAACAATCATCAGGAGTATTTATGACAACTGCTAATGCGGAGCTTTGTTTGCTATTGATAGGTGGTTTGTTCCAGAGTATGGCATGTCTCTGATTTAGGACTCTATCCCTCCAGCATGTGCTGTTTAGTGAGTTGACAAGGTGTAGGGCCCTAGAGTGTGTATCTGGGAGGGATTGTAATATGTTTACGTGGAGGATGTCCAACAGTTATGTGTGTGACATAGTTCTGTATGTTAGGCAGAGGTCACCTCTGGGTAGGCGGTATGCAACACAGTGTAGCTGTGGTTTTGTGTGCCAGTCTGTAAAGGGCATCTGTTTGAGGCCGGTATTACTCTTTGTGAGGTATGTCTGTGGCCTTTCCAGTTGCTGTAATTGGCATTGTACTCTCTAACGGCTTTTAAGTGTGATGAGTAGAGGGGAACACTGACCTATATTTCCCTAGATGACACACCTTTTGTGATGACGTGTACCACGTAGACAGAGTACATGACTAGTGTGGCACTGTGATTATCAAAGGGGAGGCTACTGTCCACCTGTGTCCCATGTTCCCTTATCACACCTTCGGTGTTAGGTAGACTACCACCTATGTGGTAGTTAATGGGTACAGTGTTCTGGCAAGAAGGGATGGCACTGCAATGTCAACAATGAGCTTCAGACCATACCTTGGTTGCCAGGCACCTGTCGCAGTAAGTATGGCCCATGTCTCTCTCTCTCTATATATATATATATATATATATACATATATATATATATATATATATATATATATATATATATATATATATATATATATATATATATATATATATATACACACACACACACACACACACATACATACACACATACATATAAACATCCATTGCTGTACATATAGATGTACATATAGGCACATATACAGTCCACTATTCATGGTGGGAATATCAATTATGCGACAGTTGTGAGATATACAGTTATTTAATAATATTGCACAGTGTTGTGCAGACTGCATTGAAGGTGTCCTGAGCCCATGTAGCTTTAGCAGGCCTCACTGGCTGCAACACTGCAAAACTGACAGAGTATACCCACAGAGTTTAACCACCACATGTCATATACCAGCACTGCATGCTGTTTTCTTTGCCACACACTACAACCTACATAGAAATATGCACATAACAACCTTCAACAACGTATATATATATATATATATATATATATATATATATATATATATATACACACACACCCTTCACAAACAGTTGCAGTATATCCCTTGCCCTATGCACATGTTCAGATACATATAGATACGTACTGCTGCCACATATGGATGATTAACAGTATGTAGAGTACTCTTCATAAACATCTACTACATGCCAGCAAATACATATGTGTTACATACCTTTCCTTTGTATTGCTCTGTTCCGTCTGTTTTTAAAGGAAATAATTTCTTTATTTTTTTTCCTCTGTGTGTTGCTGTTGCTCTTTCTTTTTCTGTGTCTCTCTGTTTCTTTCTCTTTGTCTGTGTCTGTGTGTCTGTCTCTGCCTCTGTCTCTGTCTCTCTCTCGCTCTCTCTTTCTCTCTCTTGCTGCAATGAGATTATTGCATGTGTGGACAGCAAGTACAGCCTGCTTTTCTAGGTATTTGCACATGTGCATGTGATGGCCTCTGCACCAATTGGTGCCCACCATTTACTAATTGCATGCAGCCTGCTGTGTGGTAATTGCAGTACTCACTGTCATAGCAGCCCACTGCTATAAAATGCTAGGTTAGGTAGGCGTAGCCCTTTCAGCTTTCCAAAGTCGGGCCCATGCTTGTTTGCTGTGGACACGGTTGTGTCAGTCAGAAGGTTGGTATACTTCTTATATCTGAAGCTAGGGTTGTAGCCAGTGATTTGCATGTTGTACTCAAACCTGAATGTTGCTGCTTCTAGTACACACTTGTCAGTGTAGAATTTTACTCACCCCTCCAAATGCTTGCACAAGATACGTGGGAGTATGTATTTTCATTTCTAATTAGACAATTAACTGCCATACAAAAGTAGTTATTGCAATGTATTCCTCTGGCACATGAACTGTTTGTGAACTACTATACTGTGAATATTAATTACCTCACTTCTGAACAGTTTGTTGTTTATTTGTGTTGACATTATCACAGGCTGCTCAAGACAACTTGACACATTTCAGTACTGAGTATGCCTACCTACATCCTTGGTAGAGCCTGAATACACAGGTATATTGTTCATTTGGGTAGGGGGTGCAGAAGTACAGAGAGCATTATATATTATTGTGTGATGTTTATCTTGCTGAACATACAGGGTTGCTGTGTACCTGTTAGTCTAACAAGGCAAGTAGTCTGTCTGCGTAGCTCCCACTTGTGGACATATCCAGATGGTAGCCAGAGGTTGGCCTATTATTCTCTGTCTGTGCACCACACCAGTCTTTTCTGCACTGGAACAATGGCATTGTCACAGTTGGTTGCTACCAGTACATGGCTACATCCTTTGATATTTCTGTGTTGTACTCCTACATAAGGGTATGCTTGTGGGACTTGTTCCAAAGCTATTTGCAGAGTGTGTAATAGCAGAAAATCTGAAATGCCTGTATGTTTCTGCCTCTGCCAGGCCTCTGATACACTCAGGTATATATTTAAACAGCCTCAGGGAAAGGTACATATAAGTGAGGTACACCTGTAATATATTACAGTCATTAAGTTGCGACTGTGAGAGAATCAGAGCATATGTATTAATACACCTTTTCTGACGTGCATGCGGTGTGTACTCTTACTTATTAACATTATTCATTAAGTGTAATTCCCCACTTTTCGGCCTAACGTCAGTACTTTTCAGAGGGATTCTGAGGGACACAGCTAACATTTGTTTATGAATCAGGGACATCCCTGAAAAGCAGTCACAGTTGGGAAGTATAGCCTCTGGCCTATTCAAATATGCCAGTGTTTATCCTGCTCTGATACTGTGTGAGGTTTGTAAAGTGCTACTGTAACATTATTTCCTGCTAGAATGGCTGGTTTTCTTTTCACAGTCATGTCATGCAATTCCACAACAACTGCTGGTAAAGATCCACAGAACAAGATTTGTGTTATGGCATTCCTTTTTTCCCTTTACATTCACTCATTGTAATTCATGATATATTTATTACAGCACCAACTTGTTGTATATCTACTGTGGCTTAGTGGTACTTCATGCAGTATAGTGTGTCCGGGGTTCGAGACTGATAGAGGTGTTTTATTTTGCTGCTCAGCAGAACAAGGGCCCTGCCATGCAGAGTGACTAAGGCACTTTTAAGCAGTTGTAAGCTGGTTTGCACGACGCTTAGCAATACTTAGCTAAGCGCACACATGCGCACACTCGCTCAAACCCACTAACTACTGCTTAAAAGTGCTTACTCCCGCTAACCCCCACACTAATTTCTTTGACAGAAAAGAAAATGGGGAGATATGAAAGTGGTGAAAAAGGGGGCACAAAGAGGGAAAGACAGTAGGGAAAGCAGCTTGGGATGTGCAGGATGGGTGTAGGGAAGGTCCATAGCTGCCCATTTCTTTACCAGCAACAGCTGTGCATATGTTAGGAATTTAGAGTGAGATTTGGAACCTTCCACCCCTGAAAGAGGGGTGAGGACAACAAAGTATGTTGTACTGCCAATTTTAATTATCAATTTACATGTCCAGTGGACATGTGTGCGAAATGGGCAGCTATGTATGGGGCGTAATTTTTTTGTGGGTACAGATTGCCCTTATTTTTTTTTTTTTTCAGGTGAGAGTGGAATGTGAGGTAGAGGAAGTAGGTATATTTGGGGAGGTAAACAGACAAGACAAACAAGATGCATACAGGGGTGGAATATGACACATGGGGTGGGTGAACACAATTGACGGGGACAGATGTTTGGAAATCGCAAGCCCATAACCCCACAGATGGTAACAGTGGAGCTGAGATCCCCACCCATGGGCAGTCACCACTGCACCTTCACAGCCCCGAGGGTGGCTGCGCTGGGGGCTGCGTAGGAGGGACAGGCTCACACATGAGTCATGCCACTCTCACCTCGAGCTGGCATAGGGGATCAGCGACTGAACGCTGGATCTCCCTACCCACCACAGCCCGGACCCTTCGGAGGGTGACAGGTGGCCCTTCTCCACCCACGCTTGCATGGGGGGACAGTCCCATACCCTGCAGTGCTTCCACCCAAATGTGGCTCAGGACCAACGGAGGAGGGGAGCCCGGGCTGGGCACCAGACCTGCTGGTGCCAGGTGCAATCGCTAGCTGAGGAGGGACAGGTGAGTCCACTGTGACCAGCCTTCCCATACATTCTGTGTTTAGGTGAGTTTAATTACAACATAGACAACAGAATTACAAATTATTTGTAACAGCATGCAGTAATATTCCCATTAACCCAACACACCAGGGTTCCAACAGTTGAACAGCAAGCATAACACATGCATATACAGAACAACAGTGGACATTCCAACAGCATGCAAGGATGATTGGTGGCAACAGGCCACCAAGATTGTGGTGTTTGAACAGGGCACATGCATCAAAGTAAATGCAGATATTTATAGAACAATAGGACATATGTCCCAACAAATGTTTAGAGATTAGACATACCCATTGAGGTGTGGAATTGCATTGTTTATGTACATACAGTAGGGTGTAAAAAGATACCTCCATTAACATCTTATAAGTACTTTTAGTCTACACTACATTCCTATTGACTGCAGGTGTATATCCCCTACATGTATTATTACACTAGGCAACGTGCATTAGATTGTGTAATGGGTTTGGCTAGTTCATTATATACCTGACCTATATCTGACTTACTAACTGTCCAAGATGCAAATGTTACTGCTACATAGTTATATATTTTATTTATATTTATATATCTACATATCTGGATGTGTTCGCGTGACATTTTCAGTTATATTTCTACAGAAACCTACATTTCATGTAGCACACTCACATTTCCTGGGAAACACATTAACAAACTATTCATGTGCCAGATTTACCTATGCATGCCAGCCATTAACCAACTGTTGAGGACTGTATATATGCTTCACAGCTACTGGCACTTCCTTCATCCACTTTATATGGGACTGCCCAACTGTGGGTTGACAGCACTTAATACAACAGTACTATTTATATAATGCAAGGGTACAACAACATTTCAAAGCAAGTGACACAGACACACTCCAAGTATTATACCTTTATTAATTACATTACACACTTTTCTACAGGCTCTCTCATTTATTTGATATTACAGTGCATACAGAAGACTTATTCAAGATGTATTATACCTTTATTAATAGGTTACAACACTCTTTTTCAGGCTCACTCACTTATTTTATATAACAGTACATGCAGAGATATTATTCCGGACTTATTTTACCTTTATTAATGGGTTACTACACTCTTTTTCTGGCTGTCTGACTTATTTTATATAAAAGTACGTGCAGTGAAATTATTCAGGGCATTTTATGCCTTTATTATTAGGCTACAACATTTTTTTCAGGCTCTCTCACCTATTTTATATAACAATACATGCAGAATAATTACTAACCTGCCTGGTGGTGGTGCAGCCTTAGCAGCCTATCTGCATAGGCTTGCTGATTCGCAGCACGGACACCTGCAGCTGTGAAGTAAATGAAGGGATATTGAGACATACCTATCCATTATATAGACTAAATTAACATGTCTCACATACTTCATTCCATGGCTACCTACTCAGTAGTGGGGCATCTTGCATGTCACGGGCTTCCTGTATCCATCGGTTTAGTAGGTCCTGCTTCTGTCTCTTCAGGTCTGCATGGTGGTGACGGAACTGCTCACCAGTCCGAGGGACACCTGTGGCACTGGTGAGATCATGAGCTAACCGGTTCCAAGCCTCTGCTTTGTACTCTGTCCCTTAGAACTGGCCCTGCAGGAGTCTTGACTCATGACGGTGTACAAGGAGCCAAACCATGTATTTTGACTCCTCGATGCCCCAGCATTGCGCTTGAAAGCATGTACCCTCTCCAGCACCCGCCATTCTGACTGCAGATGGGAGCTACAATCAGTTATGGTGAGTATTCCCGCCTATGGAGCTTAAATATGCCGCATTTTCCACACTTTTTTGTGATTGGCCATTTTTGAAAATTCTTGGCTGACTGCAGACCTGCTTAGCAATGGTTAATCTTCCATTTATAAATATATGTATGTTAACAGTGCATGTTTATCCTAAGCTGTCATGGCTTAGTGGTTCAGTGCTTTGATTATGGTGCACAGTGTCCCGGGTTCAAACCTTGTCATTGATTTTACTACTGTCCAGACAGGCTAGGGGGTGTGTCTGTGTTTAGGCCACTTTGCACTAAGTTGCTCCACATTGCCCGATGGTGCACTGGTTAGCACAGCGTGCAGCTCCGCGCAAACGTATTGCGCTAGCTAAAGCGCTGCTTAGCTATAAGCAATAATATTGCGCTAGGTAAAACCCTGCTTATCTATGGACAATTTTATTGCGCTAGGTAAAACTCTGCTTATCTATGGGCAATTTTATTGTGCTAGGTAAAACACTGCTTAGCTATGGGCAATTATATGTCAATACCCTCAGTGCTGCTCACCTTCTTATCTTTATATGTATACATTTTGTTCACTAATACATAGGCCATTTCAATGCTTTTTACTAAAATGTCATTCATGTATGTCAGGAATTATTTTATATACTAATTTAAAACATAAAATAGACAGGGGAATGGTGGGACTAGAACCGGGAATGCCTCCTCTTTGTGCAAACACTCTACCACTACGCTATTGGGTTTGATTTGCATAAACATTTCTTATTATGCTCTTCGTTGTCAACATTGCTAACTGCAGCTAAGCAATGGGCACACACACGCAAATACGGGCAGCTATATCGGGAATTATAAAAAAAAATATATATATATTAGTTTACATTTTACATTTACAAAGGGGTTTAGTATGTGGGGATGTGTACTGTTTGCTATTTGTGCATTTCAGCGAACTCGCTCCTTGCATTTCTCATTTTCACTTTATATGGTTGCAGGGGCATGGATATTTGCACTGCTCGGCAGTCCAACACACCCCCTGCAGTCTTACACGCTCCATGTAAGCCTTCCAGTTGAGTCAGCACCCTCATACATATGCATGACGCGCTGAAGTCATAGGCTTAAACGGCAGTCTCCGAGTAAGACTTGGTTAGTCTTACTCGGAGGATTACTGAATCCCGGCCATTGCCTTTCAGGGCTGAGAGTTACTGATGTGTACTGTGTAATATCCCAAAGTTATGAGTAGTAGATCAATTCTCACTCCAGTAATTTAGACAAAATATCTTTTGAAGCAACTAAGCAACTAAGGATGATGATAATTTGATTTTACATATTTTCAATGCAAATGATAAAGATTCTGATACATAACGCATACATTAAAAAGATTCGCTAGTAAAGTAGCATGGTAATAAACTATTTAAACATGGTCACTTTCATGATAAATTTACTAGAAAGATGTATATCAACACTTGATTTCTGTAGCTGAAGACACCAAGTCACAGGATTTTGTTTCCAAACTGCTTACATTTCTTTAGTTCTTTTACAGTTTACCCCAATACCTACATAAACCTCCCAAAAATGCCAAAAAAAAAAACAAATACATATAATATTTGGAATAATGAGACATTCTTACTCATGAAAATAAAAAGTAATCATTTGTATCTGTAGATAAATTTGACACAAACTTCATCTGGCTGTTACAAAAATTCCAACAATTAGCTGACTAAATGAAAGCATTACAAGTCACATGGCTAAATAACATTTCAGAAAACAAGTTACGTGCATGTGTGTGTGTGTGTGTGTGTGTGTGTGTGTGTGTGTGTGTGTGTGTGTGTGTGTGTGTGTGTGTGTGTGTGTGTGTGTGTGTGTGTGTGTGTGTGTGTGTGTGTGTGTGTGTGTGTGCACGTGTATGTGCATATTAACAAATTAATCTCTGTACATAAAACAATTCTTCATATGAAGCAATGCCTGGCCCTTAAGAAACATTTGAAATTCACTGGCTACTTTAATCCAGGACAATTAATGACATTACAAATATTCTCCACCAAAAGTCTTTGATCTCTAACTTGTCTCTATTACCTTTCCCAACTTCTTTCAGTAAGTAAAACAATACAGTTCTTAAAAGTAACAAAATAGTAGAATGTTTGTAAAGTATATTAAATGTATTTTCTCACTAAGTGCATAATTATGTTCATATATGCAAACATAAAGTGCCATAGAAGACTTGTCTACATAGAATGTTTTATACTTACTGCAAACTGCCACATATACTACATATTCTGAACTACAATTAAAATATCCTAGTAGTCAAAAAAACCTTTGCAACGTAACACTGTACTAATATGGATCACTATAATATGATGAACTTATGATATGTACCTATACTGTGCAATGTTTACATTTGTGTGTGCACTTTCCTGTTGAAAAAGCAAGTGACACGGTCCCTTTATCAAGTATAAACAAAGCATACTTTTAAAATTCTTACATCTTTTAATGATACATACAGCTTATTCACCTAATTTCTTGACATGCACTTATAGCAATGACAGAGTTCTCCATTTATTACATATAAGTGATTTAATACAATTAATATTCAGTATAGATTTTAAACACATGGGAAGTAACTGATCAATGGCATTCAGTTTACTTATTGTACTAAATTGCATTTATCCTTGAATCAGAACTTTTGTAATACTTGCATCAGTTAATAATTCTGGCTATCAGTACACAATATTATTTACATTTTTATTCTAATTCCTCACTTAAAAAGGGACTTATGTTATTAATCTAGAAAAACACAGTGGCTTGTCCAGCACCTATGCTTTTCTTTAAAGTCAATATATAAGTAGTCTGAAAATACAGTAAGGATGTTATGTTAGCTAGCACTGCATTTAAGCAAATTTGTTACCACAATATGAAGTTGAGGAGAAAAAAAAGCTTTTTTTATAAACATGCAGCTTACCAGTGTAAATTACCACACAATGAGTGCTGCCATGACCAAGAAAATGAAGTTTCAGCATTCATTTAAGAATCCAGATATCACAGCTTAATAAATAAATGCCAATACTGCACTTCTGTAACATTGTCACCTGCTGCTTGCCCCCCTAGCAGTTGCACCAAGGGTAGCCTCCCCTTCACCTCACCCTATTTACAGTTTTGTTACTCGCTACATTTTCATAAATTAGTTTGATTGCCAAAAACAATAATTGTGATTGTTCGTAAAATGTAACATGTAAACATGAAATGGATTCTGTATGATGATCAACATTCAAACATAAACGTTTCATTGCATTTTGAAACAATTAATGAATAACTTTAACCCATCAGCATCTCCTTTCCACCCAAAAAGATATTGTTTAAAAAGTGAAGCCAGTGCTTCATATATTGAAATTACTAATTTTTACATACAATGTTTCCCAGTATGTCAAAACCAGATTTTCATTAATGTGATGATGCAGATGAAGTCACAACACATCTGAACAAGATGCTGGGTGCATTAGGGAAGACATTTCTCCTGAGCTTAATCATCATAGTATGGAGAGACAGGCAAATTCACAATTACTGGAGAATAAGCATTCTAGTGCCAGTGTACAAGAGAGGAGGGATATTCATGACTGCAAGGCAGGCAGTACAGTGGTAGCAAGCTCCTGTCACACTGCAAACAACAGCTGGAGAAATTAACCAATAAACAAATATGCCAAGTAGTAAAAAGTAAGATGGAAGATGAGCAATTTGGATTCAGATCATGATACAGAACAAATGGCCCAATGTTGATAGTGAGACAGATAGTAGAAAAAAGCTGGGGAGGATGAAAGAGTTCAACTGGGCATTTCTGAACTTGAAGAAAGCACATGACAACGTCCCAAGAAAACTGATTTGGGCTGTCCTGTGATGATTTGAATTTCCAGAAATATTGTAGAATTAGAGCAAGCTGTGTATTAGGATTCAATGATACAATTTTGAACAATGTTTGAACTCACAAAGAGGTTTCCAGTGGGAATAGGTGTGCCTCAAGGTTCAGCCCCTAGTTCACACCTGTTTATACTGGTGATGGATCACATTAGTAAACAGGTCAGCGGAGACAGATAAGCAAAGATGCCGTAGGCAGATGATCTGTCACTACAAGCAGACTCTGAACAGAAACTTTAGGAAATGGCAGGGGAATGGAATGCAAAACTGAAGGCACATGAAATGAAACCGAGTACAGACAAGACAGTGGTTATGATAGCAAATGAGGGAAATAAAAGGAAACTGAAAATTGAGACAGAAGGGGAAAATGGAACAGGTTAATATCTTCAAATATCAGGGAGAAGAGGATGAAGAAAAGGGAAGTGTGAACAAGAATATCAGAACTACAATCAGAAGTGCTGAAAATCAGCTGGTACAAAATACCAAGGGGTAATATATGTCAGAAGATTGCCTAAGAAACTAAAAAGTAAGGTGTACAAAAGAGTGGTGTGACCAGTACTTCTGTATGGCATAAAAATCTGGACAGTGAAAGTTGAGGAAGCTTGGGAAGTACTGAAGATGAAGTGAGATGGGTAGTAGGAAGCATATTGTGGAACACGTGATCAAATAAGGACACCAGCGTAGAAGCCAAAATATCCCTAATAGCAGAGAAGGTGAAGGTGAGCATAATACATTGTTTCTTTCATGTACAGAAAAGTAGAAGATGATCTGGTAAACAACATTTGTGAAATGCAGGAAGAAAGCAAGAGGAGATGAGGCCATCCAGACAAGGGATGGGTGGATTGTATGAGAGAAGACCTCAGACAGTCAGGGATAACTATTGAAGTAGGCAGAAATGTGGCTCTGAATCAAAAGAGGTGGTGACAATTCATGCAACACCCCAACCCTATGCAAAAATGGGAAGAAAAGAGGGTTGATGATGATGATGGTGGTGATGGTGATGATACCACCGGGAGCTATCCTAGCTTTTTTAGTTTCAGACTGAATTCTAGTAGTTTGATTTGCATTTGAAGGACCTACAAACATCTATGTATATATATGAATATACACAAACATACAATATCAAAGTTTGCAAGATCGAACACAGAAGGTCAACTTTGCAAACATCAACACAGTACTACACATGTCACAAAAAAGCTCGGTATTTGCAAAATAATCTTTAAAACTAACAAAGTAAAACATTATTTTAGCAGGGGGCAACCCCCCCCCCCCATACACACACAAACATGTTTAAACCCCTACTAATTATATATACTAATGCCAAGATTGCACAATCTTGGAAAAATTACATATTTTCTTATCCAGAGTATTGTGCAATCTTGCACACCTATCAAGCATCTGTGAAGTCAACTAGATTTCAAAAGGTTCTTATATGAACCAATGTGATTTTTTTCCACTTTTTATGGAGGGATGGGGAGAATTCAGAAATGTTCACAAATTTAAAATTGGCATCTAATTCAGTATTCACATTTTCCTTCACTGGTATATTGAATGACACAGTGACAGTTCGATTATTCTCTGCCTTTAAATGATCAAGTACGAGGGGAAGTTTCCAGCTTATTTTAAATATATACATATCCATTTTTTAATTTGAAAGGAAACTGCTATTTTGCAAACATGTTCTACGTGTATGTTTCAGAGTTAAATTACGCACGAGACAGCTAGTGCATTGTCTCAAGAAAATAAAATGGACACAAAGCTTTCTAGACAAAAAAAAGACTGTCCTTTTCACATGTATGCCACTAATAGTGAGCTAGTAATAAAAAGGAATACAATACCTACACAAATATTACCACTTAGGTAATGTGTGTGTTAGAGCTGAGAAATGTCTGGTAAAAGCCAGGTCCTAGGTTATTAGCGATAACTAGATACTTGAAAAAGAGAATGCATCAATGTCTCTTTTTCACATAATGGGCTGTAAACATACTTGAATTCTTAATAGCTTCCTGGTTATAAAAGAAATTAGTCTGTTGTAAGCTTGCTGACATTAAACCAAATGTAAGTATTACTGAATAACCGTAAAGGAGTTCTGTGTCTCTGTGACACTGAATGTGCAAGAATTCTTGAAATGGCTATTATATGCTTCTGTTTCTGAAATACGGCCTGCAAAAGTAGTTATGACCCATTTGACACAAGTTATAAGCAAAATATGTGTGCAGAACATCATCAATAAAATAAAAAAATGTCCTTGTGTCCTTATTACAACAATAAATCAAAACTGAGAACATGACAGCTCAGTACCTTTATAGCAGCAGATTAGCTATGCATTCATACACAGCCAGTTATCAAGGTTCTTCCTTTTTTTGACAGTAAAAGAAAGTGAGAATAAGGAAGCAGTAATCTCTTTGCTAAGCACATTCAAAAAAATAATCATGCATACACACCTAATAATAATTATACATATTCCTTGTTTCATTTGTTGAGGGAGTGTAAGAGAAAAAGGGGAAACAGTGGTCTCTTGCTGTAATCTGTTAATTCAGTGATATGCATACCCAATATGGAGACAGAATCGCAAAGGTAAATACGGGAATGGCAACAACTACAGCTAGAAATTCCTGCTAGTATGAGTGTAGCATTGCAGCTTGAGTAGGTCTTGTAGTTTTTTTTTAGAAACTGTATGACGGAGGAGGAGTATCTGCAACATTGTGATCACGTGTGATCCCAGATTTTAATATGTGCCAACTTGTGATTTTTCCCACTGGGGACTACCTATTATTGTCTGTACATTCACAAATGTAATGGAATACCAATAACCCCATTTACTCTGTCAGCTAATGCACTCTGCAGGATAATTGTCAAAGAAAACCCCAGAGAGAAAATTTTAAAGCATCAAACTATTTTTTTTCAGTGAGAAAATTCAGATTAGTGTTTGCATATTTACTGATACTATGAGACACTAGTGTCCTTATTACTGTATTAAATAGCATACAGAAGAGGGATTTAGCTGGCAGAGCACTGTAAACAAGTCTGTAAAACATTAAACTGCATGTTTGTCCCCTGAGGAAATATGGATTGTATTTCTTCCTTGAGTTATTATTTTTCAAAGAGACAATACCAGATGAGAGACTGTTGTGATGGTACAGTTAATCGGGTCAAATATCATAGATGTACATAATATCAAAACATACAAGAGACAGACATGAGAATTACAGAAGTCAGTGCTGTAGCTCAGGTCATCTGAGGGTACAGTACTGTCAGAGGTTATTCCATCCTGGGAAGTTACTGCACACAGCCCTGTAACAAGATCAATGAGGTCTCCTCAGGGTAACACCAGAAAATATACAGTAACAGTTTTTAAACTGCAGAAGAAGAAGACAAACTATAACCTCATAACTCAGATAACTATTTTATTAAATAAATAAAGTGAGCAAAATATTTTAAACAAGTTTTCAAGTATGTTAAGTGTTTGTTTTCAAAAGTTTCAAGAAGAAAAAGATACATCACATCAATATGCATACAAATAAGCAAAAAAAAAAAATGATCCTTCATCATAATCATCTAATTCAAACAAGTATGTTATTCAAACCTTAAATAACATCTGGGGCCACATTTCAAAAGAGTTGCTCCCAGTGTAAGTTTGCCTTCATTCTGAAAGACCTGCTCTCACTATAAGCGACTTACTGTGGTGTAAATAGGCCTAATACAGGGACCAGATTCCAAAACACCTGCTCTCAGGGTAAGTGGTCACTTACACTGAGACCAAATCTTTTGGAAATGCACACTAGTCTGCATAACTTCAAAGTCTTAACCATGAGCATTTACACATGTATTGTGCTATCTAAATAAATTACTAAGTTACCATAAATTCCTGACACTTCATCAATTTAAAAAACAGTTTGATAGAAAATCTACTTTTCACTCCCAGTGTTTTGAAGATCTAATCTGCATATTCATGTAATTCTGCTATTAATAACTGGCTGAAGGAATTCTCTGCAGAAGGACTTTGTAATATCTGAAATAGATGTGAACATCTGTTTTAATTCCGCTGCATTTTATATAAAGTATGCAACTCACTGACATTCTTTATGTCCCTTATATGTTCTGATATACAGTCTACATTCTATTTTCCCTGCGTAAACTGCTGAAGAACTGCTGACCACAGCATAAACTATCATTACTGACACCTGCACTCCGCATACCTATTACAATAATGTTAGACCTCATTTGGAGGTAGATACATTGATCTGTAACACTAAAAGTTTCACATGCTGTAGTTGCAACATTTGAAAGTACCTCTGTGTGTTATATTACTAAAATCAATGCAGAGAGAGGTGAGAGGATAATCTAGATTTTATACTCTCCCATTTATGTGTCTCAGAGAGCCATGTATACAATTCATTAATTCACTGCTGGAATTTTAAATGACACAGTTATTATTCATCATTAATAATTTGCTCAGTCTGTTTATTGCCCATTTGATATTTGGAGCAAATTTACACCTTCCCCGGGATTCATGAAGCTTGCGCCAGGCGCACGCATAGCGTAGGCGTTATAACTCCAAATATGGCCACCGAGCGATTCAGGTATGATCTAATTCCACGTGCACTACCGGCGTACGCCAGATCTGCGCAGCCCCCAGCGTAGGTATGCAAATCAGCCCATGTGCAGTGTTGCACCATGCAAATGAAGGCATATAGCGATTCATGAAGTGGTGCAGGCGTAGCATAAGCCCACGGAAATGTAAACCAAAAAACACGGTTTACATTTTCCCAAACATAACATCAAAGCTATGGAAGAGGGCCAGACCCAGGTATCACAACGTGAACATATACCAATGGTGAAATACACAGCCAATGGCATAAGAAAAGATGCACAACACGTAAATAACAACATTTAATGTCATGTCCACAGTAACACACAGCAGAACTACAGGGCATGTGTGCGGAAGCTGTAACATAAAGAAATAATATAAAAATGTCATAAAATCGCAACGTAATAGAAATCAGGTTTACAGCATAACACACAATGGTAGACATGGAACACCACAACCAAGGGGCAAGGGTTGCTAAGGGCTTGCGATAGTGTTTGGCGCGGTAACTATGAATTAGTAGTCAATGCCATGCAAATGAGGCAGATAATACTGAATCGCAAATGTCCCACCGGAGGAAGGTTGTACCATACGGCGCAGCGGTATAACATGGAGGAGTGGCTCAGAGGAGATACATGACATCAGCAGAGGGGTATGCCACTGTAGCACTAAGTACATTGGAGCATTGCAAATCTGGCCTGTCCGTTGCTAAGCAAAGCTGCAGGATAGGGGTGGGGAGGAATCGTTTAGCTGAGAGCACACATGGTGGCCAAAAACGCATGTGTACGAGGAGGAAAACATGCCCGAAACCCAGTAATCGGATGCACGCACCACAAACAATAGCAGAAACAGGAAGGTCAGGGGAAGGAAAGGAAATGCAGAAGTAAGATAATTGGAGTAGTAATGAGCAATCAACACCAATCAACCCACGAAGGCCAATCGATGGCAGCTGACAAGTCCGCTTGCAGAAGCCTGCAAAACAGGATAGGGGAGGCATGTGAATGCAAAGAAAGGAGGGGAGGTATTAGATTGCAAAGATAGGAGACCTGACACAGCAGAGCAAAGCAAACCGACAGCAGACTGGCAGTAGCACACATAACGCAAGATATGCCAGGTCCAGGAAAGCACAAATGAAAGTAGGCTGCAGGATGCATGCCAGAAAATGGTAGGTGCAACGCGCAGAAATGTAAAGGGAAGGTCAAGAGGTAATCCACGGCAGGCAAATGTAATTCAACACCAAAGGCACCACAATAGTAGTTCCGACAGTAAAACACATAACATAACCTGTAGCTACGAATGTACATACACACCCCATGACATCATCGGTGTTCACAGCACAATAGTATAAAGTGTGTAAGCACCCAAGACACACCTGTGTATTCCCAAACACCGCACCATAGGTGTAAACACACGGGGAACTTTTAAAATGTACATGTTGGGAGCTGCCATAGCTGTGATTCATCAGCATGTGTTAGAGACTGACGGTGTTGTGGAGGATGATGCCGACAACCACCGCAGGCCTCGGAGGAGAAGGAGAGTGTTCAGACCAAGGGTAACCTACCAGGGGCTACATGACCTGGAGATAGTAGAGCGTTACAGGGTGGACAGGGACATCTTACAGCAAATAGTGGAGCAACAGATGGGAACCCATACCAGTGGACATGAAGGTATGTGTAAGCCTGCGAATACTGGCCACAGGTACCTTTCAAAGGCC
The DNA here is from genome assembly GCF_019279795.1 of Protopterus annectens. Taxonomy (NCBI): domain Eukaryota; kingdom Metazoa; phylum Chordata; order Ceratodontiformes; family Protopteridae; genus Protopterus; species Protopterus annectens. The sequence continues at coordinate 1,215,042,973 of NC_056743.1, forward strand.
AACTGGAGATATAATGGGTATCTCACAGGCATCAGCATCCAGGGTACTACACCATTTCCTGGATGCCATGTTACCACAAGCCAATGAGCAGATACACTTCCCCAGAACTCAAGAGGAGTTGGCCAGCAATATGCGTCACTTCCACCGTGTGGCACAATACCCGGAGGTACTGGGTGCGATAGACTGCACACACATACAGATCAAGTCACCACCCGGTGAGCAGGGTATGCGCTACATAAACCGCAAGGGATTCCACTCCATCAACTGCCAGGTCATGTGCAATGCCCAGGGCATTATCATGGATGTGTGTGCTGGCAGCCCTGGAAGCTACCATGACTCCCATATCTGGCATGCCTCACAGCTGTATCAGGTATTTGTCAGGGGGGACATCCCACATGGCCATCTCGTGGGGGATGCTGGCTATGCACTGGAGCCGTGGATGATGACTCCCATCAGAAATGCACACACACCCATGCAAGAACGCCATAATGAGGCACACGCACAAACCAGAATCATCATAGAGCGTGTGTTCGGGATGCTGAAATCACGGTCCCGGTGCTTGGATACATCTGGTGGAGCCTTGCAGTACTCTCCAGGCACGTGTGCCCACATCGTCATAGTATGTGCCATGCTACATAATATGATCCTGCGGAAGCAGCTGCAGCAGGGACAAAATGGTGAAGGCTCTCATAGCCCACCGCAATTGCCAAGGCCAGTACAGGCACAGAGGGATTCAGACCATGAACACACTGTGCCAGCCCCAGTACGCAGACGGAGGCGTGCCAAATATGCCTACGCCTTGGCAAAGAGGGAACGTATAGCACATACACTGACCGTGTAGGCCCCTACAGACTGACACCTCTCCACCTGCACACACAGTAAAATGGATGGCACATAAACATGACCACCTGTAAATTGTAATGTATAGGTGGCCCAATGTGTGACTCCTACATAGGCATCCCTCAAACATTGTAAACACAACAGCCAGTGCAACACGGAATGCCAACACCTGAACAGTACATGAGTCTTACAGCATATGGTGGTGCTGTGTGCCTGTCACGTTCCCCACCAGATATATATATATATATATATATATATATATATATATATATATATATATATATATATATATATATATATATATATATATATATATATATATATATATATATATAGATATATATATATGTACACATATGCATATATATAATACAGATAGAAAAGGCAATAGAGGGATATATGGTGATATAGATGGATTCAGTGATATCTGCAAATATGATAGATAGTTCAACGACATTCATAACATCTTGGAGGTACAAATAAATAGGATACCGCCAACCATGGAATGTGTAACATACCGACATGTGTAACCACGAGGCTGAAAGACCGATAGAACACAGTACCGGAACAGTACATCCGCGAGTAATAGTATGATGATATGAAGGGACGGTTAGTCACCGCTGACGGTGTCGCGGTCCACGTAGGTACAGTGTTCAACTGTGTCTGTGAGTGCCGTAGTCTGTGTAAGTGTGCGTTGAGGGTGCCGTGTGCGTTTCTGTGTGACTAATGTGTGTGTCCGCAACATGTGTATGTTGGTGCCAAGTCAGAGGCAGACCAGTATGGTAGGTGTGGGTATAGCTAGCCGTAGGTATACTGTTACTACCTGTACCACAGTAGGAGGGAAATCCCCACCCTGGGCAGGCGTGTCCTGACATAAAACAGTACAAAGGGCAAATGTCCGAGATGGTAGGACATAAATATGTCCCATATATAATGTAACAGTCATATTTAATAGTTATGCCTATATGTAAGAAACTTAAATGTTACATGCAATATGATAAGTATTCAAAGTCACAACAATAGATATGTAGTGAGGATAAAAGTATGTGCTACCTGTGTACTGACCATGGCTACGTGTTGGCCTGTAAACACTGCTTTGTGTCCCGCAAGTGTCCAACAATGACCATATGATAAGGTGGCAACCCATGGCAAACAGACTCTTTTAACAACACAACCACAATGACTGAAAATATCTGGGACAGAAATACAAGGGATAGCTGTCACCTACACATATCCCCTGATATATCGCTGCAATTACGGAGGTATACAAGTAGCAAGCTCACCTGCAGACGATATAGAAACCAATTAACAACGGCCCAACATACAATCCCGTAACATAAGTCTACTAACTGTTAGCTCTGTAATCAAGGACGGAGCCCACACACATATATACAGATTATGTAGAAATGCAAGGCCCACAAACCATATATGTTACGTACAACCACCGACATCCCCCACACTAGAAACTGAAGCAATATAAACTGTAATAGCAGCACAAACATCCAGTCAGTCAATTACATCTGCAGAACCCTCAACATACCGTGTGAGAGACACAATTAAAGGCAACATGCAAAATTGCAGGCGTTGTATAATGGAACAAACAGCCATGTTACAGGTATTGATTGCAATACTCTGTTAACAGACGTCGGTATGACAGGTACACCCACATGTTGAACCAAATACTCTACCTGTCACACACAATCCACGGGGGACATGAATCCAAACTATACTTGTCTCCATGCATAGCAGTTGCAGTTACTCATAACAAAGCACAATACAGACTGTCTCCCCAAAGGTAGGGCAAATAGGCAACGCCCAAGTGGAGAATTCAATTATACCTCACTGTCACCACGTAATTGGCGAATGGAGTAGCTGCACAGCTGATATGCAAGTAATTAGTCACTCAGGAACACCAATTGGTGGGAAGAATCCACATGTTTCAGGTATCGACGTATATAAGGATGACTTGCCAGACATTCAAACTGTATGCTCATACCGAAAAACAGTTGAAACACTGTGAGAGAGATAGAAACAAAATGCCGTAACGACAACAAGGTATGTAGAACGGCCGATATGTAAGGTTATGTATAGCATGATCTGTATTAATTCGTTTTACTGTATGTATAGCCTGGTTTGCATTAATTAAATGTGTCCGCAATGCATAAAGTGGGGAAAGGTATTGATGTAGTGATGTCTTGCTGAGCATACTAACGCTTGTAGAATCTGTGCGTCCAGTAGTGGGACACAAGGTACACAGCACAGACACCAGAAGGGATGCTACATGAGGCTATTAAACAGAACAATGCCATACAACCCGCCGTCAGTGGTAGGGTATGTCCAACAAGGACATGCCATAGCAGGGGATAGCATATGTTGATATACTGTCACAGCACGCATGTGTATGGGTAAACAACGTTAATGACATATGTAAGGTGGTCCCGCTGAGCAAGTATGCTTTGCATTATGGGATACTATGTGAAATATGTGTAATGTATAGTATTATAGGTAGATATGACAGATATTCTACACAGCATAACAGGCATATCATGCATACCGCAGGTATTGTCTATTGGTATGTACAATAACAGGATACATATGGCCTGTTGGTATGGGACATAGTAATAGCATGATAGCTAATCTAAATGGAAGGGCTACCAAGTAACCATGCACAAAGGACATGTAATAGCTGCACAGGTGCATAGTGGGGTACTATGCAGTCTGTCCAGTCCATGTGTAAGCACAACTACAGTGTTCACACTAGTGGCACCTCTCCACGGTAGTGTCCTGTGAAGAGCAGAGCCAGGTGTCACCTGCACCACTGCACAGTACAGCCACTGCAGTGATCCCAGGCCTACATGTGTCTCCCAACCACCAAGGGAGGTATCACATGAACAGTGCTACTGAGTGTCCCTGCGTGATGTACAGAGGACTTATGTTCCACAGCATGGTGAGTGTCCTGTTTGGGAATGTAACCCAGAAGCACATCCCACTCATTGTAGCGTGTGTGCACATATCCATGAGCATGTTGCTCACAGTGGCCTCTGCTTATCTTGCGTATGAGGAGTATATCCATCAATAATGTTGTGGACATGGGCCCTGTCTGATCAGCAGAGGTCACCCCTAAGTATGTAGTATGCAAATGTGTACAGATGTGGTGTCCGTAGTGAAGCCGCATATTTAAACTGTCAGAGCTCAGTAAACGTCATGGCGTGTTAATGTTGTGGCATGTAAAGCTGTAGCTGTTGTGTAAGGTACACCCTAAATGGGGTGGTGTACCCTTGAATGTGTGTAGATGTCTTGAGTTCAGAGGTACAATGGGTGCCTATGTACCAGTTACACACCCAGTACAGAAAGGTGTGGCCACGTAGGAGGATATCCATGCGACAGTGGCAATACGGTAACCACAGGAGTGGGTGCGACATATGTGTGTACTGCAAACATGTACAATGTGATATGTATGTAGGGGACTACCATCCATGTGATAGTCAGTGGGTGAATGGTGTAATGCAAAGGTGATGTGCATGCACCTTGTGTCATGCAGCTTGATGCCATGATAGTCATATTATGTATCTGTCACAGTGACACCCATATGGTTGGAGTCAGTATCAGCTGGTGGAGCAATCATGGCGCTTGGTATGTAGGGGTTCTAAAGCTAGGCAGGAAAGTCCCTGTGCCAGCCTGTTCCGCAGGGAAGCATATACTTAACATGAGGGGCCCTATGACTGAGGACTGTGGTATGCCAAAGTACCTGACATGTAGTAGGTAGTATGGTATGCTGGCCTCACTGTGTGTCCTGTCCATGAGCCACATAGCATAACATCCTGAGACAAAGGATACGATGTGCAGGTGGATGTGTATGTTGTCAATACCAGAATGGGGAATGGTGCTGAAAGACAATGAGAGGACAATGTAGGATGTGTGGACTCCCGTACCATCAGCAACTGCCCTGGTAACTGTATGAAAGGAGTCCACCATGTGTAGGGGCTATGCTCTGGCCTTAACAAGCCCAACCCGGGTGGCAGCAGAGGACGGGAGACCAACAATGTCTCTGAGAATGACATCCTTGAATGACTGCTGGACAGAGGTACAACAAACTAATGGGCACAGTATTTTTTCATATAAGGGGTGGCGTAAGCCACAAAACTTTGGGCTAGGCTTATAAATGCCTTAGGGCAGATAGAACCTATGAACCTATGAACCTATGTGCCCCATAGCCACGCAGAACAGTCCAGTCAGGTGTGTAGGACTATAGTCCCACTCGTGCAATGCGGTGCCACCTGTGTGTAGTGTGATAAATTCTGCTGTGTGCCATTCAGGGTCTACAATGTCTGAAACAAGGCTATTACTGAATATGGTGGCCTAGTGGGGAGACAAGTAATTCAGAGGTTGGTGGACATCACAGCCTGGGACGTTGGAAGGTGACATGGGGCCAGTGTCCCAGGACACATAGAGTGTAGGTCAGTACTGTGTAGGTGTGACCACAGGGACACCACAATGTTCATGTATGGATTGGCCCTGTAGTGAGTGAGAGGGTGTACTGTCAGCATTGAATCCATCCTCCAGCATGTTGCCAACAATACCTGGGTCTGCAATGTTCCTGAGTGACTGTTGCATGTGACAGCAGATGTGGGTGTTGCCATCGAATACTGACATACCACCAGAATGCCTGGTGGTACACCCCGGAATGTGTGGCAGTCATGTTTACATAGCTAGTCTTGGAGTATGTGATGAGGGACCCTGTGGCCCCACCACGGCTGACCAGTGAGCCACCCCACACATAGGAATGTACACCACTGTGCAACAGCCTACACCTGTTGTTGTACATCATATGTCCGTGGAACATGACCACCAGAGTGGCGTCTGTTATCTGGTGTGTACCATCATGGCACTGTGTGGAATAGCGTGATCCATGCAGTTGTGTACATGCTAATTAAGTGCACTGGGGTATGTGTCAGCATTTGTCCGTGCATTGTCCATCTGCACGGGTGTCATGATGTTAACAACCGCTGTCAGCAGATGTCTGTAGTAGGTGTAGTAGTAATCATGTACTGTGTATGCTGTGATGGGTGTGTTTCCGGGATGTGGCTAACAAGGTAGATTAGCATATGTTTGGAATCCACCAATGAGGGGATAACCCCAGGTGTGTAACACCAGTCACATGGTGGTAGTGTTCATGCCAAGGGTAATGTAGGTCTTGGAGGTGGTGTGTATGTGTTGATCCAGCAGAGTGGAGGGTATGACTCATGGATGTGTTGGTACATGAGTGGCTATCCCAGTGAAGTGTGGGGTAGTGTCAGTCACACATCAGTAGTAGCTGAGGCCCACTGTCCACTATACCACCATAGAAGGTATGTTACCCGTGGGGTATGATGTTGACTCTGTCGCTTGTTACAATGTGTATAGCAGTCCCGGACACAGTTAGTTGCACGTGGAGCACCTCTGATGCATTGTGCTAAGCAACTTGCCAGGATGTGTGCAAAACATAGTGGGATATGGGAACCCTCAGCTGTGGGTGTGCCGGTCCAGGTATGTGCCTGGAAGGTATGGTCCGTCTATAACCTGTCATTGCAGGTTTGCTCTGCAGAGCCTACAGGCAGGTCCCAGTCACTGCAGAGATGTTGGAGTGGTGTATTATAAGGTGTGCCTTGCCTGCGTGCGTCACAGGGGAAGATGCAAGCAATGTGTCACATGACCCGATGTCGCGCATGCCAGTTACCGCCCTGCCGGTGACAGTTATTGGAAACTGTGCAGGACAGGCAGTATAGCAGCAGCAAGAGCCTAGCATGTGAGCTGTACTCCCAGGGCTGACAGGTGCAAGTCATCTGTGCCACAGCATTGTGTTTGACCAGGACAGTCATAGCGGACAGATACCACATGCCTGTGGAATGACAATAGGAGCATAGGCAACTGTTGAAGTGACACAGTCAGTCATTGTACAGTGGTATCGTGTCTGGATGAATGCAAAATGCTCCCCAGGGCTAGGCCCACACCCTCAGGGCTATAAGACTGGTGAGCTATTGCATGTCCCTGCACACATAGTCTGTGAAGTGGCATCACAGGGCAGTCACACTAACATGGCGAATGACAGACATATCGTACCTGGTGAGGTGTGGCATGGGTGCATAGGTTATGTTGCAGAAGCACTTACCCGACAGCAAGATGTAAGCGACTAATTCCTTGTGTAGCCTGCTGTGTGGAACTGCAGTGTGATACCCTACAGAGTCAGCTATGACTGGTGTGTTGTGAATGTTATAACACACTATTGGCTGTATGTGGTGGGCACACATGAGTCTGTGGGCTATAAGCTGGTGATGTTGTCTTCCATGATGGGTGCTACCTCTGGTGCCTACAGTGAGTATGGAGACATACTGCACGGGTTGTCCTTGTAGGTGTGGCCAGTGGTGTAGATTATGTGAGACTATGTGAAGGGTGGGGTGTGTTGCAAATGTTACACATCCCCAAATGACTGTCAGGTGCAGTCAGGGTTGGCGACAGCATTACCCCCAGCCATAGCTGTCAGCCTCCTGTCCCCAAAATGAGGAACATTAGCCCTCATACAGTGTGACAAATGGGCGAAACGTGGAACACTTACAACTGGCTTACTAACAGCGTCAACTAGGAAGGGCATATGATGGCTAAAATAGGCTGGTCTTACGTATAAAACAGATATTCCAATGAATTACTATGATTCTCATCTATCTAGCCATGGCTAGCAGGTAAACTATGTACAACAATGAATGTGTGACAGACCCTTCCAATGTGGAACCTTGAGGAACATGCACCTTTAGAACCCCAAATGAGGTCGTTCCCCATAATGAGGTACACCTGAGAGCTATGGGCCCAGCACGGCTGCAGGCGTGCATCCCCACAGGCTGTAGTGCGTATGTTGGGAAGTGAGCATTGAATGTGTACACGAGACAATTGCTCTATTGCCACATGTACGACATATCCCTCATATAGACAGGCAGTAGCATTGGTACGTGACAGTTGGACATGCCTGCATATACAACCATGTCCCACAGGATATGTGCGTTACATGTGTACAACAGCTGTCGTACCTTAAGCAAGCTGGGAAGTGTAGGACAGCCAGTGTACCTGTGGGGAATGGTGTGGAATGGGCGCTATAGTAATCATTAGCTCATGACATGCTCACATGTTCTGAACAAGTGCCTAGCATGACCATACAATACAGATAGGGTGTTGAATAATATCAACCCACAAGTGGTGATGACAGTCATTTAGGGTGGCACCGCACTATAACCCTGCTGAGTATGGTGTGCATGTCCATGAACCATTAGCACTGTAGATGTTAGCAGTACAGATGTACAAGATAGCATGGATATTTGATTACAAATACCTTTGCATGTCACAGGTGTGTTCCACCAGTGGCCTGTTGACAGACCCACAACTACAAAAGGTGCAAGAGTGATATGTGCACAGCACATCTGTGCCAGATACAGTAGAACAGGGTTAATGTGTTGTAACCCACCCTCATTGTAGTCCATACCACACACACAAATGTTAGGCATCTGTGTATGTAAGGCTGTAAATGGCCATGACCTATCAATTTAGCTGTGTCAGTGTTGTGAACAACATACAGAATGGGTTGTGTGTGTGAGGTGTGTGACATATGTGCACAGTCTGATGGATGATACCAGCAGTGCCACCGCTAGGTAAACATCCCTGTACCCATAAACTGCTACCTAGGCTGTGGTCAACATTATGGACACTGTGTAAGGGATGGTGCTGTGCAGTGCACCCCCAACATGGTGATGTCTCCAGGCCCCTTAGTAGTCATCTGAGGTACCCATGTCATGTCAGGGTGCCATCCATGAGCACGGAGATCAGTGGCCAGGCATATACAGCACTGTGGTGACCAATATTGGATCACATACCACCTGTAAGGGGTAATGGCTATGCATGGATGTGCGATAACAGCCTTCACAATCCACACCTCCACTATGCAGCATGCCGTCTACCTTGCAGAAGGACATTTGCTACACCATGATGATGGACATGCTACATGTCCATATCCTGATCTATATGACATATGTCATGGACAGCCACCGTCCTAATACTAGGATCGCCACAGGCTGGACAGATCTCTGTGCCATATATGTGACATACTCCCACCATAACACGCAACCCTGTCCATCAAAGCTGCAGATGTCATCCCAGTCATACATGGTGTGATGGTCGCATGGTAGATGTACTATCAACTAACTGGATCAGTAATGTGGCACTGATGCAGCTTGCGGTGGCACAATGGCCATCTGTAACAGCGTGGAAACCGTGCCTGCACATGCTATGGTTGATGACCATCCCTGCGAATGTTGTCTGACTATCCATTGTCCCATGTCTATCACATGTGTAATACAGGCGATCCGTGTCAGGATGTTGAACAGTTGTACAGTGCTGTGTAGATGTATATGGTAAAACACATGCATGTACAGGTGTCCATGCATATGTGTGCATTGTCACTGCTCAAGTCCATTCCGGCTGTGTCTGTGTTGATATGTGACATATACACAGCATCCAGGTCAACAGTAGTACCGTGGACACATTGAGGCATGTGCAGATAGGTAAGAACACAAGTGCAGGCAAATAGACATGCCCACAGCAAGACAGCATTTACATGGAGTATGAACACTGTAATGAGGTGACACACATATATGGTGATGATATCCAATGCATAATGGGGGTGACATGTGTGACACAAACATGTCAGTCATGTCAGTGTCATGGTGCTTTGCAAAGATAACTGTGCAGATGCAGTAGATGTCATAGAAATGTATGTGCAGCAGTATCTCTGTACATCTCTGAAACTGTGACCTGTCACCATCATTATGTTTTACAGATAATGCCCCGTACACGCCTCCCAGCATACACCCGCCAGGAGGAAGATGCCCTCATCCCACAGCTCCATGACAACTATGACTTGTTATTCAGCCATGTGCCACAGCATGCCCAGCAGCGGGATGACCTGTGGCAGGAGCTACGCAGGAGGGTGAACGATGTGGGTGGCCATAACCGCACCTACCAGCAGGTGTGCAGACACTGCACGGACCTGATACGACATGCAAAACAGCGTGCCACTGCAATCGCCAGGGAACAAGGTAGAACAGGTGGTGGGCCACCAACCCAGCCCCCACTCACACACACCGAGGAGCTACTGGCCAGTCTGGGGACACCCAGGGAACAGCATCCAGAAACACTAGCTGCCATCATGGAGGTGGGTGTCTCCCAACCAATGAGCCTGGAGTTGCCTGGTAAGTCAGTAATGCACATATGGCTATTATATCCCATGTAGTTGCATGTGTCACTGTACATAATGTAAAGTAACAACATATGCCAGGTATGTGGACACACATGCTGCATACTACAGTATGCTATGTTGTGTATGCACACATGTGCATACTATATGCTATTACACAGGTGAATGTGTGCACATGCACAGTGCAACCTGTGGCTGTCATACAGTCATGGATAATGTTCATACTGGTGTGTCACCCCTATACAGGTACCTCTGGCATGCCACACAGACATGGGTCCGTTGCAGGTGAGACTGTCATCAGTATCAGGCATGTTACAGTGTAGATCTATTTGCCATGTGGCCAGTTAACACTTGCACACCTGAAGTTTGTTCCAGTCACGATATGCAGGTCGCACCACTGTACATTCACACACGCCACCCATGTGCAATATATTCACAGGTAATGATACACAGGCTTGAAACCACAGTACTTGTCATTGCGACATGTGTGGTCAGCTGGGCATACAACGGTGGAGGTGTTCTACAAACGAGGCATATGTAGTATGCATTGGAACAACATGTGTAGTACGCACACAGTACCACACAGTGAGCTGTGATATGGGCAGCCCACAAGTGTCACCATTGTGTCATATGCCCCTGCATCGGGTGCACACATTGTGATGTGCCACCTGACATGTCCCAGACATGTAGTGTTCTGTCTGCAATATTGTCACACTATCACATGACCTATATCCCACATACCAAACATACAACCCGTTGTCTGCCTAGACCTGTGGAATGTGACATATCTGACATGTATGGGTGTATGTCATATGGGACCACACAGACATGTGGAGAAGATGCCCATCACACACAATTGGCCACCACATGTGCACACATGGCCATGGGGGATGGCCAGAGACATGTAGCCACACAGTACATGGGATGTGTATACACCCTGTTGCACATTGTCCACACATGGTCCAATTATAGCCTTAGTTGACTGATTATACAGTTGATGTGGTACAGTGGACAAACTAAAAGCCTGTGCACAGCTACTGGAGGTGTCACTGAAGTCTACCATATACGATCTGTCAAACATCACAACTGTGTTGCAGTTATGGCTATGTAATGTGTACATATTATGCATTATACAGCAACATACATGCCTCATGTTGCCATGCAATGGCACAGTGTCTGTACTTCACACTGTATAGCAATGTAGATGGCTCACACTACCCTCCCGTGCTCATGCACATTTGCTAAACATGCATTCTATCTGTAGGGCATACACACAACACTGCAATGTGAAGCCCATTATGATGCTGTACATGTGTCAGGACACCATTGTGTCAAACATGTATGCATGTTAATGCACATGTCAGCAAATTACATGTCAAGGTCACGTCAGCCATGTGTACTGTTATCCTGTTCTGGGCCACATGGTGTATCACGGGGATGCATGCATACTACCATGATTGTGTGAATGGCATGCCTACTGATACGACACCTGCTTGCTGTAGTGTGCACCCCAGGGAGGTATGCTTACTAACACCATTAATGTCTGAGCTGCATGCCCTCTGCTCTATCGCAGGCATGCTGCATGCCATCTGACAAATCACATGCATGGTGTGTCTGTGTGTCTGTGTGTGTCTGTGTGTGTGTCTGTGTGTGTGTGTGTGTGTGTGTGTGTGTGTGTGTGTGTGTGTGTGTGTGTGTGTGTGTGTGTGTGTGTCTGTGTCTATTGTACTTTACAGTATTTCTTTGCATTCACAGGTGATGTAGGTGCGTTACCCTCCTGCGGTCCATCTGATGTCAGTGTCCCCACAGATACTAGCGGTGATGAACATATGCATGAGGTACAGGCAGGGTTGTCAGGGGCTGAATCTGTGCCAATGGTTACCATCCCAGCTATGTCCCCCTCTTCCCCGCACACAGTTCTGCTGCCAACACGTACCGCATCACCGGTGGCCATAGTGGAAGGACAGTCAGTGTCTGTTGGCATGGAACAGGAATGTGTGGTGGCTACAGAAGGTGTGTCTACACACCATAGTGTCAGTGTAATGACTGCAGATGTGCCACACAGGCATGTGGCCGGTGCTGCTCGTAGGAGGACCTCTGGCAGACATGCACCTGCAGGACAGAGCGCAGCAGCTGGTATCACAAGACGCATGTTTCAGACTGTAATGGCGGCACAGGCATGTGCTGAATGGCAGAACAGAGAAGGGCAGAGGATGCAGAGGGCTGCTATCCATACCCTAAATGACAACATCCAGGCATTGGCAAATGCTCAACAGCAGATTGCTAATGTTCTGGATAGGTGACTAGGTGAAATGGCCGGAATCCTTGACCGAGGCATGACAATCCGTGAGCAGGAGCTGTCTGTGCTAGAACACCTGGTAGGAGTGAGGGGTAGGCCACGTGGACGTAGGCCAGCAACACCACCTAGTGTAGGTCGACGTGAGCATGCCACCTCATATGCCCGCTCCCATAGTGCCGGTAGCAGTAGCAGTGCAGCTGCTGCTGCACTGTCAACACCAGGACACAGCAGGCCACATGGATGTGGCCCTGGACGGTCTCAGTGGGGACACGTTTCCAGCCAACATGTGTCGTCGGACAGTAGCCACTCTGTGCCTCCACCTGGTAGTGCCCGTGCAACCTCAGGCAGGTACAGGTCACGTGGCCATGGATGGACACAGTGAGCTGTACAACCTGCACTGTACAATCTGGGGCTGTCAATTATACCCCGTGTAGGCATCACAAATGGCAGAACTGTGTACACACATACACACACACAGCAAACACAACTGTAGGGCTCCACAACATCCACATGCATTCTGCACAGACATGTCCAGTCAACTCACTGGCCCTTACACAAACACATGATGTTATCCATTGGTGCAGCCTATGCCCCTGGCAAACATATCACCATGTGCATATGATGAAGCCTGTGCTGCATCCCTGTCATCCACACCATCGGTGCAGGGTTATGCACAAATATTCTGATGCACAGGGTGAACAGCATAGTGAGAGGTGTATGTAATACCTGTGTATGCATAGTGAGGGATGTGTATGTTGCAGTGGTTGTGTGTGAATACTGAGTTGTGTATGTGGCATATGTTGTGTACTGTTGACATGCACCAGTCACACCATGTAGTGCAGGTGCAGCATGCATTGTGATGTGTTCACGGTATGTGTCTCAGTTACATCTGTAGCACCATGTTGGTTGTGATACCCTGGTTCCCTCCTATGGTGTACTTGCATGTGCCTACAGGTAGCAGTGTTTGCAGTCCCCCACGTGTAACTGTGGAGTACACACAGGCACGTCTGGCAATATCAGCATGCTACATGTACCTTCATCCTGACTGTTGGACACACAAACATGACACAGATGTCTGCACATATACTGCACCTGACGCATGTGGTCGGTGCCACAGGCTACACTGGACAGAGACGTGACATACATAGCAGGGCACTTTACAGGTATGGTGACATGGTGCAGGGGTTGTACACAGCGGCCTGGCCAATGATGATGTGAGGTGTCACTTGGTAGCTGGAGGCCACACTGTGCAGCAGTAGGACCCTGTAACAGTATGTGAACATGGTCACAGTCACGGGGTGTACACCACTATAACGCACACCCCATAGTGTGCAGCTGGGGACCCTTGCCTTTGTGGTCATCACCCTCATAGTACTATGCACCCACACGACGTGTCACAGAGAAGGGACATGCACAGGTAGCTAGTATGGCTGGTACCTATGGCATCAACAGGGTTGTGCAATGCATCACCATTACGGGTTAGTCAACACGTGGGGCCAGTGATAATTTCCCACTGTATATTAGCATACACACTCACACCAAGCATCAGACATACATAGAGACACACACACACTGTGGTGACCACACATGTGTATACGGACAGCCGATGTGTGTGATGCACCTCACCGGTGAACGTCATGCTTCCCACACTGACGTATGTACACTTCTCTACAATGGTGTACAGGGATGTGTAGCAACTGGGACATATTCCCCACGATATGTGGCATCCCTGGTCACACATTCGGACACACATGGCAGTGCTGGGAATGATACACCAGCCATATGATGACACGTTTGATGGTCATGCAGCGGTATTGATTGCATTATGTGTACCAACGCTATATCTGGCAAATGTGCTGCTATATACACACGAGAGGTTGTAGGTGTTACAGGTGCCATATGACATATAGTTGTTAACACCTGACTGCTGTGTATGCATTATGTCAGCACCATCACGTAACAGCGACATAGCGTACAGTTAGCACATGGCATGATAGGATGGTGTGTGACAACTGTGAGCCACCCCTGCACACATACATCTAGACAGGTGGTTCACCAGGTTATGTACACACATCCCTCCATACGTGCTGTGTGTATGTCACCGTATACAGATGTCAATGATGGGTCTGCATTGCATTTGCATGTCGTAGGTAGGTGCAACTATGTTACGGACATCGGCCACTGCACATGCATGTTTGCTGCATGCACAGTACAGATGTCACATGTGTCTCCTGTTGCCATGTTTGTATGCATTGCTATTGTTGGACGTGTGTGTTGACATACATAACACATGGACTGCGGTATGATATCACGGGTGTCACAGGCGACCAGTACAAGGGTATGTGTCCCGGTCAACACTGCTACCCCCTGTAGTGTGAGCATTCAACAGACATGGGCCCACATTCAATTCGCGTGTGTGTAGCATTGATTAGGCCAGTGTTATGCACGAGGTACATCAAAGGCCATGTATGTATGTGTTGTGTGTGCAGTCCATGCACACATCCACACAATCACATGTATGATATACCCAGATGTGTGTTCATTGGTGTACAGCAACAGTCAGGTGTCACAGCTGTATAAGGGTCATGGTATGTCTTGAGCCGACCTGTTCATGTATACTGGTATCAATGCAATGCATAACACCTGTTGGATCCCTGTTGGTACGTGTGTACTCTGCACAGCTGGTGTACACCACTGTACAGCCCAGTGGTCATGTGTCACATGGTGTTGTTGGACCGTATGGCTGTGTAGTGCTGCACCAACGACATGGTGCTGACTTGACAGCTACAGTGTACACTGCAATGTGTACATGTGTGACCTGCACCTGTGACAGCTGTGATGGCAGCTGTGTGTGTACAGGTCACTGCATGTGTGACCGCCCTGTGCGTGAGGGCAGTTATACCTTACTGTGCCCTTCTGTGTGTACACTCCATCTGCATGCAAGATTGCCCTTTGCAACAGCTAAGTGTGTGAGCATGCCCAGTATGCCATTGTGTAGATGGACACACAGTACATTCCACACTGAGCCCTTCGATGATTAGACTCTGTGTGCATGCAAGATGGCCCTTTGCAACTGCTAAGTGTGTGAGCATGCCCAGTACGCCATTGTGTAGATGGACACACAGTACATTCCACACTGCTCCATTCCGTGATTAGACTCCGTGTGCATGCAAGTTGGCCCTTTGCAACAGCTAAGTGTGTGAGCATGCCCAGTACACCATTGTGTAGATGGACACACAGTACGTTCCAAACAGATGTGTGATACTAAGCATGTGGGCATGGCCATTGACATCCTGTATAGCCATGGTGGTCATCTAGGCACCAGATGTCCAATTTCAATGTCACGATGGATGCCTACATTGAGCACACTTGTTGCTCTCTTGAAGGGTGTACTGTCTGTGGCGCATCCCGTATCTATTCAATGTTGTTGTGCTCCATAGATATTTAGTTGGCCAGTTGACAGCACTGGCGTGTTTGTGTACATCTACCTTGGGACGGTAATATGCTTTCAGACCGCTCACTCTCTAAACATTCCCTATCGGCATCTTTGCCTTTGCAGATGATGTCACCCACCTAGAAGTATGCCTCTTGGAGTGCTGTGTTCAGTAATCTCGGTAGCGCGTTCTGTAAATGCATAATGCTGTAGTGTGTTAGAGTAGGTAGGTGTGTGTTCAACTCCCGGCCCTTCCAAGTGTGTGTGTGGGTGTGTGTTTCCAGCTGCCTGGGGAAACAGTAAAGCTTTTAGATGCCTCACAACACATACATTCCCTATCGGCGTCTTTGCCTTTGCGGATGATGTCACCCACCTAGAAGTATGCCTCTGGGACTGCTGTGTTCAGTAATCTCGGTTGCGCGTTCTGTAAATGCGTAATGCTGTAGTGTGTTAGAGTAGGTAGGTGTGTGTTTAACTCCTGGCCCTTCCAAGTGTGTGTGTGTGTGTGTGTGTGTGTGTGTGTGTGTGTGTGTGTGTGTGTGTGTGTCTTTCCAGCTGCCTGGGGACACAGTAATACTTTTAGATGCCTCATAACACATACATTCCCTATCGGCGTCTTTGCCTTTGCGGATGATGTCACCCACCTAGAAGTATGCCTCTCCGTGTGCTGTGTCAGTAATCTTGGTAGCACATTCTGTAAATGCATAATGCTGTAGTGTGTTAGAGTAGTTAGGTGTGTGTTCAACTCCTGGCCCTTCCAAGTGTGTGTGTGTGTGTGTGTGTGTGTGTGTTTCCAGCTGCCTGGGGACACAGTAAAGCTTTTAGATGCCTCACAACACATGCATTCCCTATCGGCGTCTTTGCCTTTGCGGATGATGTCACCCACCTAGAAGTATGCCTCTGGGAGTGCTGTGTTCAGTAATCTCGATAGCGCATTCTGTAAATGCGTAATGCTGTAGTGTGTTAGAGTAGGTAGGTGTGTGTTCAACTCCCGGCCCTTCCAGGTGTGTGTGTGTGTGTGTTTCCAGCTGCCTGGGGACACAGTAAAGCTTTTAGATGCCTCACAACACATACATTCCCTATCGGCGTCTGTGCCTTTGCGGACGATGTCACCCACCTAGAAGTATGCCTCTGGGAGTGCTGTGTTCAGTAATCTCGGTAGTGCGTTCTGTAAATGCATAATGCTGTAGTGTGTTAGAGTAGGTAGGCGTGTGTTCAACTCCTGGCCCTTCCAAGTGTGTGTGTGTGTGTGTTTCCAGCTGCCTGGGGACACAGTAATGTTTTTAGATGCCTCACAACACATACATTCCCTATCAGCGTCTTTGCCTTTGCAGATGATGTCACCCACCTAGAAGTATGCCTCTCCATGTGCTGTGTTCAGTAATCTCGGTAGCGCATTCTATAAATGCGTAATGCTGTAGTGTGTTAGAGTAGGTAGATGTGTGTTCAACTCCCAGCTCTTCCAAGTGTGTGTGTGTGTGTGTGTGTGTGTATGTGTTTCCAGCTGCCTGGGGACACAGTAAAGCTTTTAGATGCCTCACAACACATACATTCCCTATCGTCGTCTTTGCCTTTGCGGATGATGTCACCCACCTAGAAGTATGCCTCTGGGAGTGCTGTGTTCAGTAATCTCGGTAGCGCGTTCTGTAAATGCGTAATGCTGTAATGTGTTAGAGTAGGTAGGTGTGTGTTCAACTCCTGGCCCTTCCAAGTGTGTGTGTGTGTGTGTGTGTTTCCAGCTGCCTGGGGACACAGTAATGCTTTTAGATGCCTCACAACACATACATTCCCTATCAGCGTCTTTGCCTTTGCGGATGATGTCACCCACCTAGAAGTATGCCTCTGGGAGTGCTGTGTTCAGTAATCTCGGTAGCGCATTCTGTAAATGCGTAATGCTGTAGTGTGTTAGAATAGATAGGTGTGTGTTCAACTCCCAGCCCTTTAAAGTGTGTGTCTGTGTGTGTGTGTGTTTCCAGCTGCCTGGGGACACAATAATGCTTTTAGATGCCTCACAACACATACATTCCCTATCGGCGTCATTGCCTTTGCGGATGATGTCACCCACCTAGAAGTATGCCTCTTTGAGTGCTGTGTTCAGTAATCTCGGTAGCGCGTTCTGTAAATGCATAATGCTGTAGTGTGTTAGAGTAGGTAGGTGTGTGTTTAACTCCCAGCCCTTCCATGTGTGTGTTCAACTCCCAGCTCTTCCATGTGTGTGTGTGTGTGTGTGTATGTTTCCAGCTGCCTAGGGACACAGTAAAGCTTTTAGATGCCTCACAACACATACATTCCCTATCGTCGTCTTTGCCTTTGCGGATGATGTCACCCACCTGGAAGTATGCCTCTGGGAGTGCTGTGCTCAGTAATCTCGGTAGCGCATTCTGTAAATGCATAATGCTGTAGTGTGTTAGAGTAGTTAGGTGTGTGTTCAACTCCCGGCCCTTCCAAGTGTGTGTTTGTGTGTGTGTATTTCCAGGTGCCTGGGGACACAGTAAAGCTTTTAGATGCCTCACAACACATGCATTCCCTATCGGCGTCTTTGCCTTTGCGGATGATGTCACCCACCTAGAAGTATGCCTCTGGGAGTGCTGTGTTCAGTAATCTCGATAGCGCATTCTGTAAATGCGTAATGCTGTAGTGTGTTAGAGTAGGTAGGTGTGTGTTCAACTCCCGGCCCTTCCAGGTGTGTGTGTGTGTGTTTCCAGCTGCCTGGGGACACAGTAAAGCTTTAAGATGCCTCACAAAACATACATTCCCTATCGGCGTCTGTGCCTTTGCAGATGATGTCACCCCCCTAGAAGTATGCCTCTGGGAGTGCTGTGTTCAGTAATCTCGGTAGTGCGTTCTGTAAATGCATAATGCTGTAGTGTGTTAGAGTAGGTAGGTGTGTGTTCAACTCCTGGCCCTTCCAAGTGTGTGTGTGTGTGTGTTTCCAGCTGCCTGGGGACACAGTAATGTTTTTAGATGCCTCACAACACATACATTCCCTATCAGCGTCTTTGCCTTTGCAGATGATGTCACCCACCTAGAAGTATGCCTCTCCATGTGCTGTGTTCAGTAATCTCGGTAGCACATTCTGTAAATGCGTAATGCTGTAGTGTGTTAGAGTAGGTAGATGTGTGTTCAACTCCCAGCCCTTCCAAGTGTGTGTGTGTGTGTGTGTGTATGTGTTTCCAGCTGCCTGGGGACACAGTAAAGCTTTTAGATGCCTCACAACACATACATTCCCTATCGGCGTCTTTGCCTTTGCGGATGATGTCACCCACCTAGAAGTATACCTCTGGGAGTGCTGTGTTCAGTAATCTCGGTAGCGCGTTCTGTAAATGCGTAATGCTGTAGTGTGTTAGAGTAGGTAGGTGTGTGTTCAACTCCTGGCCCTTCCAAGTGTGTGTGTGTGTGTGTTTCCAGCTGCCTGGGGACACAGTAATGCTTTTAGATGCCTCACAACACATACATTCCCTATCAGCGTCTTTGCCTTTGCGGATGATGTCACCCACCTAGAAGTATGCCTCTGGGAGTGCTGTGTTCAGTAATCTCGGTAGCGCGTTCTGTAAATGCGTAATGCTGTAGTGTGTTAGAATAGATAGGTGTGTGTTCAACTCCCGGCCCTTTAAAGTGTGTGTCTGTGTGTGTGTGTGTGTGTGTTTCCAGCTGCCTGGGGACACAATAATGCTTTTAGATGCCTCACAACACATACATTCCCTATCAGCGTCATTGCCTTTGTGGATGATGTCACCCACCTAGAAGTATGCCTCTTTGAGTGCTGTGTTCAGTAATCTCGGTAGCGCGTTCTGTAAATGCATAATGCTGTAGTGTGTTAGAGTAGGTAGGTGTGTGTTTAACTCCCAGCCCTTCCATGTGTGTGTTCAACTCCCAGCTCTTCCATGTGTGTGTGTGTGTGTATGTTTCCAGCTGCCTAGGGACACAGTAAAGCTTTTAGATGCCTCACAACACATACATTCCCTATCGGCGTCTTTGCCTTTGCGGATGATGTCACCCACCTAGAAGTATGCCTCTGGGAGTGCTGTGCTCAGTAATCTCGGTAGCGCATTCTGTAAATGCGTAATGCTGTAGTGTGTTAGAGTAGGTAGGTGTGTGTTCAACTCAAGGCCCTTCCAAGTGTGTGTGTGTGTGTGTGTTTCCAGCTGCCTGGGGACACAGTAAAGCTTTTAGATGCCTCACAACACATGCATTCCCTATCGGCGTCTTTGCCTTTGCGGATGATGTCACCCACCTAGAAGTATGCCTCTGGGAGTGCTGTGTTCAGTAATCTCGATAGCGCATTCTGTAAATGCGTAATGCTGTAGTGTGTTAGAGTAGGTAGGTGTGTGTTCAACTCCCGGCCCTTCCAGGTGTGTGTGTGTGTGTTTCCAGCTGCCTGGGGACACAGTAAAGCTTTTAGATGCCTCACAACACATACATTCCCTATCGGCGTCTGTGCCTTTGCAGATGATGTCACCCACCTAGAAGTATGCCTCTGGGAGTGCTGTGTTCAGTAATCTCGGTAGTGCGTTCTGTAAATGCATAATGCTGTAGTGTGTTAGAGTAGGTAGGTGTGTGTTCAACTCCTGGCCCTTCCAAGTGTGTGTGTGTGTGTGTGTGTGTTTCCAGCTGCCTGGGGACACAGTAATGTTTTTAGATGCCTCACAACACATACATTCCCTATCAGCATCTTTGCCTTTGCAGATGATGTCACCCACCTAGAAGTATGCCTCTCCATGTGCTGTGTTCAGTAATCTCGGTAGCGCATTCTGTAAATGCGTAATGCTGTAGTGTGTTAGAGTAGGTAGATGTGTGTTCAACTCCCAGCCCTTCCAAGTGTGTGTGTGTGTGTGTGTGTGTATGTGTTTCCAGCTGCCTGGGGACACAGTAAAGCTTTTAGATGCCTCACAACACATACATTCCCTATCGGCGTCTTTGCCTTTGCGGATGATGTCACCCACCTAGAAGTATACCTCTGGGAGTGCTGTGTTCAGTAATCTCGGTAGCGCGTTCTGTAAATGCGTAATGCTGTAGTGTGTTAGAGTAGGTAGGTGTGTGTTCAACTCCTGGCCCTTCCAAGTGTGTGTGTGTGTGTGTGTTTCCAGCTGCCTGGGGACACAGTAATGCTTTTAGATGCCTCACAACACATACATTCCCTATCAGCGTCTTTGCCTTTGCGGATGATGTCACCCACCTAGAAGTATGCCTCTGGGAGTGCTGTGTTCAGTAATCTCGGTAGCGCGTTCTGTAAATGCGTAATGCTGTAGTGTGTTAGAATAGATAGGTGTGTGTTCAACTCCCGGCCCTTTAAAGTGTGTGTCTGTGTGTGTGTGTGTGTTTCCAGCTGCCTGGGGACACAATAATGCTTTTAGATGCCTCACAACACATACATTCCCTATCAGCGTCATTGCCTTTGCGGATGATGTCACCCACCTAGAAGTATGCCTCTTTGAGTGCTGTGTTCAGTAATCTCGGTAGCGCGTTCTGTAAATGCATAATGCTGTAGTGTGTTAGAGTAGGTAGGTGTGTGTTTAACTCCCAGCCCTTCCATGTGTGTGTTCAACTCCCAGCTCTTCCATGTGTGTGTGTGTGTGTGTATGTTTCCAGCTGCCTAGGGACACAGTAAAGCTTTTAGATGCCTCACAACACATACATTCCCTATCGGCGTCTTTGCCTTTGCGGATGATGTCACCCACCTAGAAGTATGCCTCTGGGAGTGCTGTGCTCAGTAATCTCGGTAGCGCATTCTGTAAATGCGTAATGCTGTAGTGTGTTAGAGTAGGTAGGTGTGTGTTCAACTCAAGGCCCTTCCAAGTGTTTGTGTGTGTGTGTGTGTGTGTGTGTGTGTGTGTGTGTGTGTGTGTTTCCAGCTGCCTGGGGACACAGTAATGCTTTTAGATGCCTCACAACACATACATTCCCTATCGGCGTCTTTGCCTTTGCGGATGATGTCACCCACCTAGAAGTATGCCTCTGGGAGTGCTGTGTTCAGTAGTCTTGGTAGCGCGTTCTGTAAATGCGTCATGCTGTAGTGTGATAGGGTAGTTAGGTGTAAGTTCGATTCCCAGGCCTGCCAGATGTATGTGTGTGTGTGTGTGTGTGTGTGTGTGTGTGTGTGTGTGTGTGTGTGTGTGTGTGTATGCTCCCATCCGCCTGGGGACTCAGGTTATGCTTTTAGATGCTTCGCAACACAGATGTATCCTGCTGACGTTTTTGTCTTTGCAGATGTTGACACGCACCTAGTAGAATGCCTGTGTGTCTACTGTGTTTAATAATCTCAGTAGCGTGTTCTGTAAATGTGTCATGCTGTAGTGTGATAGGGTAGTCATGTGTAGGTTCAATTACCAGCCCTGCCACATGTGTGTGTATGTCTGTATCTATATATATATATATATATATATATATATATATATAAAATCTATTTTCTGCCCATACCTCTGCTCTTGCATGGACAGCTGACTGTTTCATGTATCGCATATTTGCATAGCTTTCACATACCAATGAGGTATGTTGCAACTCCCAACATTGTCCATGCAACATCCGTGTTACGGGCGGTGTTACATGCCTTTACAGGCATTTGCTGTATATCTTGGCTGACATCTATCCTTGCTGTACTCTCAATGTACTCGTACACGCCGGAGGCTTCATGTATCATGGCCTAGTTTTGATGTGTGTATGTCTATTTGTGCTGTGTGCATGGCTCTGGGTATGTCCCACTATCATCATTTGTAAAGGTGACAGCCCTATAGGTTCTTCATGTAGACTGCTGTGTCATTTGACATGTCAGCACATACCTGCGGACAGTACTGCACGTCCTACTGCAGCGCATTTCATACCTTCTGCATTATCTTGCAGTTGATATTGCTGTTTCCTCACACATGGATCTGTTTCTGTTCATACCACTCCACTTCCTAGAGCAAGTTGCTGGACAAGGCCTTATCTGATAGTGGGACACATAGGGGCAGTATTGACATGTTGCTCTTACAAACGTAGATAGCTGACACAATAATAGGTTTTGCATTAGTATGGCTTTTCTGTCGGATTTGGTGTCTTACTCACATGTTTGTCATTATTTCATGTCTTCATTTATCATGAAAGTGCCAGAATGTTACTGTTGTTATGTGGAACACACCAAACATATGAGGCAGAACTCTGCACATTCTGCATAAATCTGTACAGTTGCGGAGTATGTGTCTGTAACAAAATATCAACTTTCTGACACCAATCCACACACTGTATGGCGGCATCATAGGCCACATGCCATTACATTTATATTGCAGGACACACCCACCCAGACAGTTGTATTCCTCACACAGGCCAACAGCTGCTTATCCACACTAATTGGTCTATCATGTACCGTATGTGCGCGGTATTTGCGCTTTCCGTCAGTGGCAGAGCTCACGTACGTGTCTGGGGGACTGGACATTGTTACGGTGACACTGCATGACACCCTGAGGGACACATTACTTTTGTGTCTATTAACCTTCCACATTGACATTCACAGGGCATACATTGTCATTCACATTTGTCGGAGTACATGCGTGTGTCTTGTACATGTTTTCTCATTTGTCCTGATGTCTTTCTTCTCACCTGTCCACCTAGTATCACTAGTTCTGTACATGTATTTTGGACAGGTTACCTTCATACCCCTAACCTGTACACATTATGGGTAAACGCCCTGATGTTTGACCTTGTTACATTTGTCATAGTGATGTGCCTTTCTGGTAAATCGCTGGCAAGGCATTACGGACTGTGCGGTAGATAATAGTGACTGACATTTCCATTACATGATTAGTAACACTAATAACATCCATATTCATGGATACGCCAGTATTCTCACGATGTTCTGACTTTGTCTGGGGTATATCTAATATAGTCCCTATTTGTATTTCATGTACTATGCCTTAGTGCAGCTGTGTTATTCTGACAGTTTGCCAGTTATGGGGACCATCTTGGTCGTACGCATGTCAATCCATGATAATCGCCTACATGACAGTGATATAGGGCCCTACATATTGCCAAAATGGTTTCTGCAATATCCAGTGGATGGTTTGCCCCATTATTGAGAATATAGGCGTGTGCTATACCACATCACTCCCACGGGGCGGGCCTACAAAATCCCTGCCAAACAACACCTAGGCCCATTTCTGCATACCCATGATTCCCATACCTGACAACCCTCTACAGTACCAATTACACATGTTTAATGTGTGCGGTACTGAAGTGTGGAGACACTTATATGCACTCCCCACTCTCCGGATATCAGTTTGTACGTCATACATTCTATCGACACATGTGTCGTCACCCTTCCACCTGATACTGTTGCATGTACAGCTATTTCGTATTTGCTGCGGTCACTTCTTTTGCGTCAATGTCGGTTGACACTACGTAAGATTTAATTTTTGGAGTCCTGCAATGGACACCTATCTGCATGTTTAAAGTGTAGAACTTGCTGGACTGTCACTTTCTGGCCATTGGTTTGGAATGCTGCGGTTTATTCACCTTTCCTGAATGTCTGTTTGTCTACCCATATTAGATATAACGTCACCTATTTATGTACGTATGTCATATCTACGGGACATAAGTCTGTTGTGTATACATATATACATGTACAATCCTCATTTCATAACTTGCTTTGGTTTACGTCTGTGGATTATGTGTATACACATATATCTATATCTATACCATACCTTTCCACTATACAGATTGTCGCAGAGTGTACAGCTGCTTGCTCCTTTATCTTCGCTGTGTTTTAAATAAACCTGTGTCTATCTGGCAATGTCGTGGCATTTCATTTGAGACTTACAGTGGGGATTTCTGGCAAGCAGTTCAGGTTACGACTGCATACCCTTCAGAGAATCCATGCTGCTGACATACCCGTTATTCTATCCACTTTCTATGTTTGTTCTGGCACATATCTGGTGTTTGTCCCTATTTGTACCGGTAGTTTGCATGGCTTTGTCCAGTTTCATACTTTATGAGGTTAACAGGTTTGAGCCATGTATAACTAACATGGGGGAAACAGCATTCATTTACTATGCTGTGAGCGGATCACACACGCACAGGCACACATGCATTTCCTTATTGTGGGTTACGCGCAGGCGCGCATGCATATCCTTATTGTGGGTTACATATGTTTACTAAGTCTTTGTGCTTACGTGGGCTTTATTACTTGTGACAGTACCAGTAATTATCTGTAATACGGTTAACGGACGTTTGCAAAACACACGTTCACCTTTACATATTTAACTGTCTGTACAGCACAGACGCATTCATTACACTTTCACATTATATGTGCTGTAGTCGTTGTTCAACCGGGACTGCATTCACGTTGGCCAGATGCTGTAACCACTATACGTTTGGTGTTCTGACTCATTTATATGCATACCCATAGTACATAGCTACATTAACATATGCCTCACCGCTTCACTTACGTCACAGGCATCCATTCTCCTGCTGGGAAAAATGCGATACTATATGTTACACATTCCCTATTCCCTACTGCTCTGGACCCATGCTGCATATTTCATCACTGCAGGGATATTCAGAACCCAAAGGCTTATAGTCCTGACACATACAGGTCTTTAATTGTCAGGGTGTTCATGTGGTGATCTGGGTTTAGGCTTGTCCGCCTGGTGAATGGAACTGCCCTTACCGTGTTCAAATGTCAGACAAAGCACATGGACAGGGTTTGTCCATTTTAAACATTTAATCTGTGTTTACAGACACAGGTGTTTGGGCACCTGTCAGCAGCTTATGATGTTGGCAATACATAATATGGGTGGGGGCGGTTACGATACATAATCCACGGTGAGTGATGTTCCCATTCACATTTGACTATTTCCTGTATTCATTCTTACGAGGGTTATTATTTTGCACATGACTTAACTATGAATTAACTACGGGTATGCAGTAGTACAGTCAAAATATGTGATGGCTTGTTACAGTATATATGTATGGACCTCTGTAATACTGAGGACTATCCCACATCCTTCACAGCATTTCCTGCTTATGTACATACTATTATTCCTTGAACTTTCAAAGCTTGTGAGAGCAGTAATTACATCTGTCCCTATTTGTCCACCCATCCTTTTAGGCTTTGTCCAGGTTTTGTTGCTGTAATAGGTTGAGAGGTGGTGTCGGTATGTGATTGAGTTCAATATATACTGTCGATAATTCAGTGGGGAGTAGGGTTACCACTTGTTCCTCTTTGCGAGGGGAGGTCCCACTTTGAACAGTTGTGTCCTGCGACGACACCTAAGACATGGCAAATGCCCTGTGATTTTAAGACAATAATATATTTCTTCATTTCTGTACTAGTTGCATGATACAGGTATTTTGTATCTGGTACACATAACTATTATTTGGGATAGCATAAGCTATTCAAATGCTATGGCATTAGCTTTTATCTTGGCATACACATGTAATTCTGTACTTTGCACAGGCCAGGGGTGTTTTATCCTGCAAATTCTCACATTTCTACAAGGGATGTCCCACCTTGGCCATCTGAACAGGTGGCAACCCTAGTGGGGTGACCTGCATGGTGGACAGCTGTTCCATCCTGCGTAGTATGAATTGCATGTCTGTGTAGATACTGACCAGTACCGTGACTACACATACATGTTTTGTCCAGATGTGTACAGTAATGGACACCGTGGAGTGTAAACAACTCTGAGGTTTCAACAGGTTACTTATCCCACGCGGGATGTACACACATTTTGCCGTAACATTAACGCGCGGGCATTTGGATTTACGTACCTGTGATGGGATGTTTACAAACGTGGGATACACATTTGCAATCCGGACACTGCCTAGGACGATACTTCCTATTACATATGAGGAATACCTGCTATGTGTAGGTGTACGGATGCGCAAGGCTGGTAGCTGGATTTGGTGGACATTTGGACATGGGTGCGGGTTATGTGCTATACAGGGGTTGTTGCGTATTGCATTTGCATGCATGGGTTCTACTTTTGGATATCCCGGTTCCACATATAGCATCCTATGTGTATGTGACGGTTACATTCCTGTTCATGTGTATAGCACATTTTAATATACATATGTTTGTGTGTGTTTGGTATACAATATGGACTGTCAGGTTTCTTTACGGTTGTTATATAGCCACAACTGCCCTGCTGTGTACTATCACTACCACTGTGGGACTGCTGGTGACCATACCCATGGGGCTAGACGTGTGTATTGGCGGCGCGCTGACATGATGCGCTTCACTTCCACTGGGTATAACTTCTGACAGTGCAGTACATTACGGACACACGATTTTAAATGTCATTTGTTCCATGGACGGAAACTTATGTTGCGTGCATTTCTGTTTTGTTCTCCATTTTGTGTGGCCGGGAACTGTCTTGCATGCTTTGCATACGTTTCATTATCCACGGACACTGTTAGGTGCGATTACTATTGCAGGCAGGCTATAATATTCAGCAGTTTAGGTTGCTCATCGCCAGCCGACATTGACACGCCTCCGGGCACAGCTTAGTAATGCCCCATGCACTCACGCACAAGTCCTATGCACGGGGGTGTGGTAGCGGCGCACCTTCATTAATATGCATATGGCGCTACTACACCATTTATACACCACACAGCCGGTGCAGGCCTTACACCGGCCTTGCACCGAGCTTCATGAATCCAGGGGCATATCCTAAACTGTAGAGTTTAAATCTCCATCCACAATGCTGAGGATCTTCCTTTTTTTAAATGAGAAATTATTTTCCTTATATTCAGAGAGACACTTTACCTGACATGTTTTGTGTATTAACTAATGCAAATTATTATTTAATAATTCTCTTCATAGCATCTTGATATAGAATGCTGTTTCATCTGTTTTAATTCCAACCACTTGTCAGCATTATTTGAAGCATATCTGACCACCATTTGAAACTGTCCTTTTGGAATATTATTAGTTAGAGATGAAACAACTTTGATTTAAAATACAAAATGAAGCTGATGAATTACTTATTACACTTGCTTATTATACTTGTGGTTATTGCTTTCATCTTATGATTAGCATAGGGCATCATTAGATAAGGTTATAATTCATTAACTTCTCATCAGGTAATTTAATTCAAAATTTGTACAATAAAACTTGCCAATAAAAATGTGCATTACACAGCTAGACTTCTAAAAATGTAATTACCAAGAAATAATTCAAAGTGTTAAGTCTATATGATATGAACGTATAAAGTCTAAGAAAAATTAAAATGCAATTAATGCAATAGATAAATATCTAAAAACAAATACATGGGCATAAACTAGTAATCTATGTTTCAGAAATAAAAGCCAAAGGGTCTGTCTAAGTTTGCAGATGACTATAAGTTTGGAGCAATCATTGAATCCATTCTGAAGGAAGGTTTGCCCCAAATAAATTACTGGTGCCAAAATCATGGACTGAAACTAAATCCCAGAATCATGCATTATTGCATCTTGTGTGAAGTCATCTACCCCAGAAAACTACCACATTGACAATATGCCCCTAAAAGTTGACCTCGTTTTTTTGATATTTGAGAACTTATGTGGACAGTGACCTAACTTTTGACCAACATGTGCTCATCATTATAAAAATGTAATTCTATATTGCACAGCTTATAAACAAAGGGGTTGGGTCTAGATCTAGGGTTGTCATTACCCCCCTCTACTCAGCTCTCATTAAGCCAACCACTGAATATAATGTCCCTTTTAGCCTGTATATGTCCAGACACATGCAACAACTGGAATACCAACAGAGATTATTTACTAAAAGAATATAAGGCCTGTACAACATGCCCTACATGGGCCAACTCAAAGCCATGCCACTATACTTGGTATCCTACAGACTGCTAAAAGCTGACCCATGTCTGGCATAGAAGGCATCCTTCAACCCATTATTGATGGATTTACTGCACATCAGTAACTCAAATGGCATCAGAAATACTCAGTTTAGGGATCTAAACCTCTTCTGTAACATTAACAGAAAGTTGAAGGGACTTGCATATTTTGAAGAGGATACCACTGCTCTGGAACAGACTCCCCATCCTCATAAAACAGCAGCTTGTTCTTGTCTGTATTTAAGTACAACTTGGATCTATGGATGGGAAACAGAGCATTTACCCGAGGACTGACCCCTGTTTTACTAATGGACAAAGGCAGCTCCTAAATGCTTTACCCTCTGCATGAGTCCCCTCATATTATCGATGGTATGATCCCAGTTATTTTCAGTAGGGGGTAATATATAATTATCACCATGGGATGGGCAAGGCCAATCTCTAATTAAATGAGATAGGTTAATTGCAGCAGAAAAAGGGAAATTTTCTAGACTTAAAATCACAAGGGCAGCTAGCCTACTTACCTGTGAAACTATGAAGATATGAAAAAGAAGGGATCTCATCTATCAAACAAGCATCCATTTAAAAAAATATATTTTTGATATCACCCTATCGGATGTAAAACAATAAAGCCATAGGTTCATGAAGCTTGGCATCATACAAAATAATACTGACAATTTCAGACCAAAAACATTTTACCAATACCACTGTTGCTGTCCTCTTGTCATCTTGTCTAGTAATGAAATTGGTCCATTCTTTTAAAGTGCTAATACCTCCTGTTTGTTTGCAGAACAGTTGTTAAATCTTATAACCCTTCCGATATTCAAATAACATACTGTCGATTCACGTACAATAGCAAAAACTGGATACATGTTCTGGTGACATAACTTTAGAATAAGTACTGTTTGTAGCACAAGTTTCAGTCATGGATTCCATGTTGTCCATTTTTTATATATATATATATATATATATATATATATATATATATATATATATATATATATATATATATATATAATATTCTACATATTAGAACATGTTTATATAAAAGAGACATAAGCAATCACAAAGGGCTGAACTCTTTGTACAGCTATATAGATGATAGATGCAAATTCTTATTTCTGGTATTACAATTTATGAACAAAAGTCCATTAGCAGGTGATTTCTTGAACAATTATCAATAGAAGAACTGAAATGGTGCTGTAAATTAGATGCCTCTAAAGGCTTATTACTGTTAGTAAAGTTTCTGCTAATTAGGTTTAAGTTTATGGGGCGTCAAGAATTAAATCATGATATTTAAAATGATAGCAAGTTTGGTCTTGTACTGATTAAGGTTTAAATTAAGATGTCAGTTTGAATTACATAAGATAATGTTTGAGTAAATAGTTATTTGTATGTATAATAATCATATTTGTATGTAATAGCCTTTTGATCTGCAGCTGATTTGTGATACTTCCAGCACATACAACAACAAAGATAAGTGAATATTTTCATTTCTTGATCCATTGTTAAATTCATTAACATGTCTGTATGATTTTATCTAAGGTCTTTAAGCCTATATTAGTAATAAAAGTAAATAATTGCACTGAATTGTTGCCATTTAAGTGATCTAACTGTTGGCATTAAACCCCACTTTCTTCCTTATGCGGTGAGTGAGAATCAAGCTAGTTCAGGGCTTGTGTTTGCTTTAAGGCCAATCAGTTACAGAGCTAAGTGTCTAAGAATTGTCCTATCATCCTAAGGTGTTATTTCTGTGTTTTTTGCTGAACTGCAGCTGATTTGCAATAATTGCAGTACGTACAGCAACAAAGATAAGTGGCAACTTTTCATTTCTTGATTTTTTTTTTTGCTATGAGGTACTACATTTGCTATCAGCTGCTGCACATGTAGATACAAAGCTGCTGATTATGACAATTTTCCACCAGATGTGACTAAAATGCCAGCCCTACAAGGCCTGGGATAAGCACATTTTGTATTCTTACTGGGTTTACTGTAATAGCTCTGCATTTTTGTTAATTAGCAGTAATCTAGTTAAGGTTTGCATTGGTTTAACATGAGTGGGAGTAGAGAAAGAACCTAGCCATTTGTAGAACTCTGGTTGCTGTAGAATCATGAAGAGGGCCATTTTGCTGTTGACCAGTGTGCTCATTTGAATATTTTCAGCTTTTTCAGTTTTTCTGTAGCTGGAACCATGGATTTTCACTTTTCTCTCTGTAGCCAGCTTAATTGAAATGGGCATCCTGAGACAACGCAGCAATTGTCTTATGTTTACTGACAACCACCGACAAATTAAATAGACAGTGTGTGAGAGATGTAGTTTTGTAATGTTATTAGTGGCTAAGCTCTCAGATGACCTTATAAGAAATAACAAGCAGCTTGTCAATGTAGCAGTTGTCGCATATTTACCTAAAACCACTTTACGCTTAAACAAACAGACACAGGGTGTCAGAGACATAGTTATATAATGCTCGTGCAGGTGAAGTTGTCAAATTGAGCCACAACAAATAACAAGCAGGTTGTCAGTACCACATAACACCACAGTAAACCAATCACATGCATCTCATACCAAAGATATATATATATATATATATATATATATATATATATATATATATATATATATATATATATTTAGTTTATTAAAAGTAGCCACAAAGGCCTCCTAAATGTAATAAACAAGTATCTTCAATAACATCACAAATACATAATATAGGCAGTACCTGCCATAAAACATGCATCAGAGTCACACTCACTTGATTCAGGAGCCTATAAGGCAAACCTCCACACAATCCAATACTCTATAGTTAGACTCTGTGGTAAGGCACACTGATTCATCACTCACCAGATGGTGCAAAAATAGGGTTAGGCTCAGTTGCCTATTAGGTGGCAAAATTTGTCACATCACACAAGCACTCAAGTCCCTGAATGACACATGCACATATGACACCATCATAGTGCACATGGGTGTAAATGATTGGAGATGTACCTCCATAGACTATATGAAGACAGACATGATTGTGCTCTGGGAAGATATATCTGAGGCAGGTATGAATCTAGCCTTCAGCAGCATTTACTATCACATGGTATGATGCCGCATTACAAACAAAAGATTATTGACTTCAACAATCGGCTTAGCTTCTGGTATCATTTAAAAGGGACATGATATGTATCAGCCTCGGGGAGATGGTAAACACTCCTAACTATGCTTTGCCAGGGATATCCCGCACCTTTCCCCCTCCAAGGCTTTCATATATTGGTTAAATCCTTATCCACCTTACCGCAATATTTTAGACAATGTCAGTTTTCTAAAGTTACCAGTATAACAAAACAGAATCCAGATAACGTAAAGGTATTACTGCTCAACACAAAGAGCCTTAACAAAAAAGTCACTGTCTGCGAGCACTCCTTCACATGTAAAATATAGATATATGCCACATCACTGAGACCTAGTTCAAGACAACTGAGAGAACTCTGTCTGTGCAGGGTTTCATTGCCTACCACATTACATGAAAACATTAAATGCAGCAGTATATTCATATTGCTAAAATATTTCACTCTAGACTCATTAGACAAGACAATCACCTGGATTCCAATTTACTTGTGACAAAACCACATATCATATCCCCCTCAGCCCATATCTCCTACTTAACTAGTATGGAGATCCCATGCATTAAGCCAAACACTATTCTTCAGGAAGACTTCAGCTACTCCTTCATTAAATGGAAGACATACATTCTCAAACAAGTATGCTCACAACCTTCTGGATTTCATCACAACAAACTCTATGAGCCAGTTTGTCCACATCCTAACCATGGTCTATAAAATCCTGGACTTGATCCTTATAAATATGGGACAGCTTTGCTCACCAACTGCAACTTCCTCCCTGGTCAAATCAAGCAACAGCCAGTTACCTTCATCATAAGATGCTTCTAACAATACCTCAGTATTCAGAGATTATGCTAAAGATAATCTACTAAAACTGAGTGAAGGGTTTGTGGCTGTCCAAATCTGCAGATCACTGTAAACTTGGTGCCATCACAAACTCCCTAGAGGACACAAAGATACTCCAGCAAGGCATTTTCCAAAGTAATAACTGGTGTTAAACGCATGGACAAACAAATGCCAAGAGATGTATAAACAAGTCCATCAGCAAGAATGCCTTGCCTTGTAGCTATCTCATTGATAACATACCTATGAACAATGATTCCATAGTCAGAGATCTGGGAACCTGTGTAGACAACAAACTATCTTTTGATCACCAGATATCCATCATTGTATTTGATCACCAGATATCCATCATTGTATTTGATCACCAGATATCCATCATTGTATTTAATCACCAGATATCCATCATTGTATTTGATCACTATATATCCATCATTGTATTTGATCACCAGATATCCATCATTGTATTTGATCACCAGATATCCATCATTGTATTTGATCACTATATATCCATCATTGTATTTGATCACCAGATATCCATCATTGTATTTGATCACCAGATATCCATCATTGTAATGAGATCCTTTTTCATTGCACAGCTTCTATCTAAAGAGGTGGTGTCCAGGTCCAAGGAAGCAATTATTCTAATCTACTTGGCTCTCACTAGGCTGATCATTGAATATATTGGCACTTTCAGTATGTATCAATCAAAACAGTTGTCACAACTAAAACTACTGCAACATTTTCTCACAAAAAAAAAAAATCAAGAGCCTAAATCAGAAAAACTATGCAGACCTTCTCAAAACCTTGTCTCTCTTCTTGGTGTCATACCAGCTGGTAAGAAGCAACATTTGCCTTGTATATAGAGCTTCCACAAAACAAATCCTGTCAGACAGATTACAGTTTCACGAGTCCAGTCTATAAAACACCATTTCAAGGGATCTCAGTCTCTTTTGCAACATAAACAGTACATGTTGGTGGGGCAGGAATATATGACAAAGAATAGCACTTCTGTGGAATCCGCTTGCACTCTATATAAAGCAGAGCACTTCTCTTACTCTGGTCAAATGTAATTTGAATGAATGGATGAGAAATCACAAATTTATCCCCAGTTTTAGCACCCATGTCTCTCATGGGTGGGGGCAACAAGAAAATATACCAACATATCTTTATTCTGCCCACCTCTGAGTTATTTGTATGCAAAATATAAGGGCTAAAAACTACTATGGGTGTACAAGGCTAGGCTTCTTAAGATCCTCATGGATCACAAGCCTACTAACCACCTACGAAAGTATAATGGTGTGATACATTTCTGTAGCCTTTAACTTGAACTTGAAAAAGAAAACAAACTTATTCAAAAGCTTGTTTTAGTGTTTATTTATTTAATTAATAAAATATCATGCAAAATATGAAGTTTTTTTTTCTTATTTTAGCCTTTATTACTTCTTGACAACTTCAAAGATGATAAGTGTTTTAAACATTGTAATTCAGAATGCTGAATCATGTAATGTGGAGACAAAATGGCTGAAAATCATGACTTATATGAATCCTGACTTTCTAAGAATGAGATTGATATTTCTCAAAATATTCAGTTATTTTTCTGAAGTTGGGTGATTTTGGTGTTGGCATGCATGAGTTGGTGGGGAGGGGGCTAAACCCTCACATCGGAGATGCAGAGGGGATTGCCTTCCAGCAGAAGACAAGTTCAAAGGAGAAGAGCTATGTTCAATATTTGCTCTTTCTCTCTATCTTTGGTCTTTTTTTTAGCTTGTCATGATTTGGCATTGTAAGTCCCAGAATTTCAAAAGATCATTAGATATTTGTTTCCACCATGTCTTAGTTATCTGTTCTTAACAGACATAGGGCAGACAGAAGAGCATGTATTCCTGCTCATATTCTGAAACACATGCTGCAGCCAATAGATACTCAAACGCCGTTGACTTAGGAAGATTCAGACATGGAAAGAGATTGGGACTTTCAGACTGAGGAGAACTCAGTAGTAGTCCTAGGTTCTTTTACAGAAATGTCTTATCAACTAATGTGAAGATATTAAGAGCATTAGTTGGAACGAGACTGACAACTGTACATAGGCCTTTGTACTCATTATTAACTCTGCTCTTAACATGATACTATCAGGTTCTCTACTACAACTGGAATTTTTCAAGACAGTTTTGTTGAGAAGGAAAAGGTTACCAATGAAGGCATGATATCTGTAATTTTTGCTGAAACTAACATATATTTTATACACATGCTGAGTCAGCCTCATCCCAGATATCTTGGAAACAACCATCTGCTTCACAGCTATTTATATTTCTGAGATTTTTCCTATTACTGAGGTTAGACAATACCCCACACATGTAGAACTTGCCCATTCACTTGCACCGAGTCATATCCAATTTCTCTAGTGTCCCGGTGAGCAACCATCAATACCCACAGAGTTTTTAGTGTAAAGGGGTAACAGAAGTAGGTTGCCAGATCTTTCTTCCATGTCACACATGCATAGCTGTGGACAATTTAGAATCCCTGATCCATCTTACAGCATATCTTTGGAATGTGGGGGGAAATTGGAGCACTCAGAGAAAACTCACATGAACACAAGAAGGACATGCAGACTTTGTACAGAAGGCACCCCTGCTGAGAATGAAACCAGGGAACCTCTTGCTGTGAAGTTACATACAAATCTACTGCTATTAACACACTCATCTTTCACCATCTCATGAGCAGAGATCATGTAGGCTGATAGTTTCCTACTAAGTTTACAGCCAAGAAAAACACTGAGAAACTCAGCCATATCACCCAATATTGGTAAGTAATTAATAGTGCCTTTCCCATTAAGTATATTATCCCTACATAACACAGGTAAAAAATATGTGATCACCAGATCCTACTGTTTCTAAATATTACTGGGGAAGTACTCTGCTTGTTATATAAGAGAAGCCTGTTCTAGATATGCAGGATATGTTAGGTTACGTACCTGTAGTGTCAGCTGGTATTGTTAGTGCCGTCAGTATAGGTTTGGGACACTAGAAAATGTGTTTGCTTTATCATTTGTTTTACATAAGTAAATTGAGTTTAAAGAGTGTGGGGTCCTTTGTAATATGAAAGGTAAAATGGAGATCATGCTTTAGGAGCCTATATGAGTATGAGGAAAGGGGCAAGGGTTTTCAGTCTATCAAAGTAGTTAAGGCTACTAAGACCTGTGAATGTTTTTTTTTTGGTAGTTATGTATTATTGCAACCAGGTTCCAAACCTGGTGTAATTGTTCATGTTATGACAAAAATAGTCATTCTGTTTTTGCAGCAGTGTGTAAGCTACTAACTACCTCTGTTTGACATTGGGTAATCACCCAGGAAGAGAAATAAAGATCAAAACACAATTTTGTAGCTACATACTTGCATTAAGGATGCCACCAGTCTGAAGAAAATGACCAGCATAGTCTTAAGTGGTAGCAAAGAGTACGTGACAAAAGTCGACAGGATAAGTTGCCATATACCTTTTTCCCATAATACCAGGGTCTGTACTCCATCGCCATCCAGGGAAAAATGGATACTAGAAAAGAAAAAAAGGATAGTTTGAAGCAGCTATGTTTGGTTTATGTGAAGTATACTTCCGTCGCCAAAGTACACCAGCCTGGAAGATGAACTTGGGCCTTATTCCTCTTCCTGGGTGATTACCCAATGTCAGAGAGAGCTAGTTAGCAGCTTAAGCTTACCCCCCCCCTGCAAAAACACAGTGACTCCTTTCTGCATAAGTTGAAGTCTCCTCTCCCACTTGCAATACAGTAAAACATGCTAAACACCCACATGCTATACCAACACCACACACTCTCTTCACACAGTAATAAGCATTTTATTTTGATTTGACATGACAACTGCACTTGAGGAAAGTAACCTGGGTAAAAATACAGGGTACAAACTACTACAATAAAAGCAATCCACTACTATCTCAAAACGGTATTATTGCATCTATTCATGAAATTAAGGACAATAAGTCATTTGTCCATACAGATTCGGAATCTGGTTGTGATAATACGTTAAGTACCGGGTTTTTTTTTCCTTCTAGTGAGGAAATGTTGAGGTACCTCAAGTTGGTTTAAGTGTTAATTGAAACTCATGCCAAAGGATGCACTGTATTCCATGATGCGCCTAATAAAGGAAGAATAAATCATTACTTTAACATCTCTGAACCATGAGGGATACATTACATATGTTAGAAAGATTTTATATCCATGACAAAAATGTGCTTATCAATGGTGAGTTTGTTATCAACATAGATACCCAACTCTCAGCTCTCTTTCTCTCTCTTCTCTCTCTGTCTCTATCTCTGAGTAATCGGTAACATTTAAATGAAGTATTGCCTATATAGTATGTGGTGGTGGTGATGATGCCTTTGCCATTTCTTAGCTGAGGGTAAGCCCATGATTAACACACCAAACATTTGCTAGTTCCAGCCCATTCTGAAGAATTTGGGAGAATCTGAATATTTGAATAGGATTTGGTCATCACCCCTACTTTATAATCCTCAACAAACTTGATTTGCATAGTTCCTTGATATCAGCTTTCACATCTGAGAAGTATATGGCAAAAAGCAGAAGATCTAGGGCAGAGCTTAAAACGAATAATTTAAGATAATAATAGTAGTATGTATTCTGTCAGGCAGCCACTTAGCTACCCAGCTATGCTACTGAAATTGCTATATTTCAGCAATAATGACATTTTCAGTCATCCCCTAGACTAAAAATAAATACAAATGCATGCAAACATGCATATGTGCTTCCAGTTATGCATTTTCTGCAGGAACGCATTTTGTATTGTATACCTGGGAGCCACATTTCTATAATTAAGTACTTGTATTCAAAGTCAGACAGGCTTGAGTTTTATTTTATTTGTATTTGTCATCCAGGGTAGAACATTGATCTCCATGGACTGGTTTAAGACTCAGCCAGGGAGCACATTCTGGTTAAGAGACTTGCTCAGAGTCATGCAGTTAAGCAATTCAGGCTGAGAGAATCAAGCCCTGAACCACCGATCACAGAAAGCAGCTTAACAGCATCTTAATCCACTGTGCGAACTGCAGAGCAAACAGGAGGTGCTATTGGAAATGTCTTTACTTAGCAGAATGACCTCTGAAATGTGTGAAAGTTAAGATAATACCACCACTAAAGGATATGTGTGGAACATTACTGTTTTTGCAAAAAAAAATCTAGAACCATTGATATATAATAACAGCACTAAAGGATATGTGTGGAACATTACTGTTATGGCAAAAAAAATCTGGAAACATTGATATAGCAGATCATATCACAGCACTCTATCTGCTTGGATCAGTCACATTAAACAACAAACCACAAAACAAGCAACCCATAACAGGGCTAATCACAGAGGTTATTTATTTATTTATTTACTTATTTACTTTTGTTGACTGGGCTATTTCCAGTATATGTGATCTATTTTAAGGGAAAACCTGAGATGGTATGGTAGTCATACTGACTAAGGGTTATTTGGGTACCACACTGGGGAACTTAATGTATTATTTATTTTTAATCAATTAATAATTGTTTTGACAAATGCCATGGAATCTTTCATATATCAGCCTGAGCTACCAGTAGCTTGGGCAGATAGCACCTCAGTTTAATACCTCATCTAAGACAGCACCTCAGGAGTACAACTAACCCCTCCTGTTGCACTGTGGTATCTGAACTGTAACATGAACCAAGGTCGCTGGCATGGAGAATGTGCTGCCTGCT
Organism: Protopterus annectens; assembly: GCF_019279795.1. NCBI lineage: Eukaryota > Metazoa > Chordata > Ceratodontiformes > Protopteridae > Protopterus > Protopterus annectens. The sequence goes on from NC_056743.1 coordinate 1,215,081,310, forward strand.
GAGCCAATGAAACTGCTAATTCAAACATAGCATTTATTCAAAAGGCTAAAAACTGGTTTACTTGTTGGGTTGCCTTTCTGAGATAGAATGTATGTTACTTAGAATGTTTCCACAAAAACCCAAATACTTAGTTAAACTCCTAGAACTAAGAAAAAAGTGGAATGGCAAAGAAAGAGTGGGTGCTAGATGTTTTTTGTAGATGCCATCTTCTTGTTGCCAAGGACTAACAGAAATCACAAGGTGTAATTCTGGATATATTTGCTATCCTACATATGAAGGAAATGAGGCTCCAGGCGTAAATTCAGATGGTTTATTGAGGTATAAAAATAGCGTAAACGCCAGAAACACTCCACACAGCGTTTTCGTGTAAAATCACTTCATCAGACAATTTTACACCCACAATGCATGCCCCTTAAATACAAAACTTCTAATTGGATAACTACCAATTAAACCAATATTGTAACCTTCTTAATTACACTTAGTAAAACGAACAAAAGGCAAGCACTAAATGCAGGATATAATTTAACTAAAATAACAACAATAGGAAGGGCAAACTTCCTTTATACATTTTTTTTAACTTGTACATTTATTTGTTGTTCTATTTATTTATTTATTGTAATGAAGGAAATTGATGAATTATTTATTTATTATGTATATAGCTAGAATCTAGTCTATTATGTATGTATTGAAAAGTGTTTTAACCTACTTTTATTTATATTATGTAGTGTGATGGAAAGAACTTCTTGTGAATCACTTTACTTGGTCTTTCCCTGTTAGTATGGTATTGAATTTATAGTAATTATGGACTCTTCCACTAGATGGCACCAATCTATCATTTAATATATGTGTTTGTTGAAGTTTTATGTAACACTATCTGAATTAGACTACTTGAGTTGTTTTTAATTTCTATTTTTTAATGTAAGTAGTGCAATATCAGATATAAATTAAGGGAAGCTTATTTAGCTATGCCTAAATGTATAAAGGAAGTTTGCCCTTCCTATTGTTGTTATTTTAGTTAAATTATATCCTGCATTTAGTGCTTGCCTTTTGTTCGTTTTACTAAGTGTAATTAAGAAGGTTACAATATTGGTTTAATTGGTAGTTATCCAATTAGAAGTTTTGTATTTAAGGGGCATGCATTGTGGGTGTAAAATTGTCTGATGAAGTGATTTTACACGAAAATGCTGTGTGGAGTGTTTCTGGCATTTACGCTATTTTTATACCTCAATAAACCATCTGAATTTACGCCTGGAGCCTCATTTCCTTCAAGTGCTTTTTGGTTTTGTTCCTGGTTGTTTAGCACTTGTGCTGTTTTGTTTAGTCTGTTTATCCTACATATGAGCCAAATTGTATTTGTTGACCTGATAAGTAGTGTGGTCTGAGGATCTTTTTCACCCACTGCTCTCATCATAGGCACAGAGACATTTATAATTACATTTAAGACCAGCACTGATAATGCATTTTATTGGTGTTAAATGAGAAAGTATTATATTGCAGGTTTACATTAGCAGCAATAACGCAAAACATACATTTTATTAGCCAGAACTGACATGATTATAGTACAGCTAGTCCACATTATATTACAATATTTAAGTTGTAACATGATTGCAATAAGGCATGAGAAGATGTACATGGTACAGATACTGATGAATGTTTAGGGGTAATCCGCGACATGAACCCAATCAGCAAGTGCTTGATAATCCCTGCATGTGTGGTAAGATCTGTGCCATGCGCACCCCAAAGTGCCTTTTTGTACATATAAAATACACATTTATATATATATAAAATAGACATTGTGTGTGTGTGTGTGTGTGTGTGTGTGTGTGTGTGTGTGTGTGTGTGTGTGTGTGTGTATAAATATATATATATATATATATATATATATATATATACATGTATTTTTTTTTTGCAGTCTGAATTTTACATTTAGAAAATAATTTGTTTTGTGGTATATTATAATATAAAACTGTTATTCTGCTTATTTTAATTAATTGATAGCTATGCAGTGTTATAATGTTTTAACTGTTCTGAGTTTTGGTCTAACATGTTCAGGGTAATCATTTAAGGGACCCTGCTGTCAAAATATGGTATAGTTTTGCACATGCCAGTTTATAAACAGGATTACTACAAATGCTCAGCCCAGGCACTCAAAGACCATTGACTCGAAGCCAGGGACATCTTGTAGCTCACATGGACTTCTACTTATGTTTAAACTTAATTATGTGTTCAGGTGATGCGCAACACCCATGCATAGCTCACCCAACCACAGTAACTGACTTTGAGCAAGGTATGTTCAGTAGGCATAGAAAGGAGGTGGGTGCTTCATGCAGCAAATAAGAGGTGGAGGTTAGATTTAAAGAACAAGGAAAGTTTTAGGGTTAGGCAGTGGAAGAGGAGTTTTACTTATTTATTTATGTTTTTACATTTGATTACCAGGTAGTGTCGACTGGGCCACAAGCCCGTTTTCAGCCGGAGACTTGGGGAGAAAAGTTCCAAAAGTACATTTACATAATTAAATACAACTACAGGATGATAAATACACTAAAGTATTACATAATTAACTGAGCAAAGACACATCTAAAGCAAGTTCACAATATTCAAATATTCAGTACGAAAGTTTTTGTTAGACTGATAAAACATCACAGGTAGAAAGAAACTTACTGTCTCTTAGGAGAGAATGAAGACATTTACTGTGTAGTAGGGAGAAAGGTTTTGGAAGAAGATGCAAGAGTACTGAGAGCAGAAAGTGGGTATAATTAGCCTGGAGCTGTGCAGGAACATAGAGAGTACTGAAAGTAGAGAGTGGGTACAATTAGCCTGGAGCTGTGCAGGAACATAGAGAGTACTGAGAGTAGAGAGTGGGTACAATTAGCCTGGAGCTGTGCAGGAACATAGAGAGTACTGAGAGTAGAGAGTGGGTACAATTAGCCTGGAGCTGTGCAGGAACATAGAGAGTACTGAGAGTAGAGAGTGGGTACAATTAGCCTGGAGCTGTGCAGGAACATAGAGAGTACTGAGAGTAGAGAGTGGGTACAATTAGCCTGGAGCTGTGCAGGAACATAGAGAGTACTGAGAGTAGAGAGTGGGTACAATTAGCCTGGAGCTGTGCAGGAACATAGAAAGTACTGAGAGTAGAGAGTGGGTACAATTAGCCTGGAGCTGTGCAGAAACATAGAGAGTACTGAGAGTAGAGAGTGGGTACAATTAGCCTGGAGCTGTGCAGGAACATAGAGAGTACTGAGAGTAGAGAGTTGGTACAATAAGCCTGGAGCTGTGCAGGAACATAGCGAGTACTGAGAGTAGAGAGTGGGTACAATTAGCCTGGAGCTGTGCAGGAATATAGAGAGTACTGAGAGTAGAGAGTGGGTACAATTAGCCTGGAGCTGTGCAGGAACATAGAGAGTACTGAGAGTAGAGAGTGGGTACAATTAGCCTGGAGCTGTGCAGGAACATAGAGAGTACTGAGAGTAGAGAGTGGGTACAATTAGCCTGGAGCTGTGCAGGAACATAGAAAGTACTGAGAGTAGAGAGTGGGTACAATTAGCCTGGAGCTGTGCAGGAACATAGAGAGTACTGAGAGTAGAGAGTGGGTACAATTAGCCTGGAGCTGTGCAGGAACATAGAGAGTACTGAGAGTAGAGAGTGGGTACAATTAGCCTGGAGCTGTGCAGGAACATAGAAAGTACTGAGAGTAGAGAGTGGGTACAATTAGCCTGGAGCTGTGCAGGAACATAGAAAGTACTGAGAGTAGAGAGTGGGTACAATTAGCCTGGAGCTGTGCAGGAACATAGCGAGTACTGAGAGTAGAGAGTGGGTACAATTAGCCTGGAGCTGTGCAGGAACATAGAAAGTACTGAGAGTAGAGAGTGGGTACAATTAGCCTGGAGCTGTGCAGGAACATAGAAAGTACTGAGAGTAGAGAGTGGGTACAATTAGCCTGGAGTTGTGCAGCAACATAGCCATTGTTTCGAGTGATATTCTTTTAGCAGTTGTTTGAAATTGTGAGTTTCAGGATTATTTAGTATATGCTGGGGAGGAGAGTTTCAGATTTTGGCTATTTTACTGGAGTATAAGGAATCTCCATGATAATTGTGAGATTTAGTTACCTTGAGCATTAATTTGTCAGTTGATCTAAGGGACCTGAGGTTTGTATACGGTTCGATGAGGTCTGTAAGAGCGGGTCAGTTGTCAGGTTTGTTGATGACTCTATGAGTGATTATTAGTTGGTTGAGAGATAGCAAGCTGGGTAGCTCAATTCAGTTGAGATGGTGAGGAGCAGAGCAGTGATGTGATTTGTGGGGTATGTTTAAGACAAACTTGGCTATTTTGTTATAACATATTTTGAGTTTGTTCAAATCTGATTTGCACAGGTTGGTGAAGATTTGGGAACAATAAAGGAGGGTGGATAGAAGGTGGTATCTGGCTGTGGATATTCTGGCATATTTGATTAGATAGGGTTTTGCCATGTAGAGTGCTCCAAGTGTGATGTGGACTTTTTTGATTGTTAGTGCTATATGTTTATCAAATTTTAGACGGCTGTTTATTGTTACACCTATTAATTTAGTTTGCTCGACTGGTTCGATTTTTGTTCCATTAGAGGAATAGATTGTGAGAGTGGATGGGATGATTTTTTACTGGCATTACTGAAGACCATGAGCTTGGTTTTGTTGGGGTTTAATATGAATTGATGGTCAGATAGGTCATTTTCTAGGTCTTGGAGAGCATTCTGAGTCTTTTCTTGCAGTTCTTTAATGGTGGGGGCAGAGCAGAGTAGAGAGGCATCACTGGCATATTGAATGACAGAAGTGAGTTGTGTGGAGGTATTGAGGTTGTTGGTAAATATGATAAAAAGAAGATGGCCAAGAATGGAGCCTTGGGGGGTCTCCAAGAGTGATGGGTAGAAGGGGGGAAAGTTTGTATCTCATTTGCTGAACTGTTGTCAGTTAGAATGAGGGCTATGAAACCAAGTTAGGGATGTTGTACTGAGATTATATGAGGTTAGCTTGTTGAGAAGTATTTGGTGTGATACAGTGTCGTAAGCTTTGGACATATCAAGAAAGGTTTCTGAGATGAGTTAGACTTTATTTTTGCAGAGATGTACAGTGTTTGTAAAACTTATGAGAGCAGTGTTAGTACTATGCCTGGGTCAGAAATCATGTTAAGTATTAGATAGTAGATTGTTCTTGATGAAATGGTCAAGGATTTGTTGATGTATGTATTTTTCTAAGATTTTGGCTATAGGTGAGAGTGTGGTGATTTGTCTATAGTTTTAAAGGTCAGTGGAGGGGACACCTTTATGTAGGGGTATGATATGAGATTTTTTCCAGAGGAGAGGTACGTACTATTCAGAGACGAATGGTTGATTAAAATAGATATAGGATAGGAGATGGTTGCAGCAGCAAGTTTTAGAAATGTGTTGGGCAATTGATCAGCTACAAGACTGCAGGGTTTTAATTTACTTAGGAGTTTTTTTATATAACCAGTTTGGATTGGCTTAAGAGAAAATGAGTTAGGGTTGCATTCAGTGGGGATGGGTATAGAGATGTGGGTTCATATTGTCATTTAGCAAGGAAGTTACAGAGTTAATAAAGTGGGTATTGAATTATGTAGCTATACACTCTGTTGTACTGTTAATAGATGGTGCAGGGGTAGTAGGTCTTCCTGGGTTTAGGAGGTAGTTTATAGTTTGCCAAAATTTTGGGGGGTTGTTTTGGTGTTTTTGCTGACATACATGTATGCAGGAAGTGATGTCAATATTACAAACATTATTTAAAAGCTTTTTTCACTTTTAAATTTGTATCTGATGAAGTCTGAACATTTTGTCAAACGAAAGTGCTAATATAAACATTTTTTATTCAAGTGGACAGCCTACAACACCTTTTTGTTATACAGTTAGTTTTTGCTGACATGTTTGGAAGTATTTCTTTTTTTTGTCATTATTAATTAGTGTTTTAGCTTGATTTCTTAGTGGCTGGTATGTGATTAGGTTATCTTTGTTTCTGGTATTCTGGTAAATAGTCCAGGCTCTGTCCCTTTGTTTAGTCTCTTTTGTTAGATATGGTAGTTGCTTGTTTTTTGTGTGAATTCTCCTAATGGGTGCTAATTTAGTAAGTATCTCAAGGAATGCCTTGTTAAAGTACTGTACAGCAATGTCTAACTGTAGTAATTTTAATGTTGACCAGTCATATTGCTGTGGCAGTAAGTTAAATATAGTGGGGAAGAAGTTTTTTTTTTTATTGTAGATGTGTTTAAATATGATGTTGTTAGGTGTGTGTACTCATTTCCTGAGAAGAAATGTTGGAGAGTGGTCACAAAAGGTATCTCGAAGGTAGCCAGCTTCGTAATCTATGTTGGGTTTATTTGTTAGAATCCAGTCTAATACAACTTGCTTGTTGGAGTGTTTATCTGTGTGAGTGGAATAGCTAATGGTTTGACAGAAGTTGTATAAGTTAATAAAGTTGGTGGGATTTTTAGAGGAACAGGTAAGCCAGTCGAGGCTGAAGTCTCCTAGTATTATTGTTTCTTGGGTAGTTGGTAGAAGCCAAGCAGAGAATGTTTTCTATGATAGTCAGGTTGTTAACAGGGGGAAGGTAGATAGCCATGATAATTATAGACTTGTGTGAATTGATTTCTAGACATATGGTTAATATTTCAGAGTTGGGAAGTTCAAATATGCTATACCCATTGGGAAGTATTTCTTCATTTTTTTATATGGGGCTTTAGCCAGGTTTCAGTTATCACAACTATGTCTGGAGAGTAGAGGCCAATGGCAGCATGGAATTCATAAACTTTGTCTATAGTGCTTCTAAGTTTGAAATTGGTTATAGATAGATCAGAGTTGCCTCTTTTTGGTGGTGGGTGGTGGGGAGGGGGTTAAAGGGAATTTGATTATATGGGTGTTGTGTGGAGGAGGGATGAGATTGGAAGTGGGTGGTGTGGTATGTATGGGCCCTGGGTTAGGGTGGATATCAGCTTGGAGTTTAATTTGAGTGAGGGAGTGGAGGAGAAGGAGTCTTAATTTGGATAACAGTCTGTGTTTTTTGTGTGGAGTGCATAGAGATGTATGTGTGTGGATATGTCTAAAAGTGAAGAGTAGTGTTTTAGAGGTATTGAAAAGCTGAGTGAAGATGTGAATATTTAAGTTGTAGTGATAAAGGTTTTGCTTGAATGGAAGAGTTGGAAAGGGGTAGTTTGTAATGTGGCGTGATTGGTAGGAAGTAGTCCATTCATCCAAAAAATCAGTGTGTGTCAAACTTTTATATAAATGCAGGGCAACACCATGAAATTGGTGGAAACAAAACAAATTATAAACATCAATAAACATCATCAGTTCGGCTTTGGTCAGTAGCTCAACATATGTACACACTTACACTAATACAATCAGTTATAATTATGTGCATACAGTGTTGGTTAGGACTTCAGGCATTGTGATTATTGTAGTTAGAATATTGAGAGACTAGCAGGCTATATTCCACATATTATTGATACAAAGTTGCTAAACTGGAGAATACTAGCAGACAGGTAAACAAAATGCTCATTACCTGTATAAAACAGATTGCAAGAGAAATACATACATGGATATAACAGGGTTACCTGACTTGTAAGAAGAAGGAGTAGGTTCTCAGTTGAGATGGGGATATGCTGCTTTATATATAAAGCAGTTACAAAGACTGCATGATCTGCATACAGTAAGCCACCAGTCAATTCCCTATGTGTGGTTACAATATTCTTTGTATATAAAAAAACAGCTTGACTAAATGGTGGTTTGCACAAACATAGATCTGCAAGCAATCAATAAATTATTGGTCCTAGAGCGGAACATTCAATTGCAAAGAATAGCACACAAAACAGCAATACTTAGTGGAATTTCATGGCATAGTGATTAATAACCAAAAACAATAAATAAACAGTTAACATGTTAGTTTCTATTAGAAAGCATACATACACGGCGAGCACACTACTAGGAACACAAAGAGTCAAAGGAGAAACAGCTATGTTTAAAAATGGTGCTGGGAAAGCAGAGGTATTTGAAAATTATGGGGAAAAAACAGACTGGTCAGGGCTAAGAGGGAGTCTACATCATCAGTACTACAAACTGGAATGGCAGAGCAAAAATAATAGGAAAGGAAAGCAAATACAAATACAGGAAAGGCTGTTTTAAACTGAACCATGAAGTGGTGTGTTCACAGAAACAATCAGTTGAAGTAAGGAAGGCAGGTTAGTACAATAGAAATACTGTGTAAAGAGTAAATTAAAGATAAGCTATGAGACTCATTTGCCATAGGAAGCTTGGAAATGAAGTGTATATAAGAAAAGAAGGCTAGAAGATGCAGTGGATTTGAGAAGCCTGTGGAACATGGAGTTGTAGCAAGAGAGGCGTTATGCACTAATTTGCGGTTAAAAGACAGGAGGGAGTTGAGGGGTAAGGGGTGTTTGGGCTTAGCTTGGCAGAAGTTTACAGTGAGTTAGAAGTAACAGGAGTGAGGATATAGTCACTAGAAGGGGGAGGGCTGGGGGTCCCAGTAGTGTGCAATGTGCGGAAGGTAGTCTTAATCTAGAAGTAATTAATGTACAGGAGTAGACCTACACTATATTCTGTTTTAATAGATGTCCATTCAGCTGTGGGACAAGATTGGTCCAGAGACAATCCTGACTATCACAGAAAACATTCTCTGCTGGGCTTCTACCAACTACCCAAGAAACAATAATACTAGGAGACTTCAGCCTAGACTGGCTTACCCGTTCCTCTAAAAATCCCACCAACTTTATTAACTTATACAGCTTCTGTCAAGCCATTAACTATTCCACTCACACAGATAAACACTCCAACAAATAAGATGTATTAGACTGGAGTCTAACAAATAAACCCAACATAGATTACGAAGCTGGCTACCTTCGAGATACATTTAGTGACCACTCTCCAACCTTTCTTTTCAGGAAATGAGTACACACACCTAACAACATCATATTTAAACACATCTTCAATAAAAAACTTCTTCCCCACTTTATTTAACTTACTGCTACAGCAATATGACTGGTCAACATTAAAATTTCTACAGTTAGACATCGCTGTAGAGTACTTTAACAAGGCGTTCCTTGAGATACTTAATAAATTAGCTCCCATTAGGAGAATTCGCACAAAAACTAAGCAACTACCATGTCTAACAAAAGAGACTAAACAAAGGGACAGAGCCTGGACTGTTTACCAGAATACCTGAAACAAAGATAACCTAATCAAGTACCAACCACTAAGAAATCAAGCTAAAACACTAATTAATAACGACAAAAAAACAAACTTCCAAACATGTCAGCAAAAAAAGCAAAACAACCCCCCAAATGTTTGCAAACTATAAACTACCTCCTAAACCCAGGAAAACCTACTACCCCTGCACCATCTACTAACAGTACAACAGAGTGTATAGCTACACAGGCAGAGCATCTTAGTGGTTGGGAGGCTTTAGGTATATACTGGAAAGGAACTATGAGACTATATTCTGTTTTAATAGGGTTAATTTGTTGGAGGGTAGTTCCAGTTTTAGAAGGTTTAGGGAAATGGAGAGGAAGTTTAGGTTTATGGAGTGAATGGGAACTTAGGGTTAGGAATGGGATACGGAATGTCATGGCTAGAGTTAGGAATCAGTTGGGATTTTTAGAGTGAAAGTTATGGCTGTGATAGGGCTATGCAGTTCAAATAGGTCTGGTGGCGGGAAAGCTAGGTAATTAAGTAAGCTCATGCTGGTGGGAATTACGGCACTTACCATTTAGAACAGGTAGCAGTGTAAGGTACTTACCATTTAGAACAGGTAGCAGTGTGAGGTACTTACCATTTAGAACAGGTGGCAGTGTAGGGTACTTACCATTTAGAACAGGTGGCAGTGTAGGGCACTTACCATTTAGAACAGGTAGCAGTGTAAGGTACTTACCATTTAGAACAGGTGGCAGTATAGGGTACTCACCATTTAGAACAGGTGGCAGTGTAGGGCACTTGCCATTTAGAACAGGTAGCAGTGTAAGGTACTTACCATTTAGAACAGGTGGCAGTGTAGGGTACTTACCATTTAGAACAGGTGACAGTGTAGAGCACTTACCATTTAGAACAGGTAGCAGTGTAAGGTACTTACCATTTAGAATAGGTGGCAGTGTAGGGTACTTACCATTTAGAACAGGTGGCAGTGTAGGACACTTACCATTTAGAACAGGTAGCAGTGTAAGGTACTTACCATTTAGAACAGGTGGCAGTGTAGGGTACTTACCATTTAGAACAGGTTACAGTGTAGGGCACTTACCATTTAGAAGAGGTAGCAGTGTAAGGTACTTACCATTTAGAACAGGTGGCAGTGTAGGGCACTTAGCATTTAGACCACATTGCAAGGTAGGGCACACCATTTAGAACACATCACAGTGAGCTTATATATTGTGAGCAACTTGCATGAAAGCACTTATAGTACACCCTTTATAAACAGGTGCTAATACTGCACAATACATCAGCTGCTCTGTTAAGTGAATGAATTCAGACAAAGAGACTTACATATCAGTAGCATACTTCTTCACAAACATGTATGTTTTCCAGGTAACACAGTCTCAAAAATATTTATGAGAGTAATCATTTTGGTGAAAACTGCAAGAACTAAAATACTCACATATATGCAAGCAGTAATGTTGCCCATGTCATTTTTAGTTGATTTAGCTGATGACATGCCTGTTGTACTCATTGGCAATGGTAATCATTTGTAGATGGCTACCAAGTAATGAAAAACATATACATAAGTAGTGATGTCCCCTCACCTCCATCGTTTTCCTTAAGTTGATTTAGCTGATGGTATACTTGTTGCCTTTATTTCATTGGATTTTATAGTAATTTTCATGTGTGTTTTATTATTATTTTAATACATATTTCTATTTATGCAGTATTTACATTCGCCTACTATATCTTCAAGTTTCTGTTAGATCAAACAATGTCTGGCAGAGTCTTTCAATTTGCATCTGTTTGTGCATTTGATAGGACTCTTAGTTTAGAATAGCTGTTTTCTATTGATCTGAGGACTGTTTGTGCTTCTTGTTATTCAGTTCTTGCCTTTTCATCCGACCACCGCTTCAGTTTTGTTGGAGGAGCTTATGCTTTCACTTTCTTCAGGAGGTGGTTTTTTTAACCTGATGTGTTTCTTTAACTGCTCCTGATCAAGTAATGCACTTAAGTTTGAGTTGTTTGGTCAAATGTGTTTAATTTGTGCCATAGTCTTTATTCCTGTTTTGTTCTAAGTTGTTTTTATTGTTATGTTTTATATAAACTGGGGGTCTGGATTTCTGATATTTAGAGTTTTTTTATTAGTTTACTATGTTTTAGTATATCTTTGCTTAATTGCTTAATATTTTTCCCCTGCTAAAGGATGTTTCAAGACAGTGGCAGTTGATTTTAAACTCTATATAAAGTAAGGATCTGTGACTAAATGTGAGGTCTGGGTAGCCTGCATTAGCTTTCGCCCTTACCTTGAGCATATTTGATGCATAGATAGCTAAGAATCTGACTGGTAAGTTTCCTTTTACCATTTCAAAATAAGACTTACAATGTATAGCTTTTTCTTCAAGATCTTGGTTGTTTTATGTTATTTAGTGGCAGAATGCACAGCCTTTGTTTTAAGGCCGAAACTATTTATTTCTAAGAAATCTGAGTAGGATTCTGATGCTTTTCTGAAACAGATTTAAAACTAGTAAGAGCATATTTAGTGTTTTAGAGTAGAAAAGGAACACAAAATGAAAAGGGGTTAAATGGCTTAGTATCACACTAAAATTTCCCTAAAGCAATACCAGGCATATGTCTTAATTAAGTTTTACAGGAGCTCAGCTCTAACACTCCTTTTATTCTGATCTTGGCTAATTTTCTTTAGGAGAAGATTACAGATTGCAGGCTTAGTTTTGCAAAAATCTAATACTGTATAATGATGTGATATGAGGCACAATAATGCCCAAATGTAAAGCTGGACGCTACTTTCTGAAACTGAAGAAAAATGAGTGGAGTAGATGTGAGTGATCATATGTTAAAAACACTAGTTAGTAGACATTCCGTGATTCACAGTCTTGCTGTTCTGAGGATTGCAAATCTGGTCCTTAGAATTCAGTTAGGAATCTATTTCAAAATTATGCAAAACATAAGCTGCTACTTCATTTATAAAATCATACTACTGAAAAACAGCCTCCTGTTTCTCCATTCCAGAGCTTCTGTTTTTTTTCCCTGCTTAATCACTATTCCATTGTGCTTATATCATATGCTGTCTTTACATTGCAAGCCTGTTTCCCTGTCTAATAATGTAAAGAAAAATTCTCTTTGCTTGTATGTTCTTGCATTTTTCAATATATCTGGTCCATGAGTAGACTGCTTCTTTAATGTACATATGTATGTATTGTTTATTAGCTTTGTACCTGAAGCTTATGTCTCAAGGTCTGTACTGAAAAATAACTACCCTCTGATGGCCTTGCCCAGTAAACAAATGCAAATTAATAAATTCATAGAAATCACATCTCCATGATTAGTAACAGACAGCAATATGCACAGCTCAGCACACATATTCGCTTCTGATAAAAATGAAACGAGTTTTTCTGAACTGTTTGCAATTAAACTTACTAAAATAAACACTCCATCAACAAGTAAACCTTTAGTCCAAAGACTAGGCACCATCTAGTGGTATTATATATAAATACATAAGATGTGACAGATGTAATAGATAAGGCTAAAATATTTAACTTCCATTTTTGATCTTTGCCCTTAGGATTCAGGGGAATGTAAGCAGAACTTTGTACATTTAATGCTTACATTTCTAGAATGAAAGATTTGTGAAGTCAGACCAACACATTGCTCATTGGCAGACTGGAACTTTTGCATGCAAACAGATAATTTCTAAATGGTTTGCTGCCATCACTAGCTTTTGTTATGATTCACTGAGAAAAGCAAAACATGGTACAATGAGAACTAATTTCACCTGAATTGCATCTGGTGCTTATGCCCATGAAACATCTTTAGCTGTCATTCACAATGTGGCAGTGGTCCACACATTTACCAAAATATATATATTTTAGATTGTGCTTCAAAACCCAGATGTAATTTTGTAATATAACTATTCAAGGGATGATATCAGAAGCTTCCTGCTAGTCCCATGATATGTAGCAGGATATTCCATCAAACAAAGTAACTTTGCTTATACAAAGAAAAAATATAATACAGTTTTATAAGTTACTCGTAATATAAACAAGTCAGCTCTTTTTTTCATGGATACATTCTTTCCCTCTGTCCTTCATAGTTTGTTTCCCTTCACTAATGTTTACATTGTTAGCCCTGGTCATTTTTTTGGTGTGAGATCATTTGCTTGATAGGGATGAATAGTGACTAAACCTTTCTAGCAATCTGTAGGGTCATAGACTAATGGTTATAAGAAGGATGCTATGTTTTATAAACACACAATGCCCTTCCCAGCTGTTTCTGCATGGCCGTTGTGACCCACAGATTTATTTGATCACTGATAACAGTCTAAGCTGTAGCCATGCCTCACTTCATCACACTTACAATGAATGAGACTGATGGTTCTTCCTTCCTGGATTACCTTGCTTAAACTAGCAGAATGACACTGTTTAGTTGGGGGGGGTGATGCAGCTAGCATAAAGCAAATGTCCCTCCCTCCCCTCATGCCATCTATGCTGGGGTCCCTCCCCCCTTGCCATCCATGCTGGGGTCCCTCCCCCATGCCATCTATGCTGGGGTTCCTCCCCCCTTGCCATCTATACTGGGGTCCCTCCCCCCATGCCATCTATGCTGGCTCCAACTCTCATAGTTTCTACTACCCATTCCTGTAACTGAGCCCCCTTATCAATCAAAGTCTGCATGAATTAATATGCCCATGTATCAAGATAAACTCTATTCTCTTAATATTCTGATTATGTCCCCGCCTTTCACCCCTAATGCTGTTTTATAATATAACCCCATCACATTTACCCTTTAGTGCCTTTTATACAAATATAATATCCCCTTTTCTGTCTTCTTTACCATGAAAAAGATTGAATTTACTTATCCTGTCATCATATGTCATACCTTCCATTCACCTAACAGTCATTGTCATATTCCTCAGAACTTTCCTCATCATTGTGACCTCCACTTTATTTTATTTACACTTTGTTGAGCAGGCTAGTGCAATTAGGCCAGTGCCATAATGACAAGGGGAAATATAGTCAAGGCACCAGAAAGATCCCCTTCTCATGTTTCGATAAGTGCCATGCAATCTTTTACATATACCTGAGCGACTACCAACTCAGGGAGATGAGACCTCTGCAAAGGACTTTCTGTAAGACATCCAAAACTGCATACAGTACTCCAAATGCAGCTTGAATATTGCTTGGTAAAGGAGCCTTTCTAGTCATACTTTTGGATTCTGCCCTACCCTACATATCCTAGAATGTGGCTTTCATTTACTGTCATCCTTTCCCTCTGAATCTAACAGTTTTTAGTAATGAGGACCTTGGGTCCCTTTGCTGCCTATCTTGAATACTATTCCTAGTTGCAGCTCTTTATATTTAAATGTGTTGAAATGAATCAGATGCCTTTTACACCATGCCTCCAGCCTCCTTAGTTCCCTGTCCAGATTTGCAACCTCTCTGGTACCATATGTAGCCCTTGTGCTGTTCACAAAAAGATTGATATAGTTGTTGTACCTTGCATGAAGTCAGAGATAAAAATATGAAATAAAGCAGGACCAACAACTGACCTTGTGAGACATTATTTGTCTTTCTCTTATCTGACTATGACCCATAGCTCTCAATCTTCCATCTCCAAAATTAGGAACACTAGACTTCATAATGTGGAACAAATGGGCAAAATGTGGAACACATACTAATTGCTTACTAACAACTTCAACCAGGAAGGTCATAGGATGATTAAAGTATGCTGTTCTTTCTAATAAAAAAATATATTCTAATGAATTAATATGATTTATTTCCATTTACCATGAATATCAGTTAAAAAAATTCATAACACTGAATGTGTGATGGACCCTTTCAATGTGGAACATTGAGGAACATTAACTTTTTAAGACCTCAAATGAGGTATGTTCTTTGTAATGAGGTACACTTGACAGGTATGCTATGACCTGCTGTTTTCTGTTGTTTAGCCATATTTTTACCCAATATCATGTTTTTCCTGTTCACTTTATTGGTTCACTTATGATTCACTAAATGACAATTCACTAAAATTTATATATGGAGACTTTATTTGTTCTTTAAGAGGACAAATCCTCCTGGCCCACTCACGGGGCCAGTCCATTGAGTGCATCCTCCTTACTTCACTGCAAGGATGAACATATACACACATTCAGTGAGTTGTATCTCATGAAGTAGTGATTTAGGGAAGTGTAGGGCAGCCACTCCAACCTCTGTCTTCTTTGTAAGAAGCTGATGAAGTAGGACTGAATCAAAATACTTTGTTGAAGTCCAGGCAGTTCACACCCATAA
The DNA here is from genome assembly GCF_019279795.1 of Protopterus annectens. Lineage (NCBI taxonomy): Eukaryota > Metazoa > Chordata > Ceratodontiformes > Protopteridae > Protopterus > Protopterus annectens. The sequence continues at coordinate 1,215,096,799 of NC_056743.1, forward strand.
CATTACCACTCTCTTCCTCTTTGGTGACCCAGTCTGCAGCCATAAGGTTACCTCTGTCTACTTATTTGGTGACTCAGTCATAAAAAGCATATCAAATCATTTAGACAAGACTCATCTGCTATAAACCCATCCTGGAACTCATTCAGTAGTCCATTCTTCCCCAGAAACTATGAAATCCAAGTTTATAGGCCTGGAGATGTCTGGGATATCCCTTGTTTCACTCTCATAGATGAGTACCACAGTTGCTTAGTTTTGTCCTTTGAAACCACCCTGTTCTTAAGAGAGCTGTTGAAGAGTTCTATCAGACGTTGTCATAAAACCATAGCAGCCCATTTTAAGACCCTTGGTGGTATCCTGGCTGCTCACTTTGCTTTATTCACCTTCAGACCAATTGGTGCCTTTTCTCATGCCACTTTTTCTGTCTATATATTTGTCCATCCTGCTCATGGCTCTGTCTTACCTTCCAATATTAATTTAGACTTTTTCAGTTTTGCCTGAACCTCCTTATGCTTTTACCTTTATCACCCTAGTTCACGGTTTCCTTTTCCCTAAATACCTAATTAAGTATTTCTTTCAATTTTTGATTCTTAATCTTTACTGCTTTCTCAATTTCTCTTTTGCACCCTGTTCAAAGGCTCCAAGTAACCTACCCAATGATACTTGCCCTTGTTCATCCAATCCCTGCTTCTGTTCCCATTTTTCTTATGGTTGTACTAACTTCCCTAGTAATCCAGACTGGTTTTCTTTTTCTTTCAGCCTTGGCAAGCATTTTAAACCTTTTCCATACTTCCCAGTACTGTCATTTTTATACTTTTACCACAGATCCTCAACATTCCCAGTTTCATTCATGCATTCTTTCGCCTGCAATTTACAGTCAGCTCCCAAATAATCTGAAAACTTACTTTTGTGGCCTTTGTTGTCTTCTTCTGCTTGGCCAGTGTAAACCATTCTGTTTTGTGGTCAATGTTAAGAAGAAAAGTGATGACTTAAACCTGACTCACCTTTTCTGATATATAGAGAATGAGACTAAGAATTCTTCTTTTCATGAATCCAGACAATACCTTTTGTTCAAACCCTTCCCCAGTCAAAATTCTTCTGATGGTCTGTTCTAAAAGCCTACATTAGATGATGGGATGTTGCAATGTTTCCCTGATAGGCTCAGGTCATTATCATAACAACTAATTCTATCCCTGACTAGCTCATTATCCATTGCACATATTTGGTGGCCTTTAAAAATTGGTGATGTACCACCTTTCCCATTTTGCTCCAGCAAATGTATTGCTAAAAAGCTTAACTTTGAATTTTCCTCTTCTGTCCTTCTTCCTGACACCCTCTGCCTTCACCTTGCCCCACCTAGTTTATAATTTCTACTTCAGACCCTCACTCACTCTGTCTCTGTGATATGTACTGCCACCTTTTCCTCATTTTCCCTGCACCTAGTACTTGCATGCCCCATTCCATCCATTCATTGGTCTTTGCCTCTTTTTTCCAACTAAAGCAATGTCAACTTCTATTATTAATGCTTCCTGGTCAGCTATCTTCCTTCCTAAGTTCCTGGCATGGCTGAGCACTACTCTGACTCTATTTTGTCTCTTCCATTTACTGTTCTCCCTTACTCTTGTTCATTCATTTCCTGCCTTTCAGTTTTTCCTGAGAAGTTTGAGTTCCTGACCTTTTTCTAGTGCTCCTTTTTAAATCATTCAAGATATTTCTTTGGTGTCTTCCCATCCATCATCAGCTCATATCCTCCAATTCTAATATTTCTTTTCCTTTTCTTTATTTTTATTTACCCCCTCCCATTACTTCTAGTTTCTTCCCTTGGTCTGCTATCCTGTCCCTTCCCTTCTTGTCTACCCATTCCCTCCTTCTTGCCATTTTCCTTACACATGTCCCTCTCTGCTGTCCTTCTGCAGTCATTCTTTGTGCCTTTATTCTTTAATAATTTTTCTCACACTCATTCATCTGGACTCATTTACTACCTTCTCATTCCCCACTAGTAACCTCTCTCTCCTTTGTGCTAAAATGTTATGCTTTTCTTGAATATCTTCTATCTATCTTTTCATCTTAGTTTAAAGGCACAGTCACATTCCTGTTTTTAGTAACACAGTTTTGTAGGGACTAAAATGGAGCCTATCTGTGCTGAACAGACTCCACCCCAGCCCCTGACTATGGCCATCCTTTTGGCTGTGTCCTAAGTCAGCAGCCAAATCCCTTCTTTGCAAATACTGCTAACAATTGGTATGTGCAGCACTTTACAGGTGCCACCATACTACTCAAGCCCTGCACACTACCAGCATCTCCTTAGATGTCTACACTGCCTTTTTTGTAGTCCCTTCCACAAAATGATTAGTTCCCATATGAACCATTATATCTAGGTGACCATTTTCTTTCATGCTCATCTTAATTATATCAAGGTAATCCTTTCCTTTCATGTCCATCTTAATTACTGCTAAGCCTGTCCTGGAAGAGTAGCCCTGGCACCATGTTCACCTTTGTCAAACTCGTCTTTTTTCATGCCCCCAGGGAAGTACCCAACTATAAGCACTCCCTCTGCTTCTCTGAGGATGTATGTACCTGCTGTTTGATGCCCTTTGCAATGATTTTTTTCTACACACCTGTTTCACATGATTTTCCCTCCTTCTGCTGCCTCCCTACAGGTGAGTGTCTTACTTCCCACTTCTCTTTAGCTTTCCTTGTCTTGTTGACTCCTGACTTCCAACCATTGACTCTGTCTCCACTTTAACATTTATCACCATATCTTGCCACTTTCCCATCACCTTGAATTCCCTCAGACCTCTGATGAAATCTGAAACGAGAGGTTTATGGTTCAGTTTAAACCAAAATCCCTTCATTCCACCTCTGTTGGTCGTTGTTGTTGCTCTTATATTAGTCACATGCTCCTTTTCCTCCATACCTGCTCTCTCTTTAGCCATACTCTGCTGCTACTAAAATACTGATATTGCCTGAGTCAACCACCACAACAATTTGTTGTGATTTTTTTTTTCATGTACTACTCACAGCTCATGAAAGGTAGAAAGTGACTTATTCATGGGTTTTGCTTTGATGAACTTTGGATAACAGTTATGAAATATCAGGTAAGTAAAAGACAAAACACATCTTTCCAGTGCTTATCAAATACTATATAACATACAGCTGAAATAAAAAATAAACTCTGAATTACAAGAAATAGGTCAAAACATCACTAAAAGTTACTCAGAATGAGTAATAAATGTATAAAAACGGATTTTATAATTACAGTGTGATCTGGAGGATTATGTGTGAGGTTTGCCTCCAAGGCTAGCTTCTTGTTCAAAACTGTTGGCTGCCTTTAATGCATGCTTACATACAGACCTACAAATATTTCATGTGTGGCCAATAATGCCCTTCTAGCCTAACAATGTACCAAAAAAGATATTCCCATAATAAGTGTTCAAATTGGGCTTAAAATATCTTAACTAGTGCTTCCTTTAACTATAGTTTGATTTACTTGCTGTCTGATTCTCTAGTACTTTTTGATAACCCCAAACATTCCTAGATGTAGCTGTCTTTAAATACCCTACATACCTGCATAATGTCTCCCCTTAAATGTCTATATGAGATACTGTATAAGTTCAGATATTTCGTTTTTCATAATAACTTCAATGTTTGCAGCCTTTGGTATATTTCTGCTGTACTCTTAACAATTTACTCATGCTTGTTTTCTTGTAAGGTTTCCATACTGTTACTCCATACTCAAGTTTGGGTCTGATGTAGCTAACAAACAATGATTTCATCATTTCCAATTTCCTAGACTATAAATCTTTTTATACAACATATCATTCTATAACTATCATTAACTAATTGGTTGATATGATTAAAAAAACACAAAGCTGAATGTACCCATATACCCAAGTTCTTAAATTAATTTACAATTTCAGTCACTGTGCACTGTATAAAATATTCACATTTCAATATATTTCTGCCAAATCTCATATGCTTAGTTTTTTATAGGTATTATTCTCCTTTGCCCAAATGGTCAATTTAGCCAAGTTATTTTACAGACATGCCCCATCTGTAACACATGTAATTAGTTTACCCATTTTTAAGTAATCTGCATACAGACTGTAGAGCACCTCAGATGAAACAGATAGATCTAAAATATACAAGCTAAACAAGAAAGGGCCTAGGACAGAGCTCTGTGGGACATCCTGACTATAACCTAGAATTTCACATGTCCAATTGCTGTATGATACTTGCCATGTCCTTTTATAAACTATGCAGCTATCCATCTTGCCAAGATTACATCAATATCTAGTTGCTCCAATTTATCTATCAGTGTTTTTTGTATGACCCTATCAAATGCAAAAGGTTAAGCATATACAGGTTATACTGCAGCACAATTTTTCATTTATAGCTGTTATTATACTGTTATAGAACATCATGTTACAGATGGTTATAGATTTGTTTTCAACATACACATGTTGATAAATGGTTTCAAGTCCCAAGCTTTCCAATTCCACCATAAACTTTTCCATCATTTTTCTACAATGTGAAAGTAAACTTATGGGTCTGTATGACTCTGAGTTTGTCCTATTCCAGTTTCCTTTAAAGATAGATTTACTAAGTGAATGTCTCCAGCCCTGAGCAACTTCCCAATACTTAAATGACCAAGTGAATGACAGATAATGGTACTTTAAGTTCATGCAAAAGTGCTCTCAGGTCATTATTACTGATTACATCTCCCTCATGTGCTTTTTAGCTTTAGTTTGCATATCTCTTTTTCAATATAATCTAATTTAATTTCAGTAGCTGATGTTATCTCGATGTCACTAGGACAACTTATCACCCCTTTTGTGGACCCAAACTGCCTGACATAAGATTTTGTAAGTATATCTATAATCTGTTCTGTTATAATATATCTGCTGCACAAATTATCCATTTGAATGTGTCTACTCCTTCTATATCTTATTTATCTAGAAAATGGTTACCTATTATGTTCAATATCTTTATATAAATTTTCTTAAAATTGTTTCAGTATTGTCTCACACCGTGTTTAATTTGTTTCCCCAGCTTGTTTATTTTAGTTTTCAAAGTTATACTTCAATTTTTCATTTCTTATATTTTTTCTGTCACCTTAATCAAGTATCTTGTTCTTATTGAAATGATCCTCCCAACCTTGTGTACTGATATCCTGAAGTTAAACATGTTTGTGATTTGTTGCATTCAAACAATTTGCCTTTCAAAACTTACCACATTCCTTTTGCAGTTTTTCCAACAAACGCATTACTCCAGCTAGTCTTACTGAGTGACTGCTTTCCTTCCATATAGTCTGTTATTAATCTCCTGTGCACTGGTTTTGATTTCAGTTTGGTAGAATTATCTAGCAGCAATTTAACCTTTATAACCACATGATCAATGCACATCAATGGTGGTAAAACTTGGCATGAATTTAGTAATTTCCTTGGTAACAGAAACAATATCTAATATGTTCTGTTCCTTGCTAGACTTTTTAAAAATTTGAAGCAATTGTTTTTCCTGAATGTACATGGCAAATAATTTCCTTACTAATGTTGTTGAATCAGTTCTACTCCAGCCTATTTCTGGTAAAATTAAGTCACAGCCACTATTATTTTTCACTCCTGTGTTTCATGCAAGAAATGTATGAATTCCTCTAGGTCAGCAGCACTTGACTTTAGTGGTCTATATACTCCAACAATTCTTATATGTTCCAGGGTTGTCTTTACTGTCACAGTTATACAAGCTACAGTATTGGTGTTATCACTGAACATGTAATAATCACAGATGTCATAACAAACTTTAATCTCTACCATAATGCCTCCTACTGATGTTTGTTAGAATGTCTATTACAGTAAAACACGTAGACCCTGACAGAATAGATTTACAGTCATTGTACTTTAACCATGTTTACCAAACAATAACAATACCAATCTTGTTGAAATGTAGCAAATTTTCCAATAAAAACTGTATTACTAAAGCTCCTAGTAATAGCAGCCATCTAAGATACAACAGATGTTGCTATCTGTGAAATGTTAAATTTGGATCCTATGAAAAATCCTGTCTTGTGCCAGTCAAATATCACAATATATCTGCTGGAAAAATGATCTTCTCTTGTTTTGATAAGTGCACACCATCTTGTCTAAACGTGTGTGGCCAAAATGAGGTTTGTATGCTCTATACATTTTCATTCTTTAAAATGACCATTTATTTTTCAGATAGGCATTTACCAAAAATATATATATATGTATGTAAATATATATATATATATATATATATATATATATATATATATATATATATATATATATATATATTCACACTGACCTGACTCTCCTTTCTATATGTGATTTGTAAAAAATATGTACAAGCTATACTATTTAAGTGGGCTGTAAAGTACCCTACTAACAGTTAAGGAGTCCTTGCAGATGAGATTGTTTATACCATCATGAATAAAAACAACTTCATACTCCCTTACATTAAGGCATTCTAAGGCTTATCTTGCATCCTGTATTTTTGTTAATGGCAGGCATAACGCTATTTGATAGTTGTTATTTTCTCTGCACATGAAAGTATCAGTTCCTCTAATAATCAAATATCCAATTACAAGTTTATAATTTCTGACCATATCGAAATCATCCCCACATTATAATTCAATAATATCTGAATTGTTACAAAGGAATGATTTTCATCACCATTAGTCTTATTAACCTCACTTCTTTCCTTGCGTATTCCGTTTGCAAGCATACAATTCTCATCCAGCTGTCTTTGCGCATCTACAACTTGAGCCATGTTGTCAGCTTCTGTCTGTCTCTTATTTTTATCTAACAGTAATGTTCCTCAATCCTTCCACGTCCAATTTTTATTTCTTCCTTTTCACTTACTTCTTGCCTCTTTTTTCTACATTCTCTGTTGGAAAAACGATGCCTTTTTTCTGTACACTGAATGTTTTCTGATTGAACTATGTTAGCATTCCCTGTTACCTGTGTGTTGCATAACAAAGTAGTGTCCCTTTTAGTATATATATTCGCTTTGCATTATAGATGTTAAAAATTTCTATATGTTCCTTGTTTTGTGTGAACTTCTTCCATTCTTTCTTTTTTTATTTTCTTTTACGTGCTCCAAACCCTCAAACTGTGGAATACTTGTATTTTGAATTCCAGATGTATTACAGTAGTACCATGTTTAATAGGGATTGAGTGATCTTTACCAAAAACAGACACCTCCTTCCCTAATTGATTTTGCAGTTTGTTTAATATTATTTAACGCATCAACATTTCCTGGCTGTATCAATTGCACAAGTGCAATCGTCATCAGTAAGTCTAGATTTACTACTACCAATTGTAAACAAATCATCCAACTTTTTTCCACAATGTTTTTATTCATAACACAGTAACATAACAATATAGTAACAAGAAAAAACAAATAAACTATATACTATGTCCATATTAACTAAAAAAGCAATACACAATATTTCTCTAACAGATTAGACAATGTTATCTAAGCAATTAAATGATGAGTTGTGTTGTTAGTCTTTGATTTTATAATAGCAATCTCATTCTTACAAATATATTTCACAAGATGAATAAACTCAACTTTAAAGACAGGAGTAGATTGGGATTTCCAATTTTTAGCAACAATTTCCCTTGCTATATAGAGGATAGACCATAGTAAAATGTTTGGTTTTCAGGAATGAATTCAGGAACAGGAACACTGAAAAGGACAAGGGAGTCAGAAATTATACAGCTGTTATTCCATAGAGCTTTACAAAGATATTTAAAATCTAACCAAAATGGGAAAATTATTTTGCAGTTAACAACCATGTGTATTCAGTCACCATCAGGGTGTCCACATCTCCAGCATTTCATTTCATCTTTCTTGTACATTATTGCTAGTATATGTGAGATGAAAAAAATATCTATGTAAAAATGTTCATGTGTATACATGCCAGAACAGGGAAGATGTGGATTTCTTCACTGAGTGTAAGCAAAGTGTTTTATCTTTTTCTGAATACTTGTCTATTAACTTCATTTGAATAAGTCCAAAAAGAACTATCTGTTTTGCTAAAATCATTTCTGAGAATTTTATAAATAACAGATATATATGAAGTGTTCTTGGGTGAGCTATTAATAATTGTTTGAGATAAAATGCAAGATTTTCAAGTTATTCTTATTGTATGCCTCTAATGAGGGTACAATCTTAATATGTATAAATTTCTTACAAGTTTGGATGTCCAACCAATAGCAATTTTGCAAACTGTATCTGCTGATGAAATAGTCTGCAAAACGTATTTTATTAACTGAGAGAAATTGATTCCAATATAATAAGTCACCCTTCTTAAATTCTAACATTTTCTGAGTATCGAAAGATATCAAACATTCATTTGTGTAAGCAATAATAGACATAATTATTAAAACATTCTTAATTAATTGACTAGAAAACATAAGCTTTTTAAACAACAGCAAAGTATGGTTTATAAGAGGTGTGAGAACAAGTTTTGACCTTTCACTTTGAATGTATATTTTTAAAATCCGTGTAAAGATGTTTGTATGTATTTGAATACATGGTTCAAGCAATGTGCTATTACTATTTAGAAGTAAGATTTCATGCATTAATTTCCAATATGATGTATAAGAAATATTATTCCAAAGCAACACTATATTAATAAATGTGGAGTTTAAATAAAAATCAATATTTGGAAACCCTATGCCTCCTTCATCCCAGCTTGTAGTGAGCTAGAGAAGGGAAATTCTTGGTTTTCTGGGATAACAAAGGAAGCTGAGTAATAAGTTATTCATTTTTTTTATTTATTTATTTTATTTTATTTTACATTTGTTGACCGGGCTAGTCCAACTGAATACATGTCCATTTTCAGTAGAGGTCTGGCGAGATAAGCTCCACTATAAACTAATAAAACAGCACAGCAAAAAGTCAAAAAAATTCTCAAAACATTATTCATGAAGATTTTCATCAAATAACTTAATTATAAAGAAAGTGATTACAGAGTTTAACAAAGCAATACAGTACTATTTACATGGTAAAGGGTTTGACATTCACAATAAAGTATGTTAGGTAGGAAAGTACAGTTTGAAATGAAGTATACAGGTTGTCTTAAAAAAATATAACAATAAAATACAAGAAAGTGTGGATATATACACTTAAATAAATATTACACTTATAGTAAAAAGATAGTTGATTTATATATAAGGTGGAAGACATGTGCTCACAGCAGAATGAATGTTGCAATAAACATACTCAGTGATAGTTCCCTGGGAGTAGGATACTAAAATGGGAGTAAGGGAAGGAAATTAGTAATCCTACGTTGTGGGTTTTGGGGGAGAGGAATACAATAATGTTGTAGTAGGGAGTGTTAGTCAGGGTTAGTACATGGGCATGGCCATTGTGTTTTTAGGAGGAGTTTTAGTTGCTTTTTAAAGAGCGGTAATAATGACAGAGATGCAAGTTTAATGGGAAGCTTGTTCCAAATCTTCCCCACAGATTTTGAGAAAAGAGAATCACCTGCTTTGTTGTGGGATTTCTGGATGGTAACCAGTAGTCTATTTGCTAAGCGAAGGGTAGTAAGATTTATGTAGGGGGAGATGAGGCTACTGAGAATAGGAGTATTACTAGGCTGGTACAGAATCTTATGGGTGATGGTGAGTTGTTGAAATTCTAGCTGGTTTTGCAGTTCTAGCCATCCTAAATGTTTGAGATTTAGAAAGTGGTGAGTTCTAAATGGAGAGCCAATATCAAATCTGGCAATATTGTTATAAGAAGTAGTCAGCTTATTTAGGTTGCTTTTGAAAAGATTAGTATAAATGGGAGAGGCATAGAGGAGGGTAGAGATCAGATGGGTATGGGCAATGGTAGTTCTGGCTTCAGGGGTGAGAAAAGGTTTTATCCTATACAAGGATCCAAGTTTTCTGTTTACTGTTTTAATAGTAGTGTTAATATGTGAGTCAAAGTTAAGGTTGTGGTCAATTATTACACCTAAGAGTTTGGTAGTCGGGTCAGGAGCTATGATCGTACCATTGTTGGATGTAATAGAGAAATCTATTGGGGAGGATTTAAAAGTTTGAGTAAATAGCAATAGTTTTGTTTTATTTTGGCATTTAGGAGGAGGCAACAATGTTGGAACCAGTTTTCGACTAGGTTAAATACTGTTTGGGTGATGGATTGGAGTTCAGATGAAGAGGAGGCTTTACAAATCAATGTGGAATCATCTGCATATTGTATGCAGGTAGCTAGGGTAGATTTATACTAAGGTCATTTATGAATATGGAGAAGAGTAGAGGTCCCAGGATAGAGCCTTGAGGGACACCAAGGGTAATAGGGAGATGTTTGTATAGGTTATTATCCCAAAGGACAGCCTGCTGTCTATTATGTAAGTAGGACTTGAACCATTGTAATGCCTGTGTGTCAAGTGAGAATGATTTGAGTATGTTAAGAAGTATTTGATGGTTAACCATATCAAAAGCTTTAGATAGGTCAATGAAGAGTGCAGAGGAGAGCATGTTATTATTACTATGTTTATTAATGCAGTCAGTAAAGGATAGGAGAGCAGTGGTGGTACTATGGAAAGGTCTAAAACCATGCTGACAGTCAGCTAGAAGGTTATTTTGGAGAAGGTGGTCAAGAAGTTGTTGGTGGATGCATTTTTCCATAATTTTGGCTAGTGGAGGAAGTAGGACTATAGGCCAAAAGTTAGAGAGTTCAGCTGAGTTACCACCCTTGTAAAGCGGGATAATGTGAGAGATTTTCCAGAGAGAAGGAATGGAGCCTTCAGTGATGGTTCTATTACTTAGGATAGAAATGGGATAGACAAGAACTTTTGCAGCAGTTTGAAGGTATTCAGCTGGTAGGAGATCAGCTGAGGGAGTACATGGTTTAAGTTTATAGATGAGGGCTGTAGGAATAAGTTTTAAATAAAAGGTAGACAGTATGGCTGCTAGGGAGGATGAGAAGGTAGAACTAACAGGTGGTAAGGTGTTTGCTAGAGATTGGATAGTTTCAGTAAAAAAGGTATTAAAAGCATCAGCAATCTGGTTGGGAGTGTTGAGAGAGAGACCTGATGGGGTTGGTGTTTTGGAGTGGCCTGGGTGTAATAAAAGTCTATTTATGCCTAACCAGAAGGTTTGTGGTTGTTTTTGGTGCTTTTTCTGGAGTTTAAAGTAATAGTTTTTTTTATCCAGAAGTATTGATTTTTTGGTGGCATTTCTTAGTTGTTTAAAGTATTGCCGATCAATTGGGTCTTTAATGTTTCTCCATTTGGACCAGATTTTATTTCTTAGTAGGATTTGTTGTGTAGTCGCTTTAGTGAGCCATGGGGCTGCTTTGCTTCTAGTTCTTATAGAGCGTGAGGGGGCATGGAATTCAAGGATTTGTAAGAATTTGGAGTTAAAATAGGATACTGCTTCATCAAGCGGGAGGTGTCTTAAGGGTGACCAGTCACAGGCTTGAAGCTCTGCTTGAACGTTTGTTGGATTAAAATCTTTTTTGTTCTGGGTGATTTTAAAGGTAGTTTGGTTTGGGATAAAGGATTTTTGTCTAGATATATAGGTAAGTGAATGGTCACTAATATTATCAGGAAGGATACCTACTTTATAAGAGAGAGGATGGCTATTAGTTAAGATCCAGTCTAAGGTAGTTTCTTTGCTACTGGGTTTATGGATTCTGGTAGGGGTGGTATTTGTTTGGGAAAAGCCATAGAGGTTTATATGGGCTGTGGGTTTATTTGAGGTACAGGTGTTCCAGTCTATATTAAAGTCACCGAGTACAATGGTTTCCTGTGAGAAGGATGTAGAAAGCCAGCAGAGGATACTTTCTAGGATGCTGATGTTATTTCCTGGGAGTAGGTAGGAGCATATTATGTACATAAATTTATTAGCATTGACCTGGACCTTGGAGATAAGAAGTTCCACAGTAGTATCTAGAGGTGGTTGTACTACAAGAGAACTGACCTGTATATGAGATTTGTACAGAATTCTACACCACCATACCTCTCAACCTGGAAACATCAAAAATCTGGACAAGGCCCACAGAAAATAGGTACAAATCTGTACACTGATTAAGATAAAATTTGCACACATAATTATGTAATCCCAACCACTCTGATGGAATTGTGGGATACCAACTTTCAAACGCAAACTGAAGAACAGACAACCAGAATATGGCACCAGAGTCTCCCTGCAGCTATTCTAATGTTCCATTACCTGGCTATTTTGCCCCATTTACCTTAACACTAATGTGCATACTGCTTTACTTCTACAATGATTATTTGGATTTTATTTTTACACTTTATAGCACAATGTAATAGACATCTGCTCAACAAAGCAATATTGTCTCACAATGAAAACTGACTTAGCATTAAAACTTCTCTGCCCTTGAAACCCACATTCATTGAAACATCATTGAAACCCATACTGCGTTCAAAGAAAATGATGCATCTGGCCAGTGGTGGATAAAGATTATCTTTGGGCTATTTTCAAATCATAGACCCCTTGCACACAAAACAAGAAATATACATGTCTTCTTTGATACACTTTCCTGACTTTATTAAATTATATTCCTTGTATAATACAGCACACTTGTTAGACTTAGAGCACATTTTAAATGTATTGTTTGAACATTTTTCCATTAAGGCATTGAAACAAAATGTATGAAACAATAATGACAAAACTGCTCAATTCAGAACATTTCAATCATAAAAGTCTACTTCCACACACACATACTATATATAGAACAAAAAAATGGACAAAGCCAATAATGGGGGTATACAGAATTCAGTTCTCACTTCTCACCATAGCTCTCAACCTCTTAGCACAAAAATCCTAGATAAAACCAATAATGGGGGGAAACAGAATTCAGTTCTCACTTCTCACCATAGCTCTCAACCTCTTAGCACAAAAACCCTGGACAAAGCCAATAATGGGAGAATACAGCCCCCCAGATAGGGACACATTTCAAATACTGATCTTATAAACTTAGAAAATTGCTAGAATAAAAGGCTGTGTTACTATAATATGAAGTCTGAAATTCAAATGCCTGTTATTATTTAGTGAATTCAATCCTTCACTGATTTGCCACTAAAATCCAGAAAACCACAGATTTTATGAGGAACAGAACAAAAATATGAGGCATAAATCTGGAGAGTTTTCACAAGGGGTGGTGGGTAGGGACTTTAGGTTCTTCTTACCTGTACCCATAGCCGGCCTTAGGCATAGGACAACTAGGCAGCCGCCTAGGGCACCACTCTAGCAGGGGTGCTTTTTCAGTATTTATTTTGTGTAGGTATACCATGATGGGGGCACCAGGTAGTGTGGTGGGGGTGCTGTGGAACCCTTTTGCCTAGGGAACCAGTTGACCTAAGGCCACTCCTGCCTGTACCCAAGGTACAAGGTCTGAGCCTGCGTACGTCCTCTAGCCAATGCAATAACTGAGCTGTCATGTTTTCAAGGTACTATTTTAAGCAGGAGATAAAAGCAGTAAGCAAAAGTTTATATTTATTTATTTGTATGTCTGTTTTTGCTCATTTGTACTCATGCATGCATATTAAGAAAGTGTACAGCTCTACAGCCATTTGTAGGTATAGCTCATACCACACAATATGGCACTCAAATGCAAAGTTAAACAAAACAATGTAAATATCAGAGAAGATGAAACCTGGGAAAAGATCAGTAACTGGTTTTACCTATGAAATGATTACTATGGCAATGGCAACTGTGCAAATCTCAGGAGCTTTATTTCACCATGGCAACCTTAAGTCAGTCCACATGCCATCTTTGCAGTCTTGGGTCAGATATAGTGTCTGTACTGTTTTTCTGTGAACTGCTGTCTCCCATTCAGAGGTGTCAGGACTGCTTTGTTATCTTTGCCTGGTATGCATGTCTATAGCATATGATCAGATTAATATATCACTACAGAGAAAAGATGTCATAATAGCATGGTCTATCATAAGTAATAAAGTGCAATAATACATTTTAATGTAACTTACAAATGACTTTTAGTCTAATACAGCACAAAATATTAACAAAAATAGGGGACTACAAGAAATCTGAGAGATTCTTGTACATTATAACATAAAGGAGAAAGGACCATTTGATAACATGCATCAAGTTCTTAACACAGACTACCTTCAAGACCGATGCTTGAAAAGGTGGCATGACAAAAGTTTAACTCCTATATGAAGTGTGTACAACATCTTTAAATATCATATGATATATAAAACAATTACTTTAGTCAAAATTTGAAAATAGCAACAGCCCTATTCTCAAGACTGCTGTTAAGAAATATCTATATTTACAGTAGTACATGGGGAAAGGGAAGTCCAAAAGCTATGAACCATCTCACACACACACACACACACACACACACACACACACACACACACACACACACACACACACACACACACACACACACACACACACACACACACACACACATACACACACACACGTTTTCTACCAGAAGCACTTCTGTCCGCTCACATAAAGCTCTGCATCTGCACAGCAGCCAAGGTCCCAGACAGTCCTTCCTTTCCGCTCACATAAAGCTTTGCATCTGCCCAGACAGTCCTTCCTTCCCGTTCCGCTCGCAATCACATAAAGCTCTGCATCTGCACAGTAGTAGAAGTAGCCCAGACAGTCCTTCCTTCCCGATCCACTCGCATAAAGCTCTGCATCTGCACAGTAGTAGAAGCAAGCAGCCCAGACAGTCCAGTAAAAGAAGCCCAGTCCTTCCTGCTCACAGATCATTAAGTCCTTCCCGCTCACACAGTTTTAAAGCAGCCAGCCAGAAATGTGCATGTTGTGAGCCCTTGAGCTCAATTCCAACAGGTTGATTGAGCTGACATCATTGTGCATGTGATGACATCAGCGCAAAATACGGGAAATATTTTTTTTAAAGAAATAGCTGACAAATCGGGAATGAAGGGGTGCCACTCGGGAATCATGGCACCCCATTATTTGAAGAAAACAATTAGGTGAATCCAACAAACCAACGTAGCCGATGTAAAATCCAAAATCCAAAATCCTTTACTTGCTAGCGCTTTCGTGTAATGATTTACATACACTTCTTCAGACAAGTTGTTAAGATATAACACATGTTATATCAACAAGCATTTTACAGAGCACATCCCATTTATCCCCAGGTGAGCATATGCGTTTGTTTTAAGTTGCCACAGCAACTCGCATTCTTCCAGCTTGAGGTGCCATGGCCCACCTCTAGGGTTAGTTTCTATTTTCTGTACTACATTGAACAGAAAACTGTGGTTCTTATTTTCCATGATATGTTTTGCCAAGGCATTAGACACTGCCCCCTTAGAAATTGCATACATATGTTCATAAATGCGTTGTTTAAGATGGCGTTCAGATTTTCCAAAGTAGAACGCGGGGCATAATGTACACGTAGCTAAATATACTATGCCTTGGCTAAAACAATCACATTTATCATTAATGTAGTATCTCACTCCTCGGATTAAAAAGGTGGCACCAGTTTTAATAAATTTACAGTAACCACAATGGCCACACTTAAACATACCTTTGTTAGCCTTGTATGTTCTAAGAGGGAGCTCTAATAATGTTTTCAATGAGGGCGCTTTTCGATATACAACTACAGGTTTTTGTCCCAAATTGATGTTAGAGTACAAACCTTGTGTTAAAAAGTCCCAATTGTTATTCAGTATACGCCGGGTCTCTCCTGCTAATTCATTATATTGAGTCAGAAAACTGATATTAAAATTTAGCCGTCCATCATCTATGTTTATAGGGATGTCTACTATATTGATCTCACATGTTATATCTGATACATAAGTATCGTTGTTTATCTTTAAAATAGGTCCTAAAGAACCACTACGCCTCTTTAGTTTAACTTCCTGAATAACTGAGTTCACTAATCTACTAGGGTATCCTCTATTTGTGAACATCCCTGCTAAAAGGCTACATTCTTCTTCGAAGGTGGTCTCTTCAGAGCACATGCAAGAAGCGTGCACTATCTGGCCTTTTACCACCCCTTTCTTCTGGAAGGGGGGTGGGAGCTGGAAAAATGCAAAAAAGAGTTGCTGTAATGAGGTTTCCTATAAATACTAGTGGTGAACCTCCGATTTTCTGTATCTTTCTTAATCAAGATGTCTAAGAAGTTAATTGTTGACTCATCAAAATTATGAGTAAACTTTAAAAATGGAGCAAAAGAATTCATCACATTAATCAACTGACTAGCTTCTTCTTTACTACCTTTAATAATCATCAAGATGTCATCTTGGTACCTTGTGTACCAGATGACTACATCTTTATAAAATTGATGTGGGAATAAATAAGTATTCTCCCAAAAAGCCATAACGGAGTTGGCAAAGGTGCCCCCACACGGGGAGCCCATTGCCACTCCAGTTAGTTGAAGGTATAATTCCTTTTTAAACATAAAAAAGTTATTGTTCAACACTAGTTCAAGTAAACTGACAATTAAGTCAATTTCCTCACCTGGGAGGTGTTTACTTAATAGGAAATCTCTAACCCAGTTAGTGCCTGTCTCTTGTGGGATTGCTGTATATAGGTCCTTAACGTCTGCTGTCAAGAACCCAAAATTTGCCTCAAATGGAATATGGTTAAGACTGTCAAGGACATGCTAAGAGTCCTTGCAAATTTGGGATTCACTTTTAAGGACCTCTTTTAATTTATTATCTACCCACTTGGCACATGAATAAGTGATGGCAACTTAAAACAAACGCATATGCTCACCCGGGGATAAATGGGATGTGCTCTGTAAAATGCTTGTTGAAACAGAAAGCTCTTACTAGGTGAACCTATTAGCCATAAAAGTAACCCAGTTTTTTTAGACACTTAAATGAAAATAAGAAAAATTCGAATAAAATAGAAATATAAATTAAAATAGGTTGGTGAAATGAATTCGATTTAATTAAATAAATATTCTTTGTCGATCATTGTGATTAATATATATTTATATATTTATATATGCATGTATTTGATTGTATTTAAGGTACTTGTGAAACTCGCTGAATTTATAAGTTATGATACGTGGTATTTGATAAGAAGTTTTTAAATGAGAACACAATTTCAAATGTTTGTATAAGTATTTTAACATTTTGATTGTAAAGCAGTAAAGCTAAGGTAGTTGATTTGTTTTAGGTAGGGCTGAATATAATTGATCAATTAAATTAACTAATTAAATTAAATTAAACAATTAAGTGTTTCTGTGAGTGTATTTATACTCACAGTAAGCTTCTTAACAACTTGTCTGAAGAAGTGTATGTAAATCATTACACGAAAGCGCTAGCAAGTAAAGGATTTTGGATTTTGGATTTTACATCGGCTACTGTGGTTTGTTGGATTCACCTAATTGTTTTCTTGGTTTGTGCAACTTTTCGAAGTTTCTTTTTTCTTTACCCCATTATTTGACCCCAAAACTCGGTTTTACCCGAGTAATTCGGTACATTTGGGAGGTATGTACACCACCACCCTTTTTGGTAGTTCGGTCTACTCTCAAAATATTATAACCAGGTGGGAGTATTTCATTGTCTTTTGTTACAGGTTTGAACCAGGTTTCTATTAAACATAAGATATCAAATGAGTGTGCATCTAATAGAGTGTGTGGTTGGCTAACTTTATTGTTTACGTTCCTTATATTGAGATGGGCTATGAGTAGAGAATTTGGGGTTATATTGGGAGTGAAAGGGGAAGATGGATGAAGTTGGAGGGGTTTATAGGGGTGTTGCTATTTGGTCCTGGGTTGGGATGAATGTCTCCATGAAAGAGAGGATGTCTATAAGGACTATATGGATGCTTCAGTAGTTTACAGCAATTATTTTGTGATTTCCTATATTGTAGGAATGTAAAATGGGCTACCTTGTGATATTATGGCAATAGATAGGTTTAGGTGGATGTTATGTTTGAATGGCTTTGGAAGGCTAGCTCACTTAATAGTAATGTTTGTTTTTAGTGGTTGGTGAGATGTAGTATACTGTAGGTTTTCATAAAAGGTAAAGATATAGGGTATTGAAAGAATAGATAGTAATGCAAGTAAGATAAGTGGATTTATAAATCTGAGTCTATGAGTTAAGGGCATGGTGCAGGAGATTATAGAATGTAGTCAGAAATTAGGAGGTAGGTAAAGAGAGAGTGTGGAATATAGCAAGATCTAAGGGGTAGCAGAAATTAGTCTCAGTATGGGAGTGGGTGTGTAGGTGGTAGGTCTGTAAAGAGTACTAGACAGCTATTGGATAGGAAGGAAGGTGGTGTGACCCTGGAAGTATAAGTGTAGGACCACTGGGGCTGGGTGAAAATTGGGGGTAGGGTAGGGGAGTGGAGTGAGCCCACAGGGTGAATGGAGCGGTTTATAGCAGGTAAGATTCTACAGAGACAATCTGAGAGCAACAGATTCCTGAGGCATCCTAATTATTTACAAGTAAGTAGAGTGTGGTAAAGCAGGTGTGAGATACAGAAGGATAGTGGAGTGGAAGGAAGAAAAATATATATAGCTAGATGGTGGGGAGAGAAAAAGGTAACAGCAGTGTGATACAGCAGGGAGGTAAGCAACTAGTCAAGGGATGAAAGCTGAAAAAGTATTCTGAGAAGATATTTGGGAAGGTGGAATAAGAGTTATAGCCCAAGGCTGGATTAGGGTGCCACCTAGTGGGCAGAGAGTAGAATACAACAAAGGTATCTGTAAGGGGAGAAATTAGCAGTTGTTATTGGGGTAGAGAGGAGTATGGCTGTTGGTTTCCCAACTCAGTAGCTTAATTACTCTCAGTACTAGGTAAAGTACAAATAAATAAGTCAGCATAATAGGTAGGTCCAGAGTGGAACAGACTTTCTTAATCCCTTTGGTATCTGGGAAAATGTGCTGGGGCAGCAGGTTTCTTTGGCCAGACATTGGGATGGTTGAAAAATAAAAGAAAGGGGTCCTTAAAGACCAAGCAGGTCCTTTAGTGCAGGATAGCAGGTAGAGAGCTGGGAAGAATAGAAAGATAAAAAAAATTAGGTGCTATGGTAACATTAATGTCTGCTGTACTATTAAAGCAATCAGGGTGAAGACACAGTTATAATCAGTAATATACACTATTTAAGGATGCTATGATCTCAGTCTTAAGTTAGCACTTTCAGATAGATGCAGAAACATAAAATAAGCAAGCAGTTTTATGCAGACACATGGGACAGGTAAGATTCACTTTCAATAACGATTCTAACAGCAAATAAATTGTAACCTAAAGCCTACTTGTGGATAACACAAAAATAGTTAGCATTACATATATTGAACTAGATGGCAATCAAATAATCACAACAAACCTATTCTTACAAAACACTACTAGGTCATAATGTAATTACTCAGGAAGTATTGGAGTAGTTCCCCAGAATAATGTGCAAGTAACAGCCACTTGAAATTGTATGTTTCTCCCACAGTGGTTTGCCGTATGTTCACCGGATAACAACAACTAAAGTGTCCTTATATCAAGGGTAAAAAGGCCACTCAGTATCAGCTCTATAGCCAGGAAAGTAGACAATGCCATATTAGAGACACTCGCTATTTAAGTAAGCAGTCCTAGCTTACAGGACAGTTACCAATAAATGATAAAGCTATTTAGGGTAAAAAGATCACTCAGCATCAATTATATTATATTATATTTAATATATTACATATATTTTTCATTTAATTTTGACAGGTAGGAGAATTATTAGAGCTTGGCCAATGAATAACATTTTAGGTAACAGTATAATTTTGATTAAAGTTAGTCTGTCTTCAAATGTGATATCTGTCTTCAAATGTGAAGAATAGTCTGTTCCAACTGTCAATTAAACTAGTAATTGAGTTTATGAGATGTTGGTGATTAGATGTGAGCAATTTTTAATAATTAGATTTAATAATGATACCTAGATATTTAATACGTGCTCCCTCCCAGTTTATATCTCTTTTTGATCTAAGTTTCATAGTAACATTTTTATTCACTAGAAGTGCTTGAGTTTTGTTGTGATTGAATTTTAGACCAAAGATGTTTGCAGAGAAGTCTAGATTATGTAATAGGTGATCTATTAAATGTTCAGTATCATTAGAAGTTATTAGTAGGTCATCAGCAAACAGTTGTATCTTAAGAGATAATTTGGCTGATACTTCATATCCTTTAATGCTGTCATTATTTCTAACATAATTTGCAAGAGGCTCAATAGCCAGTGCAAAGAGTAATGGGGAGAGGGGGCACCCCTATTTAGTACCTCTTAATACTATAGATGAGCTAGATAGATAAGAGCCAATCTTTACATAGGCTATGGACTTTTCATATTTTTTTTAATTAATCCTATAAAGTTTGGGGAGAAATTGTATTTTTTGCAGAGCTTTAAACAGATATGGCCAACTTAGGGAGTCAAAAGCTTTATCTATATCAAGACTTAAAATTGAAAGCTCATTTTTTTTCTTGTTTGCTAAGACTATTAAGGGCAATAATCTAATTAAATTGTCTTGTACCTTTTTGTTTTTGATAAACCCGGTTTGGCCTTCATGAATGAGTATCTTGTAATTAATGTTAAGCAAAGAAATTGGCCTGTATGGTCTGCAAAGGTTGGGCTCTTTATTTGGATTTAGGATGGGAGAGATGATAGAATATTTCCATGAGGGAGAGATGTTTGCTGTAGTTTTAACTTCTTGAAATGCATTGAGTAAGATTTTCAAGATGTTCATAGGTTCATAGGTAGGTACTAGGCTATCTGCCAGAGGGCATTTATAAGCCTAGCCAGAGTGTGTCGGCTTTCGCCACCCCATTGATTAATTAACTGATCCTCTGTCAAGCAGAGCCAATGAAGTGATCCCAGGGGTGTATTTTCTGTTACCCATCCACTCTGCAAGGTTTCTCTTGAAGAGTGTTAGTGAGGGGCTCTGCCTAATGTAGTTTGGAATTTTGTTCCAAAGCATGGGGAGTCTCTGTGACAGGAATCTATCCCTCCAGCATGTTCTATTTATTGTTGTGGTGAGGTTTAGATCACTAGAGTGTGTGGCTCGTAGTGACTTGGATTTCTTTAGGTGGAGCATGTCCATCAATTATTTGACTTTGTAAGTCAGGCAGAGATCACCTCTAAGTAAGCGATATGCCATTGAGTACAGCCAGAGTTTTTTCAGTTGGGCTGCATAGGACATATGTTTGAGGCCAGTAATCCTCTTGGTGAGGCACTTTTGTGGTCTCCCCAGCTGTTGGAAGTGTCTTGTGAGGTACATCCCAAATGGGGCATTGTACTCTATGATGGGTCTGATGAGTGATGAGTAGAGGGGCACTATAACCTCTTTATTTCTAGATGCAAACCCTTTAGTAATTAGATGGGCTGCATAGAAGGATTTCCTAACTACTTTGGCAATATGATTGTCAAAGGAGAGATTACTATCTACCTGGGTCTCCAGATCTCTTATTACCTCTTCTGTATTAAGGGGGCTGCCACCTATGTGGTAATTTGTGGGTAGTTTGTTTTTCCCAAATGGGATGACTGCATTTTTTGGCATTTAGCTTGAGGACATGACTTTGACTCCAGGTGTCCATCTCAGTAAGGCCCTATTGGAGGATGTCCATGTCAGCCAGAGAGTCAACTATGGCTCCCAATTTACAGTCATCGGTGAACTTTGTTCGCCATAGTCCTCCTGTGTTTGCCTGTACTTCTGAGAAGTATATGCCAAATAGTAGGGGTCCCAGGTTATCATGTAAGAGTTTGTAAAATTCTGGAATTAGACCATCCAGCCCTGGTACCTTTTTTTGTCTTAAGAGTTTTTATTTGTTCCTTTAATTCTTTAAAGGAAAAGGGTTTGTCTATATTATTAATATCGTGTTTGGATAGCTTCTTTTGAATATTATTAGCAAGAAAGTTGTCTATTCTTTTGTTATCACTTGTAGATGAGTTATTATTAGTAGTATTCTTGTAATGGTTTTTAAAACACAAAAAGATATTTTTTTAGATCTGCAACTTTGATAGTCTGATTATTTCTAGTGTATATTATTTCTTTTATAAGACTTTTTTCATTTAAATATTTATCTCTAATCTCAATCTTGTGCATACTCTTGGGATTAATTGAGTAGGATTGTAATCTGATTTTTTCCAGATTTATTGATATTTTATGCTGCATGATATCCTGAAATTCCTTGTTCAGTTTACATCTGTCAGTATTGCAGATTTGTCATTTGATGTAAGTTTTAGTTTTAGTTCATCAATTTCTTTTTGTATGTCTACTAATTTTTAATCCCACTCTTTCCTTTTATTTATATACCAACGTTTTACTTTACCATGTAAGACTACCTTTAAAGTGTCCCATAGGATAATATCTGAAACGTCTCCATTATTATTGGCATCTAGGTAAAGCTTTATTTCATCTAGAAACCGTTCTTTAAATCCTTGTACTATTACTAGATAAGCAGGTAGTCTTTGGCAGAAGTTCCAGGAGTCTGTATTAAGTGTTACATTAAAGGTGATAGCATTATGGCAGACATAGGGCATGATGTCAGCATTACATTATCAGTTTTGGAAAGTAAAGAACTGGTTACAAAGACTTTGTCTATACTGGTCTGTGTGCCAAATCTGTAAGAGTAGTGAGAATTCTTCAGGGAGGATAATATTTTTATACCATCAATGTCATTTAGGTTTCTGTCTTTTATGTAGTTGTTCAAGTGCTTGACAACAGAGGACATCTTAAAGGGCTTTGAGCTTATGGTATCAGTGGAGGACAAGATACAGTTTAAATCACCTGCTAATAGTAACCCACCTTTAAACTTTAATGTTATGGTATCTAAATGTTTTTTTTCACAGTTTTAGTCCTAATACCCGATATCTAGTAGGTGTTTGCAAAAGTGTATATCTTTTTATCTAGTTTTAGTATGACTAAAGCAAGCATACCATTATTGCTTGAGTATGAGTCAACTATTCTGAAATTCTCATTGACTTTCTGTGTAAAATTAGGACACCTCTTCTTTTGTGGTTGTAGTTTGAGCTTACCAAAGTGTTATAATCTTTAAAGGTTAATTTGTTTAGATTGTCTGTTACTAAGTGGGATTCCTGAATGGATACAAAATCTGCTTTTTGTAGCATTAAATATGTGGTGATACTACTCCTTTTCATGGGGTTGTTCAACCCATTGACATTAGTAGTTATAATGTTAAATATTCTCATTTGATGGAGACTGCTATTATAAGTAAAATTGAAAAAATGCTTTCCTTGATTCATTATGACAAATACATTTTTAAAACTGTTATGGACAATGTAAAAACTCTAAATTTGAAAATAAAACTATATATTTTAATACTATTATGCACGGATAAACTATGCTATATCTCTCATAGAAGCCACAACCTAACCCTCTCATGACATCTAGTGGGAATATCTAGCTACTGTGGGTTAATAGCAACCAGAAGGGAAAGTGCATGTACATTAAAAACATACAAAAGGAAAACTTCAATTAAATATACTACATATACATGAACTAAGAACATGAAGCTGTATACAGTTGTTTATCTACACAGACTAAAATAAATTCATTAATCCTAATAATTGTTTGTTGCTATGAGTAAATACAGGACTGTAATGTCATTAAAGCAGACAGGAAAAAGGATGCATTTAAAACTGTTCCTGTCAGAAACATATTTATAATTCTTATTTAAATAGAAATGTAATTCAGATTAAATAAATCACTATTTACAGTATAATATATACTTATAAGACTTTTTAGATAAAAAAATTCCTAAATGAATGAAAACAGAATTCAAATGATCGTTCTTGAATCTGATTGGCTGTTAGAGTTCAGTAAAGAGAAACAGGTTCAGAGTTCACGGCTACTTCCTGGAAGATAGCACAAATTGTTTCTCACGAGCCTGTGAGCTAACTGAAGCCTTTAGAAGTTTGAGCTTGTCACAAAAGTTGTCAAAATTCCATCAAAAAAGTAAGTAGGCAGGAATTTTCTAGTGAAGTGAAGCTTTTAGGCATAACTTGTAAAATGATGAAAATTTTAAATAAGGGCTCCAAATTATCAACCATACACAGCTATAAGATATATTAGCTAAATGGAGTGCATTGCAGAAGTTCAGTTAAGTAGTAAATGTATATATAACCACAATAATGCACAGATGAAGGGAAGTGACCTCCAGACTCTCAAGCTGATTAAAAATACTTTATTGCATATATATATATATATATATATATATATATATATATATATATATATATATCCAACATTAAACGCTTAATGAATCACTGCGTTTTTCATCTAATACAAATTTCATCAGACAAACATAGAAATCAGTTACATTGCTTTTATACAAACACCTAACGTTTGAATTATCCAATAGCTTTGGTTAATCCAACTCATTAATATGTAAACATACCACTCAAAAATGCTGGCAATCACAATAAACATAACATAAGCTTCTCCAAATAGCAAACGCTACTTCTCTCTTTTTATAGCTTCTCGGACAATGCCCATCATAAACATGTCAATCACACCAAAATTCACGTTTATAATAAATCATAATCAACTTTAAAAACTCAGTTTTAAAGATAGCTAAAACCTCATTCATTATATAAATTATGTGAACATTGACATGTTGTGGGAAAGATAATAGGAGAGAAAAAAGTTACATTGCCTTCTGTGTATGATTCCACATTATTTAGAAGAGAGAAAACAAAACCTTGCATGAAATGTGAAGTTATGTATAATCATTTGTCCCTGGGTTTCTTTTTTCCTTTAATAGTCCACTCATTTTTTTGAAGCATGTCCTTTTAAGTTCATTGAAGAAGCCATGGGTTCAGGTTGAATTAAAAGGTTCTATATTTGGACAAATTTGGATGCTTCTTTGAGAGAGTCAAAAGTTTTCTTTTCTTCTGACAGGGATAGTCTTATTCTTGCTGGGAATATAAGTTGTGCTTTGATTTCTTCCTTTTTTAATGATTTTATTAGAGGGACATGTGCTCTTCTTTTGGACATTACACGGGGTGAACAGTCATTGTCAAACCTGATAGTTTGGTCACCAATTTTTAATGAAGCAAGGGACCAGGCAGTTCTTAAAACAAGGTCTTTGTCTTGAGTGGAGATAAATCTTACAATAATAGATCTTGGAAGGCTGTTTTTACTGGATATAGAAGTTGTAGTTAAAGACCCATATGCAATTTCTATCCCAAAGGATAATGCTTCAGATAGGTTTAGGATTTTAGGAATCCAAGAAGTCAGGAAATGAATCAAATTGTCCCCCTCCATCTGCTCCGTGATGCCATAGATTCTTATGTTGTTTCTCCTGGTTCTAGTCTCAATGTCATCTGTCTTTTCAATGAGTCTAGCATTTTCTTGAAGAAGAAAGTCTATCCCCCGGATTCATGAAGCTTGCGCCAGGTGCAGGCGTAGCGTAGGTGGCATAACGCCAAATATATCCGCCGAGCGATTCAGGTATGAACCAATCCCACGTGCACTATCGGCGTACACCAGAGCTACGTAGCCCTTGGCATAGGTATGCAAATTACCCCATGCGCAGTGTCACACCATGCTAATGAAGGCATACAGCAATTCACGAAGTGGTGCAGACATAGCACAAGCCCACAGAAATGTAAACCAAAAAACACAGTTTACATTTTCCCAAACAGAACATCGGAGTTATGTAAGCGGACCATACACATGTATTACAAAGTTAACATATGCCAATGGACAAATACACAGCCAATGGCACAAGAAAAGATGCACAACACCTACAAAACACATTTAATGTCATGTCCACGGTAACACACAGTACAACCACAGGGCATGTGTGTGCAAACATGAATACAAAGGAAATATATACAAATGGCAGAAAATCGCAATGAAAGACAAATTAGGATTGCACCATAATATGCAATGGTAGGCATGGCACACCACAAGCAAAGCACAAGGGTTGCCAGGGGCCCGCGACGGTGTTCGGCGCTATAACAATGAATTAGTAGTCAGTGCCATGCAAATGAGGCAGGTAATACTGAATCGCAAACATCCCGCCAGATTAAGGATGTACCTGACGGCACAGCGCTATAACACTGAGGAGTGTATCAAAAGTGATACATGACATCAGCAGAGGGGTGTGCCACCGTATCAGTAAGCAATTTGGAGCAATGCAAAGCTGGCCTGGCCGTTGCTAAGCAAAGCTGAAGGACAGGGGTGGGTAGGAGGGTATAGAACCATTTAGCTGAGAGCACACATGGTGCCCGAAAGCGCATGTGTACGGGGATGAACTCGTGCCCAAAACCCGGTAAGCGGATGCACGTGCCGTGAACAAAAGCACAAACAGGAAGGTCAGGGGAAGAAAAGAAGGAAATGCCAAAGCAGGGTAATCGGCGTACTAATGAGCAATTAACACCAATCAACACACGGCGGCCAATCGACGGCAGTAGACAAGCCTGCATGCAGAAACCTGCAAAAATAGATAGGGGAGGCATAGGATTGCAAAGAAAGGTGTGCAGGACCTGGAATGCAAAGATAGGAGAACTGTCATAGCAGAGCAAAGCAAACCCACAGTAGATCAGCAATAGCACACAGTATGCAAGATAAGCCAGGTCTAGGAAAGTAGAAATGAAAGCAGGCAGCTGGATGCATGCCAGCAACTGGCAGGTGTAACGTGCACAAATGTAAATGGAAGGGCAGGAGGTAATTCACGACATCCAAATGTAATGCAACACCAAAGGCAGCACAATAATGGTTTTGTAAATAAAACACAGAAGATACCCTGTAGCCACGATCATACATACATACCCTATGACATCATCAGTGTTCACAGCAAAACAGTATAAAGTGTGAAAGCACCCAACACACACCTGTGTATTCCCAAACACTGCACCATAGGTGTAAACAGATGGGGATCTTTTAAAATGTACATGTTGGGAGCTGCCATAGCTGTGATTCATCAGCATGTGTTACAGACCGACAGTGTTGTGGAGGATGATGCCGACAACCACCGTAGGCCTCGGAGGAGGAGAAGAGTGTTCAGACCAAGGGTAACCTACCAGGGGCTACATGATCTGGAGATAGTAGAGCATTACAGGGTGGACAGGGACATCTTACAGCAAATAGTAGAGCTGTGCCGGTCACGCCTGAGAACCAGAAACAACAGAGAAGAACCCATCCCAGTGGACATGAAGGTATGTGTAAGCTTGCGAATACTAGCCACAGGTACCTTTCGAAGGGCAACTGGAGATATAATGGGGATCTCACAGGCATCAGCATCCAGGGTACTACACCAGTTCCTGGATGCCATGTTATCACATACCAATGAGCATATACACTTCCCCGAACTCAGGAGGAGTTGGCCAGCAATATGCGTCACTTCCACCGTGTGGCAAACTACCCAGAGATACTGAGTGCGATAGACTGCACGCACATACAAATTAAGTCACCACCCAGTGAGTATGGTAGGCGCTACATAAACCGCAAGGGATTCCACTCCATCAACTGCCAGGTCATGTGCAATGCCCAGGGCATTATCATGGATGTGTGTGCTGGCAGCCCTGGAAGCTACCATGACTCCCATATCTGGCATGCCTCACAGCTGTATCAGGTATTTGTCAGGGAGGACATCCCACAAAATCACCTTGTTGGGGATGCTGGCTATGCACTGGAGCTGTGGATGATGACCTCCATCAGAAATGCACACACACCAATGCAAGAACGCCATAATGTGGCACACGCACAAACCAGAATCATCATGGAGCGTGTGTTCGGGATGCTGAAATCACGGTTCCGGTGCTTGGACACATCTGGTGGAGCCTTGCAGTACTCTCCAGGCACGTGTGCCCACATCTTCATAGTATGTGCCATGCTACATAATATGATCCTGCGGAAACAGCTGCAGCAGGGTCATAATGGGGGAGGGCCTCACAGCCCACCACAACTGCCAAGGCCAACACAGGCACAGAGGGATCCAGACCATGGACACACTGTGCCAGCCCCAGTAGGCAGATGGAGGCGTGCCCAATATGCCTATGCCTTGGCAAAGAGGGAACATATAGCACATACCTTGACAGTGTAGGCTCCCACGGACTGACACCCCTCCCCACCTGCACACATAGTAAAATGGATGGCACACAAACATGACTACCTGTAAATTGTGATGTATAGGTGGCCCACTGTGGAATCCTATATAGGCAGCCCCCAAACATTGTACACGCAACAGCCATGGGAACACGGAACTGTCAACACCTGAACAGTAGATGCACCCATCAGCATCTGTCGGTGCTGTGTGTATAGGTTCCCAGGTACATCGGTAGGTACACACCCGATTGTCAGAGGCAAAACACCAAATGGGGCAAACAGTGATACCCGTCACCACAACATCGAGTAAGCAACTGTTGCATACTGGAGCAGAGGCAATCGCAGGAGCACATGTGTGTAAGCACTGTCCTACACACAGTCATCACGTTACTGAGGGGCTCCACAAAATGTAATCATGGATGTAGTGTCAAGGTAGGGGATATACCCATGACAGGCATTAGTCACCCCGGCATGCAGCATCCACGGTCGTATGAAGGTATAGCAAATTATCGGGTGTACCTAATTGTGATATACATACCCAGTGCCGGAGTACAGCCAGTAAACATCACATGGACATACCATAAACTGGACCCATCAAGCTGTAAACTAACAGAGTCATCCATGTGAGTGTAGTGTGTAGTAACTGCTGTAGTGTACTACACATACAAATTGACATAATTCGTGTACAACCCCCAGATGTCCAAGTGGTACATGCAGTGACTGTCGTGCATGTTCCAGGTCCCAGTCCCACGTCCGGCAAGGGATGTAACATAAACCCGACGGCATGGGTAATGCATTCCGGATGCAGGTCATCAGAATATGTGTAGCACACATTAGCGGGAATAAGTGTTGCCCACAGCTGGTAAGCGATGTTTAAATACGACTATACGGATATGCGCGAAACAGGGATAAGTGTCACCAACCACTGCGCAGATCACGGTCAATGATATACAGAACAGGTGACACCAGCATTAGTCACCCCTGAATAAATAGCACCCGCTCTGAAGGGTAAAATGACCACTGCCAGGAGTGGAACAGGCAGTCATGTACACAATCACCTAACACTATTGGTAGGCAAGATGTACATACGGTAGGGTTGCCACAGTTCAAATGACCAATGTGGGACATACGCCAGATGTCAGCAAGATGACACACACCCAGCCAGGATGAAAACCAGAATGACAGTGATTTGCATAGATGTCTAGTAATGATCGCAGGTACGTGTTCCATGTCCTGTAACATGTAGGTGGGTCAGATACTGAATAAGTGTGCCATGCAACTATGACATAAACTATAGGGAATATGTTTGTCCCAAAGTTGCAGGACATTTGCTATGTTCACAAATATGTCGCAGGACACAACTACACAAAGAGGGATTGACCCTCGCAAAGTGGGATGGGAGGTAATCTTAACCTATGGCAGGTGTGTAATGTGACAGGTACAGACACAAATGTGCGGAGTCCAGGAAACACAGTATACACTGACAAACACACAATGAAAGGCGTAGTGTGCCTGTCACCACCCCTGTCCGAGATAGGTATATACATATATATATATATATATATATATATATATATATATATATATATATATATATATATATATATATATATATATATATATATATATATATATATATATATATATATATCTACACATATATAATACAGATAGAAAGGGTGATAGTGTGATATATGTCGATATAGAAGGGGTCACTGGCATCTGCAAATATATAGATAGGTCGACGACATTCGAAACACCTTTGTGGTACAAATAAACAGGATACCGCCAACTATGGGATGTGTCACACACCGACACGCATAACCAGGAGGATGAAAGACAGAAAGAACACAGTACTGGAACAGTAGAACTGCGAGCAATAGGACGATAGTAAGGACATGTAGTCACCGCTGCCGGTGGTGCGGTCCACGTAGGTACCGTGTAAAACTGTGGTTGTGAGTGATGTAGCCTGTGTATGTGTGTGTTGAGGGTGCCATGTGTGTTCCCGTGTGACTAAAGTGTGTGTGTATGTCTGCATAGTGTGTCTGTAGGTGGCAACTCGGAGGTAGATGATTATGGTAGGTGTGGGTATAGCTATCCGTAGGCATGCGGTAAACACCTGTCCCACATTGGGAGGGACATCCCCCCCCTGGGCAGGTGTGTCCTGACATGAAACATTAGAAAGGGCAACTGTCCGTGAGTGTAGGACATTAGTATGTCCCACATAATATGCAATAGTTGCAGGAAATACTCATGCCTGTATGTAAGAAACAGAAATGTTACATGCAAACTGATAAGTAGTGAAGGACCAAGAACAATAGGTATGTAATGAGGATAAAAGTATGTGCTATCCTGTTTACTGACCATGGCCATATGTCAGCCTGTAAACACCACTGTGTGACCCACGAGTGTCCAACTATGGCCATATGAAAAGGTGGCAAGCCATGTGACAAGAGGGTCTGACACCAACACCACTGCAATGACTGCAAATATCTGGGACAGACATACACGGGATAGCGTTCATTTAAAAATATCCCTGCACATATCGCCGTACATCCGGAGGTATGGAAGTATCAACCGCACCTGCATACCATATAGAAACCAATTAACAATGGCCCAAAGTAAATTCCCATAACAGAAGTCTATTAAGTGATAGCACTGTAATTAGGGAAGGGGCCCACACACATATATATGGACTATGTAGAAATGCAAGCCCCACAAAACCGTATATGCTACGTACACCCGCCTACATCCCCCACACTGTAAACAATATCAATACAGACTGTAACCACAGCTCAAACATCTAGTTAGTCAATTACATCTGCTGAACTGTTGACATACCTTGTGAGAGACATTTAAAGGCACCATGCAAAATTGTATCCATCGTATAATTGAACAAACGGTGATGTTACAGGTGTCTGCAATAGTCCTTTATCAGATGGGTGGGATGACAGGTACAGTCACAGGTAGAAACACATACTCAAGCCATCACACACAATCCACGGGGGACATGACCCCAAAATAGACTTTGTTCTACACAAAGCAGTTGCAATTACACACAACAAAACACAATACAGGCCGTCTCCCCGAAGGCAGGGCAAATGGCCAATGCCCTGGTGTAGAATTCAGTTATACCCCAGTGCTGCAATTTAATTGGTGAATGGAGTAGCTGAACAGCTGAAGTGCACATAATTAGTCACACCGGACCACCAATTGGCGGCAGTAAACCACATGTTGCAGGTATAGACGTATATAAGGATGACCTGCCAGTTATGAAAAATGTATGCTCATACCGTATAACAGTTGAAAGAGTGATACAGAAGAGCGAGATAGAGATGAAACACCAGAACGATATCAAGGTATGTATAACACTAACTGTATGTATAGTATGTTCTGTATTATGTAATGTCAGTGTAAGCATAGCCTGGTTTGCAGTAATTAAAAGTGTCCGCCATGCATATAGTGGGGAATGGTATTTGTGTAGTGATGTCTCGCTGATTGTACTAATGCTTGTAGAAGATGTGCGTCCAGCAGTGGGCCACACTGTAAACAGCACAGACACCACAAGGGATGCAACATGACGGCGTTAAACAGAACAATGTCATACGACCCGCCATCAGTGGCAGGGTATGCCCAATAAGTATCTGCCATAGCAGGGGATAGTATATGTAGATATACTGTAAAAGTACGCATGTGTATGGGCATATAAGGTCAATGACATGTCTAAGGTGGACCCTCTGTGCAAGTACTGGTTGAATTATGGGATACCATGTAAAACATGTGTAATGTATAGTACAGTAGATTGATACGTCAGCTATGTTACACAGGAGAACAGGCATATGATGCCTAACAAAGGTATCAGATAGTGATGTGAGTAGTATGTACTTAAGATATGTATAAACAGTTATGATGAAATAACTATGTACTCCACTCTGTGCATTTGCAAAGGACGCAAACATTACTCCCATACTAGAATAGTAGAAGAGATGTGACAGACAAACATGAACATGATTGGTGTGTACAATAACGGTATACATAAGGCCCATAGTCACAGGACATTGTAATAGCATGACAGCCAATCTAACTGGAAGGGCTATACAAGTAACCATGCACAAAGGACATGTAATAGCTGCACAGGATCATAGCGGGGTACCATGAAGTCTGGCAAGTCAATGTTTAACAACTACAGTGTGCACACCTGTGGCACCTTTCCAGGGTAGTGTCCTGTGAACAAAAGAGCCATGTGTAACCTGCATCACTGCACAGTACAGCCACTGCAGTGATCCCTGGCGTACATGTGTCCACCATCCAGCAAGCGAAGTATCACATGAACACTGCTACTGACTGTCCATATGTGATGTACATAGGAATCATGTCCCAAAGCATGGTGAGTGTCTGGTCTGTGAATTCAACCCCCAAGCACATGCCACACACTGTCGCGTGTGTGCACATATCCATGAGCATCATGGTCATAGTGGCTATTGTGTATGTCGTGTATATGGAGTATATCCATAAACATATTTGCAGACATGGGCCCTGTCTATGCAGCATATGTCGCCCCTGAGTATGTAGTTTGCAAATGTGTACAGACGTGGTGTCTGTACATAAGCCGCATACATTAACAGTTGTAGCTCAATAAACAACATGGCATTTTAATGTTGGGTTATGTAAAGCTGTTGTGTAAGATACACCCTACGCGGGGTGCTGTACCCATGGATGTGTGTATACATCCAGTGTTCAGAGGTACAATGGGTGCCTATGTACCAGCTACACACCCAATACAGACATGTGTGAACATGTAGAAGAATATCCATGCCACAGTGGCAATGTGGTAATCATGGGAGTGTGTGCAACATACATGTGTCTTACAAACATGTACAATGCAACATGTATGTAGGGGACTAACACCTATGTGATAACCAGTGGAGGATGGTGTACTGCAAAGGTGATGTTCACACCAAGTGTCATGCAGGTAGAGGCCATGATATTCATATTGGTATCTGTCACAGTGACACCCTTATGGATGGGGTCTGTATCAGTCGGTGGAGCAACAACGGCACTGGGTATGCAGTGGTCTGTAAAGTTAGGCAGGGAACTCTCCTCAGTGGTAGCCTGTACCTCAGGGAAGCATATACCGAACATGAGGGCCCCATGACTGAGGACTGTGGTAAGCCAAGTGTAACTGGAGAGCAGTATGTGATATGGTATGCCACCCTCAGTGTGTGTGTCCCGTCCATTAGCCACATTGCATAACATCCGGAGACATATGTTGTGATGTGCAGGTGGATGTGTATGTAGTCAATACCAGAATGGAGAACGGTGCTGAATGTCAGCGAAAGGACAATGCAGGCTGTGTGGACACCCGTGTCATCATCAACTACTCCGGCGACTGTAGGAAAGGTGTACAACAGGTGTAGGAGGCATGCTGTGGCCCCAACAAGACCAACCCAGCTGGCATCAAAGGACTGGAGCACAACAAAGACTCAACGAATGATGTCCATGATGATGATGTGCCCTATAGCCATGCATAACAGTCCAGTGGGGTGTGTAGGGCAATAGTCCCAGTCGTGCAGTGTGGCACCACCTGTGTAGAGTGTTACTGTTGCTGTGTGCCAGTCAGGGGCCACAATGTCTGGTACAAGGCTATTACTGAATATGGTGTCCCAGTGG
Organism: Protopterus annectens; assembly: GCF_019279795.1. Taxonomy (NCBI): domain Eukaryota; kingdom Metazoa; phylum Chordata; order Ceratodontiformes; family Protopteridae; genus Protopterus; species Protopterus annectens. The sequence continues at coordinate 1,215,130,471 of NC_056743.1, forward strand.
GGAGACATGCTGTTCAGAGTTCTGTGGACATCACAGTCTGGGATATTGCAGGGTGACAAGGGGCCTGTGTTCTAGGACATATAGAGTGCAGGTCAGTACTGTGTAGGTGTGACTGCAGGTACACTGCAATGTACCTGCAAGGAATGTGGCCCTGCAGGGAGTGAAAGGGTGTAATGTAAGCAATGAAGCCATCAGACAGCATATTGCCAACATCACCTGTTACTGTCATGTTCCAGAGTGACAGTGGTATGTGTGAGCAGATGTGGGTATTGCATACGACTACTAACATACCACCATAAAGCCCTGCGGTATATCTCAGAATGTGGTATGTAAATCACTTGCTACTCAGATTAGCTTACCAGTTACAAACTGTGAAAAATGAAGAAATAAATAAACTGGTGGGCTAACACGGAAATAATATAGTCCAACGATACCCAAGATTCCAAACTAAAGCAGCAGCAGCCAAAAATTCTTCAAAACGTAGCTTTTATTCACAAAAAACAAACGAACTGGATAAGCGCTTTCACATACACTATGTATGCTTCTTCAGATCCTGATTCTTATGAGTTTACCACACATTTAAATACTCTATGTCCATCAGTTAATTAACATTAATTATCCAATAAACTAATTAACTGATCAATTAGCCTTTTAAACTGATAGTTACAAGAACTGCATGACTTTTCACTGCAGGGCATATAGTTAAACTATAACAATAGAGAATTGTAATGCTGAAACTATTTAACTTGTGTAGTGCTTCAAATATATAAAAGATATGTATGATACTATATATTAAATCATTACAAAATTAAAAATACAAGCAGAAACATAGAATAACATAATAAATTAATATCATTAAAATAGCATTTGTTAAAACCAAATTAATGTTAATTAACTGATGGACATAGAGTATTTAAATGTGTGGTAAACTTATAAGAATCAGGATCTGAAGAAGCATACATAGTGTATGTGAAAGCGCTTATCCGGTTCGTTTGTTTTTTGTGAATAAAAGCTATGTTTTGAAGAATTTTTGGCTGCTGCTGCTTTAGTTTGGAATCTTGGGTATCGTTGGACTATATTATTTCCGTGTTAGCCTACCAGTTTATTTATTTCTACATCTCAGAATGTGTCGCAGTAATGTGTACGTGACTAGTTATGGAGTATGTGATGAGGGATCCTGTGGCCCTACCGAGGCTGACCAGTGAGTCACCCCACCCATGGGAATGTACACCACTGTGTAACAGCCCCCACCTGTTGTTGTAAAGTATGTCCATGGGACTGCACCCCCAGAGTGTCATCTGTATTCTGGTGTGTACCAGCATGGCTCTGTGTGGAATAGCATGAACCACATTGTCATGTACGTGCCATTGAAGTGCACTGGGGTATGTCTCAGCATTTGCATGTGCATTGTCCACCTGCACGTGTGTCATGACAACAACTACCGCTGACATATGACATCTATAGTTGGTGTTGTAGTACTCATCTACTGTGTATGCTGTGAAGTGTGTGGTGCCGGTATGTGGCTAACAAGGGTGGGTAGGAGATGTTCAGATTCCACCAATGGGGGGATAACCGCAGGTGTGGAACAGCAGTCACATGTTGATAGTGTCCATGTCAAGGATACTGTTGGTCTTGGAGGTGGTGTATGGGTTGAACCAGCTGAGCGGAGGTTATGACTCACGCACAGTGTACACCTAATGTGTCAGTACATGCGCGGCTATCACAGTTAAGTGTGGGTTACTGTCAGTCTCACATTAGTAGCAGCAGTAGTTCCAGACACAGTTATATGCACGTGGAGCACCTGTGATGCATTGTGTGAAGTTAACAGCCGGGATGTGTGTACAACATACTGGAATATGGGGACACCTCAGCTGTGGGTGTGCCAGTCCAGTTATGTGCCTGAGAGGTACAGTCTGTCTATACCCAGTCATTGAAGGTGTGGTCTGCAGTATCAGGTGTGCCTTGCCTGCGTGTGTCACAGAGGATGATGTCGAGCATTGTGTGACATGACCAAATGCTTCGCTAGCCAGTTCCCGTTCTGGTGGTGACTGTTATTGGGCACTGTGCAAGACAGGCAGTATAAAAGCAGCAAGAGTCCAACATGTGATCCATACTCCCAGGGCTGACAGGTGCAGGTCAACTGTGCCACAGCATCATGTTGCTTGGCCGGGTCTGTCAAAGTGGACGTATACTAGATGCCTGTGGAATGACAGCAGAAGCATGGACAACTGTTGGGAGTGAAATGCTTCCCAGGGCGTGGACCACACCATCTTGGCGACAACACTGGTGGGCTATTGCATGTCCCTGCACACGTAGTCTGTGCCCTGAGTGACAACTTCAGTCACACAAACATGGAAGGGGAGTCACATCGTACCTGCTGACTTGTGGCATGTGTGCATAGGTTATGTTGTAGGTTATGTTGCAGAACCAATTACTGGACAGCAGGATGTAAGTGACTATCGCCTTGTGTATCCTGCTGAGTGGAACAGCAGTGTGACTGCCGACACTCACCTAAGACAGGTGCATTGTGTATGTTATGACACCCTATTGGCTGTATGTGATGGGCACACGTGTCTGTGGGCCATAGGTTGGTGTGGTTGTGTTTGGCAATGAGGGTTGTCACCGGTGCCCACACAGAGTATGGAGGGGTACTGTACAAGGTGTCTCCGTATGTGTGGCCTGTGGTGGGGATCATGTGGGACCATGTGATGCGTGGGGTGCATTGCCAATGTTGCACAACCCCACATGACTGTCAGGTGCAGTCAGGGTTGGTGACAGTATAACCTCCAGCAGGGCTGCATATGTGCATACCCCACAGGCTGTACTGTTGTATGTTGGGAGGTGGGCATTGACTGTGGACATGAGAATACCTCTATTGCCACATGTACAACATAGTCATCATAATGACAGGCAATAGCACCGGTACGTGCCAGCTGGACATGCCTGTATATAAGTGGTACGTGGCAGGTGGACAGGATGTAGAAACCACCATGTCTCACAAGGTATGTGAGTAATGTGTGTATGACAGCTGTTGTACAGTTATCAAGCTGGAAATGTATGGGCAGACAGTGTACCTGTGAGTACTGGTGTGAAATGGGTGCTAAACTAAGCAGTAGCTCATAACGTGCCAAGAAGCTCTGAACAAGTGCTGAGCATGCCCATACATTACAGATAGGGTGTTGTATAATATAAACCCACAAGTGTTGACAACAGTCATGATTGGCGGCACCGCATCAGAACACTGCTGGGTATGGTTTGCAGGTCCATGAACCATTATCAATGTAGATGTTAGCAGAACAGATGTACAAGACAGTACGGATGTTTGGCTACAGATGCCTGTGTATGTCACAGGAGTGTTCTACTACTGGCCTGTTGACAGACTCACAACTACCAAAGGTGCTACAGTGACATGTGCATATCACACGGTGTCAGCTACAGTAAACCAGGGTTAATGTGTTGTACCCCACCCGCATTGTAGCCCATACCACACAGACAAATGTCAGCCATCTGTGTATGTGATGATGTGAATAGCCATGACCTATGGGCAACTGTTGTCACAGTGTTGTGAACAACATACAGAATGTGCTGTGTGTGTGATGTGTGTAACATATGTGCCCATTCTGGTGGATGATATCAGCAATGATTCCACTAGGGGAAAACCCATGTACCCATTAAGTAACACCTAGGCTGTGGTCAACAGTATGGACACTGTGTTAGGGATGGTGTAGTGTAGTACACCTCCCTGAGCTGGAGACATCTCCCTGGCCCTTTAGGTAGTCATCCGAGGTACCCATGACATGACAGGGTGGTATCCATGAGCACAGAGAACATTGGACAGGCATACACAGCACCCATGTGACCAATATTGGAATACACATCACCATCCAGGGGTAGGGCCCATGCGTGGATTGCCAATACCAGCCTCCACTATACTCACCTCCAGTATGCAGCATGCTATCCACCTTGCATACAGACACATGCCACACTATGCTGTTAGACATGCTACATGTCCATAGCCTGATCCAAAAGACGTACGTCATAGACAACCACCGTCCCATGACTAGGATGGCCACATGCTGGACAGATCCCTGTGCCATACCTGTGACATACTCCCACCATACCATGCAGCCCTGTCCACATAGCTGCACATATCGTCCCTGCCAAACATGGTGTGATAGCTGTATGGTAGATATAGTATCATCTATCTGGATCCATAATGTGTCACTGATGCCCCTCGTGGTGGTGTAATGGGTGTCGGATACAGCTAGGAAACCCAGCCCGTACATGCTATAGTTGATAATCTTACCTGCGAATGACGTCCGACTAGCCATTGTCCCATGTCTATCACATGTGCAACACAGGTGATCCGTGGCAGGATGTTGAACAGCTGTACAGTGCAGTGTAGATGTCTATGGAAAACAGATGCATGTACAGGTTTCCATGCATACTTGGTGCATTGTCACTGCCCAAGTCCAGTAAGGCTGTGTCTGTGTTGATATGTGACATATCCACAGCATCTAGGTCATCAGCATTACCGTGGATACATCAGGCATGGGTAGATAGATAAGAACACCAGTGCAAGCAAACAGACATGTCCACATGGAGACTGACGTCACATGCAGTAGGAACACTAATGAGGTGACACACGTATATGGGGATGATATCCAATGCATACTGGGTGTTACATGTGTGGGACACATACATGCCAGTCGTGTTAGTGTCATGTTGATTTGCAAAGATAACTGTGCGAATGTACTAGAATGTATGTGCAGCAGTATCACTGTACATGTTTGTAAATGTGACCTTTCACCTTCATCATGTCTTACAGATAATGCCACGTACGCTCCTACCAGCATATAGCCGACAGGAGGATGATGTCGTAATACAGTACCTCCATGAGAACTACAAGGTGTTATTTAGCCACATGCCACAGCATGCACAGCAGCGGGATGACCTGTGGCAGGATCTTTGCAGGAGGGTCAACGAAGTGGGCGGCCACAACCGCACCTACCAGCAGGTGTGCAGACACTGCAAGGACCTCATACATCATGCAAAACAGCGTGCCACTGCACTCGCCAGAGAACAAGGTGGTATGGGTGGTGGGCCTCCAACCCAGCCTCCACTCACACAGAGGAGCTACTGGCAAGTCTGGGAACACCTTCGGAACAGCCCCCACAAACACAAGCTGCCATCATGGAGGTGGGTGTCTCCCAACCAATGAGCCTGGAGTTGCCTGGTAAGTCAGTACTGAACATATGGCCAGTATATCCCACATACGTGCATGTGTCAGTGTACATCATGTAATGTAACAACATATGCAAGGTATGTGGACACACATGCTTTATGCTACCCTGTGTATGCACCATACCTCTGAACTGTACGGGTATTTGCAGGATGTCCAGATGTCTGCCTCATATTGTTGGTGTGTTCCCCTTAATATCTGTCCCTTTCTGGCAAATAGCTGAGGAATGGAGCCATTAAATGATGACATACAGTTGTGTTTACGACTGCACATTCCATGTCAAACCCATGTGCATGCAAACCCATTGGTCTATCAAATATCCAAGTTAGTAAGAGCAATATGTCACACTTGTCCCTATATGTCCCCCATCATAGTAGGCTTTGCCCACATTTATTGTTCCAAGAGGTTGAGAGGTATGGTATGCACACATGTGCTGACTATATGCTATTGTACATGCGAATGTGTTAACCTGCACTGTGCACCCTCTGGCTGTCATACAGTCATGGATAATGTTCATACTGCTGTGTCACCCTATACAGGTACCTCTGGTGTGCCGCACAGAGTCCGTTGCAGGTGAGTCTATCATCTGTATCAGGCATGTCAAAGCATAGATCTATTCGCCATGTGGCCAGTTAATACATGGATATACAGGTCGCATTACCCATCATCCACACAGGCCACCCATGTGCAATATATACAACTGAAGTGATACACAGACATGAAACTACAGTATTTGTCATTGCTACATGTGTGTCCAGCTGTGCATACAATGGTGGAGGTGTTCTACAATGGAGGCATATGTACTATACAGTGGAACAAAATGTGTGGTACACAAACAAGTACCGCACACTCAGCAGTGATATGGGCAGACCACAGGTGTCACCATTGTGTTATATGCCCCTGCAATGGTTACACACATTGTGATGTTCCATCCGACATGTCTGAGACACGTAGCTTTTTGGTTGCAATATTCTCACAATTTCCCATTACCCATACCCCACATACCACACATACACCTGTTGTCTGCATAGCCCTGTGGATGGTGACATAACCAACATCTATGGGTGTATGTCATATGGGAAACACGAGACCTGTGTGATAGATGGCCATCACATACATAACCAACACATGTGCACACATGGCCATGGGGGGTGGCCAGAGACACGTAGCCACACAGAAGACAGGATGTGGATACACCCTGTCCCACTTTGTCCACACATGGTCCAAGTACAGCCATACTAGACCGATTCTACAGGTGATGTGGTACGCTGCAATCATAAATGCCTGTGCACAGCTAGTGGAGGTGTCGGTGACATGTACCTCATAAGATGTGTTGAACATGATGTCTGCGTCATAGCATGATGGTAGTCACCTTCACAGATTCCACTGACAGTGACAGCAGGCCACAGAAACTGTACTTTCCCCCCTGCTGTAGGACATCACTGTTAGCTGTGCACCATGTGTGCGTGGTACATCAATGTCATGTGTGAAATGGTGACGTGACAGGTCCGCTATGTGTGGACATGGATGCCAGGCAGCTAACACTCTGTAGTCATCGTGCAGGGGTGTCATCTGTATGTCCTCCAGTGACCTGTCACATGACACAGCATGGTTGGATGTGTATACACCTCAGCATCGTAGGTCACAATCCACAGGTATGTCATGGGTATGCATGCAGTTCTGGATATGCAATGTGTACATAACATGCACTGTTTAGCAATATAGACACCTCATGATGCCATGCAATGGCACAGTGTCTATACATAACACTGTACAGCAATGTAGATGGCCCAGTCCCCTACCATGCACATGCACATTTGCTCAACATGCATTCTATCTGTAAGGCATATGGACAACATCGCAATGTGATACCCAGTACAATGCTGTACATGTGTCATGACACCATTGTGTCAGGAATGCATGCATGTTAATGAACATGTCAGCAGATTACATGCCAAGGTCACGTCAGCCATGTGTACTGTTATCCTGTTCTGGTCCACATGGTGTATCACGGGGATGCGTGCATAATACTATGATCGTGTGAATTGCATGGATAATGATATGACACCTGCCTGCTGTAGTGTGCATTCCAGGGGGTATGCTTACAAACACCATTGATGTCTGAGCTGCATGCTCACAAGCATGCTGCATGCCATTTGTCATCTCACATGCATGATGTGTCATGTGTGTCAGTGTCAGTTTGTGTGAGTGCGTGTGTGTCAGTGTGTGTGTCTCTCAGTGTGTGTGTCTATTGTAATTTAGAGTATGTCTTTGCATTCACAGGTGATGTAGGTGCGTTAACCTCCTGTGGTCCATCTGATAGTGTCCCCACAGATGCTAGCAGTGATGAACATATGCACGAGGTACAGGCAGGGATGTCAGGGGCGGAATCTGTGCCAACGGTTGCCATCCCAGCTATGTCCCCCTCTTCCCCACACACAGTTCAGCTGCCAACACATACCGCATCTACAGTGGCCATAGAGGAAGGACAGTCAGCGTTTGCTAGCATTGAACAGGAACATGTGGTGGCTACGGAAGGTGTGTCTCCACACCATGGTGACAGTATACTGACTGCAGATGTGCCACACAGGCATGTGGCTGGTGCTGCCCGTAGGAGGACCTCTGGCAGACATGCACCTGCAGGACATAGCGCAGCAGCTGGGATCACCAGACGCATGTTCCAGACTGTAATGGCAGCACAGGCACATGCCGAACAGCAGAACAGAGAAGGGCAGAGGCTGCAGAGGGCTGCTATCAGTACCCTAAACAACAGCATCCAGGCATTGGTAGGTGCTCAACAGTAGCTTGCTGATGTTCTGGACAGACGATTGGGTGACACGATCAGAATCCTCGACCGTGGCATGACAATCCACGAGCGTGAGCTGTCTGTGCTGGAACATTTGGTAGGGGTGAGGCGTAGGACATATGGACGTGGGCCAGCTACACCACCTAGTGCAGGTCAACGTGAGCATGCCACCTCACATGGCCGCTCCCATAGTGCCGGTAGCAGTAGCAGTGCAGCTGGTGCTGCGATGTCCACACCAGGTCACAGCAGGCCATGTGGACGTGGCCCTGGGCGTTCCCGGTGGAGACATGGTTCCAGTGGCCATATGTCATCAGACAGTAGCCATTCTGTACCTCTGCCTGGTAGTGCCCATGCAACCCCTGGCAGGCACAGGACACGTGGCCGTGTCTGCTCACAGTGAGCTGTACAACCTGGTCTGTACAATCTGGAGCTGTCCATAATACCCTTGTGTAGGCCTCACAAATGACAGAACTGTGTGCACACATACACGCACACAGCAAACACAACTGTAGGGCTCATCAACACCCACATGCATACAGAACAGACATATCCATTGAAATCACTGGACCTTACCCGCACATATGATGTCATCCATTGGTGCAGCCTATGCCCCTGGCAAACAGTATCACCCTGTGCATATGATGAAGCCTGTACTGCATCCTTGTCATCCACACCATTGGTGCAGGGATATGCTCATATGGTCTGATGCACAGGGTGAACAGAATAGTGAGAGTTGTATGTAACATTACTTGTGTATGCATATTGCGGGATGTGTATGTTATATTGGTCATGTGTGAATACTGAGATGTGAGAGGTGTATCTAACATAACCTGTGTATGCATATTGAGGGATGTGTATGTTGCACTGGACTTGTGTGAATACTGAGAGATGTGTATGTGACATCAGTGGTGTACTGTCAACATGCACCAGTCATACCATGTAGTCCAGGTGCAGCATACATTGTGATATGTTCACAGTATGTGTCTCGGTTACAAATGTTGGTAATGATGCCCTGGTTCCCTCCTATGGTGTACTGGCATGTGCCTACAGGTAGCAGTGTTTTCAGTCCCCCATGTGTAACTGTGGAGTACTCACAGGCACGTATGGCAATATCAGCATGCTACACGTATCCTCAACCTGACTGTTGGACAGTCGAACATGACACAGGTGTCCGAACATGACACAGATGTCCGCACATATACTGCACCTGAAGCATGTGGTCAGTTGAACAGGCTACAGTGGACATAGATGTAACATACATACCGGGAAACATTACAGGTGTGTTGACATGGTGCAGGGGTTGTACACAGCAGTCAGGCCAGTGATGTTAGAGGCCACCTCATAGCATGAGGCCACACTGTGTAGTGGTAATACCCTGTCACAGTACAGGAACATGGCTACATTCAGGGGGTCTACAGCACTATGACACACCCCATAGTGTTCAGGTGTGGACCCTTGCCTATGTGGTCATCACCCTCGCAGTACTTTGCACCCACACGACATGGCACAGAGAAGGGACATGCACAGGTAGCCAGTATGGCTGGGACTGATGGCATCAACAGGGTAGTAGACTGCATCACCATGAGGAGTTACTGATCCTGTTTCCACAGTAAGGTAGCATACACCCTCACAGCAAGCACCAGACAGCCATACATACATACACACACACACACACACACACACACACACACACACACACACACACACACACACACACACACATACTGTGGTGATCAGATATGTGTGTACGGATAGCCGATATGTGTGATGCACCACACCTGCCAACCTCATACTTTCCACACTGCAGTATGTACAGATCTCTACAATGGTGTACAGGGATGTGTTACATCTGGGATGTAGTCCCCACCATATGTGGCATGTGTGGTCACACAAGTGGACAGACATGGCAGTGCTGAGAATGATACACCTGCCATATGATGATCCATTTGATAGACATGCAGCGGTACTGTCCGCAGTATGTGTACCAACGCTATGTCTGGCAATTGTGTGGCTATGTGCACACGGGAGGATGTCAGTGATACAGGTGTCACGTGACATACAGTTGGTTACCCCTGACTGCTGTGTATGCGTTACATCATCACCATCAAGTAACAGTGACATAACGTACTGTTTGCACATGGCATGGTAGGGTGGCATGTGACACACCTGTGAGCCATCCCCGGCACACATACATCTACACAGATGGATCACCACTTTATGTACACAGATCCCTCCATATGTGATGTACAACCAACTGTACTGTCTGTATGTCACCATATACAGGTGTCAATGATGGGGCTGCATTGCGACTGCATGTTGTAGTTAGGCACAGCTGTGTTATGGACATCGGCCACTGCACATGCATGGTTGCTGCATGCACAGTACAGATTGTACATGTCCGTTGGTCCTACATGTGTCTCCTGTAGCCATGTTTGTATGCATTGCCATTGGTGAACATGTGTGTTGACATACATAACACATGGACTGTGGTATGATAGCACAGGTGTCATGGGCGACTACTACAGGGGAATGTGTCCTCCGTCAACATTGCTACCTCCTGTACTGTGAGCATTCAACAGACATGGACCCACCTTCCACTTGCATGCGTATGATTGCTTAGGCCACTGTTCTGCACGGGGGACAGCAAAGGCTTAGCTATGTACATATGTGTTGTGTGTGTGGTCCATGCACACATCCACTACAATCACATGTTTGACATATCCAAACATGTGTGTTCATTGGTGTACAGCAACACTCATCTGTCACAGCTGTGTAAGACCCGGGGCTCCTGGTATATCTTGAGCTGACCTGGTCATGTATAGTGGTATACTTGCAATGCATAACACCTGTTGGAACCCTGTCAGTACATGTGTATGCTGCACAGTTGCTGTAGACCTCTGTACAGTCCACTGGTCATGTGTCACATGGTGTTGTGGTAATGTATGGCTGTGTACTGCTGCAGCAACGACATGGTGATGTCTCAAGGGCTACAGTGTAGACTGCGGTGTGTACGTCTGGGATCTGCACCTGTGACAGCTGTGATGGCAGCTGAGTGTGTACTGGTCACTGCATGTGTGTGACCACTCTGTGCGTGGGGACAGTTATACCTTACTGTGCCCTTCCGTGTGTAGACTCCATCTGCATGCAAGATGGCCTTTGCAACTGCTAAGTGTGTGAGCATGCCCAGTAGGCTGTTGTGTAGATCAACACACATGACAGTCCCAACTGAGCCCTTGCGAGTTGAGACTCCGTCTACATGCATGACTGCTCTTTGCAACTGCTGTGTGAGCATGCCCAGTACGCTGTTGTGTAGATGGCACACATGACAGTTCCAACTGAGCCCTTGCATGTGTGGGCTCTGTCTGCATGCAAGATGGCCCTTTGCAACTGCTAAGTGTGTGAGCATGCCCAGTATGCCGTTGTGTAGATCAACACACAGTACAGTCCGAACGGACGTGTATTACTAAGCGTGTGGCCATGCCCAGTGACACCTTGTGTCGGTGATGTCCCTCTGTGCATGGCCATTGACATCCTGTATAGCCATGGTGGTCATCCAGGCAACAGATGTCCATATTCAACGTCATGATGGATGCCTACTGAGTACACACTGGTTGACTATCTTGAAGGGTGTACTGTCTGTGGGGCGTCCCGTGACTATGTCATGTTGTCGTGGTGCACCGTGAATCTTATGTTGCCATGATCACACCACTGCCGTGTGTTTCTCTACATGTACCATGGGACAGTAATATGTCTGTATGCTTTCAGACTGATCACTCTCTATACTATCCCTGTCAGCGTCCTTGTCAGTGTGGAAGATGACACATGCCTAGAAACATGCCTCTAGGACAGCTGTGTTTAGTAATATTGGTAGCACGTTCTGTAAATGCGTCATGCTGTAGTGTGTTAGGGTAGTTAGGTGTATGTTCGACTCCCAGCCCTGCCAAGAGTGTGTGTGTGTGTGTGTGTGTGTGTGTGTGTGTTTGCACGCATGCTCCCATCCGCCTGGGGACTCAGTCTTGCTTTTAGACGCCTCACACCACAGAAGTTTCCTACCGATGTCTTTGCCTTTGCGGATGATGACACGCACCTAGATGTCTGCCTCTGAGACTGCTGTGCTTAGTAATCTCAGTAGCGCGTTCTGTAAATGCGTCATGTTGTAGTGTGTTAGGGTAGTTAGGTGTATGTTTGACTCCCAGCCCTGCCAAGTGTGTGTGTGTGTGTGTGTGTGTGTGTTTGCACGCATGCTCCCATCCGCCTGGGGACTCAGTCTTGCTTTTAGATGCCTCACACCACAGAAGTTTCCTACCGACGTCTTTGCCTTTGTGGATGATGACAAGCACCTAGATGTCTGCTTCTGGGACTGCTGTGCTTAGTAATCTCGGTAGCACGTTCTGTAAATGCGTCATGCTGTAGAGTGTTAGGGTAGTTAGGTGTATGTTCAACTCCCAGCCCTGCCAAGTGTGTGTGTGTGTGTGTGTGTGTGTGTGTGTGTGTGTGTGTGTGTGTGTGTGTTTGCGCACATGCTCCTGTCTGCCTGGAGACTCAGTCTTGCTTTTAGACGCCTCACACCACAGAAGTTTCCTACTGACGTCTTTGCCTTTGCAGATGATGACATGCACCTAGATGTCTGCCTCTGGGACTGCTGTGCTTAGTAATCTCGGTAGCGCGTTCTGTAAATGCGTCATGCTGTAGTGTGTTAGGGTAGTTAGGTGTATGTTCGACTCCCAGCCCTGCCAAGTGTGTGTGTGTGTGTGTGTGTGTGTGTGTGTGTGTGTGTGTGTGTGTTACCAGCTGCATGACAACAGTACATTGCTTTTACAGTATTCACTCTCCATAACATCAGTGCAGTGTCTTTGCCTTTGATGCTGCTGTCTGCTGCTAGACGTCTGCCTGTGTGAATCATGTGAGCCACTGATCACAGTAGCACGTTCTGTAACTGCGTAATGCTGTTGTGTGGTACAGTGGTTACGTTTGTGTTCTGCTCCCAACCCTGCCATGTGTGTGTGTGTGTGTGTGTGTGTGTGTGTGTGTGTGTGTGTGTGTGTGTGTGTGTGTATCTATCTACATATATATACATATACATATATATATATATATATATATATATATTTTTTTTTTATATATATATATATATATATATATATATATATATATATATATATATTGTATATAGATATGTATATTGGGATTATCACTCTTGAATGTGCTGCATTATCTGTACGTGAGCACCTTGGTTGTATGTACATCTGCTATAGCTCTGTGATAGTGCATATACTGTGTGCTGTAGTGATCGTGGGTTATACATGTGTAGTGACCGGTTATTGTGTTGCTGGGTATTACACGGGCATTGGAAACAGTGTTAGTACAGCACCTTTGAATGGTCATATGCAGATCTTGGCAACAGTCAGCAGTGGTTATTACATTGGCGTGTGAGTATGGCTCATATCCGTCTGTAGTATCAGACTATTCTATGCACCGCAGGTTAACATTACAGACTCACGTTTATCCACAGGTTGTGGTACAGATCCCAGGACTGTATGTGTATACATTGACAGGTGCAGGACTGGGTTGTGTCGGATGCATGGAGGGGTGTCCATGGCTAGTAATGGGGATCTCTACAGCCTGGCAGGTACGGTCTGTGACTGTCCCACAACCTCCTGTATATGGCTGACACATGCTGTACCTGTGGTTATGCAGACACCCACACTTACCACGAACAGCTACGGCTATCACATACACAAACCCATTGCACCACTATTGGGCCATGCAATAACCATTGTCCCTCACACACACACACCTACGTGTACATTGGATGGCTCAATGACAGCTCTGGAAATGTTAACACCACACCCTGTGCATATGATGTCACCTGTGATGTGTAACATTGATGCAGGATCTGACTAACTTGGTGCTGCTGCACACGGTGGCTTTATTCCACTGTATTAATGTTAGCATGCTGTTAACACACAGTGTGTTACTTCCAGGTGTATATCAGCAGGCATGATGCATTGCAGCTATGACCATCATTGTAGCATAGTTTACAGCACTGTTACTTCAGATGATGTATTCTCCATCCATGTGCCATTTCACTGATGTGTGTAGTATTGGCAACATGTGTGTCTGTGTGTGCAGTATGTGTGTGATGTGTGTAGTACACATGTATACATGCTTACAAACGCAAACACGACATTACACGGGTTTCACCATTCGTACACTAGTTTACTCGTTCTTCCACACTCCACACACACACACGGGCTAACACGTGCGCGCACACATGCTTACTCGGGCTTACTGGCATGCACGGGCGCAGACACACTGTGGGCAGGTTTGCAGGTCACATCGGTGGTATCCATGGCATACACCGTCAGTCTCCTGACGTTCCCTAGGATAGCTCATGACACGCCTCTTCCACTGAGTACTGACAGCACACATGTGACACTGCTCCGGTGAGGTTACACTGTTTTATACATACACACTCATGTTGTCACCTATCTTCTACTCTAATAGTCCCCTTAACCTACACTACACAGTACAGGCTTGGCCCATATGGCATGACATGTTCTGATTCACTGTCCCAGAGCGCTTCCACACATAAGAACCAGTACGCAGTAGACATGTTGTGTCCAGCTTGCCATTCATCTGCATGGCGTACTAACATCTAACTAAACCTACATTTTGTATGTATATTATACATATGTCTTGTTTTGAAGTGCAGCGCATTCTTGTGGCGCTGCGCTACGCGTCCACACCAGGGATCGGGGAGGATAACTACTGGTTTATGATATCCAATGGACAAAGCTGCCACTGGCCTTGGACTTGGACATTGGCATGCTTCTTTGACTGTATTCATACTGTATTTGCAGCTGTCATTGCTCCGTTTAGCAACGTGCAGAACGTTAGTCGCATAACATCCGGGTACATTTCTGCACATAACTCTGCTCTTGCATGGACAGCATACTGTTTCATGTATCGCATAATTACATCATTTGCATAGCTTACATATACAGATGGGGTATGTTGCAAATCCCAACATTGTCCGTGCAATGTTTGTGTTATGGGCAGTCTTGCACGCCCCTACGGGTGTTTGCTGAATAGCCTGGCAGTCATCTTTCCTTGCTGTACTCTCACTCAATTCATACACGCTGGAGGCAAAGTGTATCATGGCCTAGGCTTTGCTGTGTGCTATTTCTTTTTGTGGTGTATGCATAGCTGTGGGTATGTCCCACTGTCATCATTGGTAAAGGTGACACCCTATAGGTACTTCATGTAGACAGCTGTGTCACTTGACATGTCAGCACATACCTGTGGCCAATACTGAACTTCCTACTGCAGCGCTTTTTATACCTTCTGAGTTATCTTGCGGTCGATAATGCTGTTTCCTCAGACATGTATCTGTTTCTGATCATACCTATCAACCTCCTAGAGCACAACATCTGTACAAAGCATAACATGATGGGGGGACAAATAGGGGAAGATTGTACATATTGCTCTTACAAACATAGATAGTTGTCAGTATAATAGGTTTTGCATTACTATGACCTTTCTGAGGGATTTGGGGTCTGCAACTCATATGTTTATCATTATTTAATGACATCAGTTCTCAGGTATTTGGCAGACAGGTACAGATTGAAAGGAGAACACACCACACATATGAGGCATACATCTGCACATTCGTACAGTTGCGAGGTATGTTTCTGATACTGTAAATCATGTTTCTTACACCAATACACACAATACATGGCGCCATCACAGGCCAGTTGCCATTACATTCCTATTGCAGGACACACCCACCCAGAGGGTTATATTCCTCACACAGGCCAACAGGTGCTTATCCACACTTATTATTCTATCATGTACCTTATGTGTACACCGGTATTTGCACTTTCTGTCAGTGGCAGAGCTCACGTACGAGTATGAGGGACTGGACACTGTATCGGTGACACTGCATGACACCCTGAGGGACACATGTCTTTTGAGTCTATTAACCTTCCACATTGACTTTCACAGGGCATACATTGTAATTCCCATTTGTGGAAGTACATGCTTTTGACTTGTACATGTTTTGTCATTTGTCCTGACGTCTTTCTTCTCACCTGTCCACCTAGTATCACTAGTTCTGTACATTTACTTAGGACAGGTTACCTTCATACCTCTCACCTGTGCACATTATGGATAGACACCCCAAAGCTTGAACTATGATTCTGTTACATTTGTTATGATAATGTGCCTTTCTGGTAGATTGCTGGCAAGGCATGATGAACTGTGCGGTTAGGTAATCATGACTGACATTTCTATTTCATGATTACTAACTCTCATAACATTCGTATTCCTGACTATGCAATTATTCTATCAACGTTCTGACTTTGTCTGTGGTATATTTAATATATTCCCTATTTGTCTTTCGTGTACTATGCCTTAGTCCAGCTGTCTTATTCTGACATTTTGGCAGGTATGGTTACCATCTTGGTTGTACGCATGTCCATCCATGATAATCGCCTACATGACACTGATATAGGTCCCTACGTCTTCCCCCAATGGTTTACACAATATCCAGTAGATGGGTTGCACCTTTTTGGAGGATATAGGCGTGTGCTATACCCACATAGGTATATTGATCACTCCCATGGGGCGTACCTAATAGATCTGTGCCAACCAACACGTTGGCCCATTTCTGCATACCCATGAACACCCCTCCACAGTACCCATTAGACATGTTTAATGTGTGCGATAATAAAGTGTGAGGATACTTCCGATTACTCCCCACTCTGCGGATATCAGGTCATACGTCATACATTCTATCGACCCATGTGTTATTACCCTTGCACTTGCTACTGTTGCATGTACACCTATATCATAGTTGCACTTGTGACGTCTTTTGCATCAATGATGGTTCGCCCTTCGTACAGGATCAATTTTTGGGGTCCTGCACAGGACACCTATATTTATGTTTAACGTGTAGAACGTGCAGGCCCTGTCACACTGGTACTTTCCGGGCAATGGTTTGGAGAGCATCAGTGTATTTTCCTTTCATGCATGTCTGTCTGGCTATCCATAATAGCTATACCGTAACCTATTTATGTAAATGTGATATATGTACAGGGACATATGTTTGTTGTGTATATATCTATTCATGTATCGTGTGTGTGTATATATATATATATATATATATATATATATATATATATATATATATATATATATATATATATATATATATGTACATATATACATATGTCTGTACATTCCTCATCTCATAATTTGCTTTGGTTTATGTCTGTGGATATTTGTGTATATATATCTCCATATCATACCTTCCAACTGTACAGATTTCCACTGCATGTACAGCTGTTTGCCTCTTATCTTTGGTCCGTTTTCCATAATCTTGTGTCTATCTGGCAAGTTACTGGCATATCATGTAAGACTGACGTTGGTAAATAATGACAAACATTTCAGGTTACGACTTCATACCCTTCAGAGAATCCATGCTAGTGACACACCTGTTATTCTATCCACTTTCTATGTTTGTTAGGCCAATATCTGAGGATTGTCTGTACCAGTTGTTGTCATGGCTTTGTCCGGTTTCGTACTTTACAGGGTTAACAGGTATGAGCCATGTACATAGAACGTGGGGAAAACACCATTCATTTTCTATTCTGTGAGCGGATTACACACGCGCAGGCGCACTTGCATATCCGTATTGTGGGTTACATATGTTTCATAGATAATTGTGCTTACATGAACTTTCATAATTCTGACCGTAACAGTTACATATCTGTATTCCAGTTTACGGACTGCTGCGAAACACACATTCACCTTTACATATTTAAATGTGTGTACAGCACAAACGCATTCATTACACTTTCAAGTTATATGTTCAGTGGTCGTAGGTCAACCGGGACTGCATTCACATTGGCCAGATGCTGGAACCACTATTCTATTGGTGTTCTCCCTCATTGATATGCATACCCATAGTACTTAGCTACATCAACATATGCCTCACTGCTTCACCTACAACACAGGCATCCATTCTCCTGCTGGGAAAAACGCGGTACAAGATATTACACATTCCCTATTGCCTACTGCTGTGGACTCCGGCTGCATTGTTAATCACTCCGAGGATATACAGAACACCAAGGCATATAGTCCAGCCACATACAGGTCTTTGATTGCCAGGGTGTTCATGTAGTGATCTGGGTTTAAGCTTGTCCACCTGGTGAATGGAACTTCCCTGGCCAAGTTCAAATGTCAGACAAAGCATATGGACAGGGATTATCTCCCTATTTTGACGTATTAACTGTGCTTATAGACACAGGTGTTTGGCCACCTGTCGGCAGCTTATTCTGTTGACAATACATATTATGGGTGGGGTTGTTATAGTCCATACTCCACGGTGAGGGTTGTTCCATTCACATTTGACTATTACCTGTATACAGTCATACGGGGATTATTATTTTGGACATGAAATGACTACAGGTATGCAGTTGTACATTACACAAGTGTGAAAGGTTGTTACTGTAAATACGTATGGACCATACCACTCAACCTCTTAGAGCACCAAACCTGCACAAAGCCTACATGACAATTAGGGACACATTTTAACAATTGCTCTTACAAGCTTAGAATGTTGATAGAATACTAGGTTTTGCATTTGCATGACTTTTCTGAAGGTTGTGAAGTCTTAAACTCAGGATATTTCTCATTACTTAGTGACATCAATCCTCAGCTATTTACCACACTGGTGCAGATTGTTGGAGGCACACATCAACACTATGGGGTGAACCTCTGGTCATTCTTAGGGTTTCCACCTTTTCAAATGCCCAAAGTGGGACATGTCCTGTGGAGATGTCAGATTTTCCAGGACAAAACATACCTACAGCCATGCATAGTACAGCACTTTAACCTTTTTTGTACATATAATAGCTTATTCTAGTAACATTTGAATTGCTTATGCTACTTCACATAACATATAGAAGTTTCATATATAAGATAACTGTTTTATGCGACTATTAAAGAAAATTAGGAATTAACTTTGTCCTAAACTCTCAGGACATTTGCTATGTCTTGATTTTATTTCACAGGACACAACTGCCTACAGAGGGACTGTTACTCGCAAAGTGGGACAGGTGGTGACCCTAGTCATTCTGCAAATATCTGTACAGTTGAGTAGTATGGCACGGACCTCTGTAATACGCTGTTGTGTTCTGGCACAGCAGTAGCTCAGCATTAAAGACTGCAGTCGGAACGTGCTGACAGACAGTTGGGTTTCAGACTTCATACTCCAGACATTAATGCCAATGTGCAAACTGTTATTCTATGTTTCTAAGAGCTATCTTTAGAGATTGTCCCTGTTTTTGGACCTTTGTCTCACATATATTCATGGCTCTGTCCAGATATCTTGCTCACACAGGTTGACAGGTATGGTCGGTCACGACTGCACACAGTCAGTGTCCCACACACTTGATCAGGGTTGACCTGTTTACGTCCATGTCTTCCTCACCCTCATGCCGTTTTCCATTTTGCACATGTGTGCATTATATTCTCCCTCCTATTCGTGTCTGGACACGTGCATCACAGGAAGGTATTTTATCCTGGGTGGTAGGTTATGCATGTCCACTTAGGGCTGGACAGTGTAATGGCCCTCCACTGCACATTCTGACTTGTGTCCAGATATCTACTGGATTGGAGTACATCATGTCGTCATACCCATTCTACTATTTACACAAGTTGGTTATCCCATGAGGGATATCCCAAAAATTGGACTGGACCAAAACAAGTTAGATAACAAAGATTTTTGTGGCTTCATGAAAACGTGCAGGGGGGTTTTACATGCAGGGGATACATGGTTTGCAATCCTGACACTGCCTAGGGTGACAATATCTACTACATATGCAGAGGGGTCACTGTGTGTAGCTGTGTCTGCAACAAACCAGTGGACCAAGTACGGCTGGATTTGGTGGACGTTCTGGTACGGTGGCAGGTTGTGTGTTGTGGAGGGTATGCTGGGTAGGCCATTATGCATCCAGGTGTATTGCGTTTGTTATGGCCAGTTCCATCAGGACCCATCTGTGGGTATGTGACGGTGACGTATCTATACATTTTTCTCGCACATTTCCATATTCATATGTTTGTGGGATTGTGTTGTACACTTTGGCCTGTCTGCTTGTCTTGCAGATATTTTTACATGTGGTTGTGTTTCATTCCACTTCACCCACTACCCCCTCGTCCACCTCTGGTTCACCTTTTCTGCATACGACACAGTATCGCCTTTGAGGAATTTACCATTAAACACCCACCCCTCACACGTGAATTCCTCACACCCCATAGAGCACTACGTTGGTTGTTGGCCCATGACATGGCCAGAGGTACACATTCACTACCCTACATGTGTCGGGTACCTTTATGGTTGTGTAGACTACCCTGCCATGTTTGCTTTCCACATGCTATACCTCATGCATACAGGTACACGCCCATACTTCAACTTCTTTACTTGGTTGGTGTATCCGGGTACTACTCGTTTGACTGTGTCACATACAAGTTCGGATTATACAGCTGCCTTCCGGATTTTGCCAACCTGTTGTACTCATTGGTAGGATGACACCTTTTCCTATGTCCACGCTATTCCTTACACATGTCCGACTGTTATGGACAATGCCTCCCCACAGTCGATGGTTGTGTTTCCACCTTTTCAATTGGCCACAGTGTGACATAGGGTTACCACCTGTCCCACTTTGTGAGGGACAGTCCCTCTTTGGGCAGTTGTGTCCTGACATGTAATTGTAAACATGGCAAATGTCCTGGGATTTTATCACAAAACCATTTCTTATATTTTATGTAATAGTTGCATTAAACAGTTATTCTGTATCTGAAATACCTACATGTTATGAGAAACAGAATAAGCAACTAAAATGCTACAAGACTACGCTTTTCTGTAGACAAAACAGTTACGTTCTGTCCTCTGTACTGGCCGTGGGTATGTGTCGGCTTGTAAATTCTGATGTCTGTACCAAACATGTCCCACTTTGGCCATTTGAAAAGGTGGCAATCCTACTGTGACATTTGCGGTGAACACAACATATTCTACAGGCCGACACATACTCACGGTCAATTCGGCAGATAGAACTTACAATTCTTGCCTATATCTAAGCTTATTCTTGTAGCATTTTGGTATCTTATTCTGTTTGTTATGACATTTATGTAATATACGTTCAGTGAAATATGTTTAATGCAACTATTGCATGACGTCTACGAAAGAATTATGTCCTATATTCTCTGGACATTTGCCAGTTTTACATGTTTGTGTCAGGACACATTTGCCTACAGAGGGACTGTCACTCGCAAAGTGGGACAGGTGGTAATCTTGGTCGACGGTACGGATCATACTGTTCCTTTCAGCCTACATGTGTCCGTATTGTTATGGCTGTTTATATGCTCTTTCTGTTTCGTTTACATGCGTATGCTATTTCCTATCACATTTGATATGTGAAATACGGACATACCTTTTGTATGTGACTATTACATGACTTGTGGGATATGATTCAGACATACGGTCACTACATATATCTACATTTCTCCTCGTGTATTTTGTTATGGACACATCTGCACAGCTATGTTCCCTCCTTCACATTATGGGTCGGCTGGTGACCCTCTCCGTTGGACTGTACGTACCTACTGGCGGCGCGCTAACATATGCTACATTTCACTTCCACATGGTATAGATATCAACACTACGTTGGACTACGGGCACACGGTTTTCATGTCATTTGTTCAAGGGTAGGGACCCATTATTCCCTACCATTCATTTGTGTTTGATTCTTCATTTTCTGTTCACAGGGACTATGCTTTGCATACGTTTCAGTATCCACAGACACTGATAGGTACGATTACTATTGCTGGCAGAATATAATATTCAGCAGTTTAGGTTGCTCCTCAACGGTCGACATTAACACGCCTCCCTGCGCAACTTCGATACGCCCCTTGCACTTGCGCACGATTCCTATGCATGTGGCTGTGGTGGCTGCGCGCCTTCATTAATATGCATATGGCGCGACTACTCCATATATATGCTGCACGGCCGGTGCAAGCCTTACGCCGGCCTTGCTCCGAGTTTCATGAATCTGGGGGTATGTTTTTCTCTCTTTCTGTTAACCTATAGTCTGTATCTGTTACAGAATCTTCAAAAGCAGCAATCCGGACAGTTTGTTGTTTAGGAACTTCATTCAATAAGGTTATTTGTTTGGTGGCATCTTCTTTTATATTGTCCAGTTTTAAGTTTAATTTGCCTATTTTACCCACCAAGTCTTGAACTGTAGTAAGGATTGCCTGTATTTCTTTCTTCATTGGAGTTTCTTGCTGAGAAAATTTGGAGCTGCTCATCTTCCTTTGTGAATGTGGTTTCAATGGCCATTCTGTTCGAAAGTTTGATAGGAAAATATGAAAATTTTAGCTTAGAAATTACACCAACTCATATCGTATGACTTCCAGAATTAGATTTTAGTAGTTTCTGGTCTTAATTGGTGAAATTAAATTAGAAAATCCTATCAGGAAAAAATGATGACTGCAGAGCTCAATAAATTTGCTGCTTTCAGCTTGCCATACAAGCCAGCCCCCCCCCCCCCAAATCATCCAGCTTTTAACATGAGGAGCACAGATCACCAGTGTTATCAGGTGTTACCTTTAAATATACATAGCATTTAGTACACTGTGCAAAATATCTGTGCTTTAGTAAATGACTAATGACATATTCATTTAAGGAATCTATTTTCAGCTACAAACAAATAAAGAATTCTAAAGAAAAGAATAATCAGAATCAGTTACTACAAAACTCAAAAATAAATTGAAGTCAACCTCTAAAAGAAAATCACACAAACAATATGCAACTAAATGTTAAGTTAAGTACACTAAAGTCATCACTCTGACATAATGTACCAGTTGGGCCAGTCACACAAATACTGACTTTCTTTTACATTGCTTACTATCACTTGCAGTCACACCTCATTATCATTTAAGTCAGTCCAAGCTATGTATGACCTCTAAGTATAGCACTATTTTAGGTGTATTTCTCAGCTTGTCCATAATTTTGCTTTAGCTGTTCATATACTTTATATTAACAATAAAAGCAAAATTAAACTAAATAAATTGGTTATGAGAAGCAGATACCGACTGGTGCCTGACTCAAGAATATGAACAGCACCACCCCCCAGAGACTGACTTGTGCTTCCTTGATTGACAGGCCCAGCACAGCCACCTTCAGGGACAAGTACTCATGGTTGTCCCAGATTAAATGTAGCATCAGAGCTGCATACCAGGGCTCACTGATGTCATTCTGAGGACCAGAACTGCAATGCTTAGAAATATAAGACTGTTATTGAGAGTAGGTGGAATATTTGCTAATCGTGGGATTCCAAAAGAATTGGGGGAGTACTATGGAGAGCTTCCAACATCTTACAGTTTGGTGCAAGCACACCGCACAGTTTTCAACAGTCCCAGAATGCACCTGACCCCACAACACCACCAGTATTTGTTTGTTTGTGTCTTTTGGCTTTTCCCGGTTAGGGGTCGCCACAGCAGAACTCCAGTCCGCTAATGACTGGCAGTTGATTTTTATGTACCGGCTTGCCAGGCCTGATACACAACCTTCAACAAAGGTACGCCCATTCACGCATGTCTCCAAGGAGAAGACGCTCTAGCTGAGAATCGAACCGGACAGCATCTTACTGTGAGGTGACAACGCTACCGCAGCACCACCACTGCGATTACAACAACACCACCAGTATACTGAACACAAAAATTTATGCATGGCAGGTAAAAACTCCATCATGCATGCATTATTTTATCCAAAAACAGAGGGGTGGGAGTATGCTGTAGAGCTGTACTTACAAAACACAATCTGATTTTCTACAAAACCCATATTCAAGTGATCCCACCACTATAGAAAAAGACAACCACTCATGCATGCAGTCCTTGGCTAAGACTTCCTAATACATTGCTGTTTGCATTACCTACATCTGCAGGGGCTTTCACTTATGAAATCCATACAGCACTGATACTGACGTACAGGTGGTGTACTACACATGCTGAGAATATCCATTTACATGCCAGTGTAAGACTTCAAAGTCCTACAGTCCAGAAATCTCAGGCACCATTTTGGAATATGGCATAGTGCACTGCATTTCCTTTGCAGCCTGTGTGATTTAAGGAATTCCACATCCTTTTTGTTTGAAATGGACATAGTGAGAGTGCCAACAATATCATGCTACCTAACCATAAAATGTCTTGCAATCTGCCCATAAGTCTCAGGTTTTAGTACCTTTGACTCTGTTTATTATTATTCTAAGGTACATTTATATCAAATAATAGGGTAGTTTATGTAGTTATTGGAGGTGTGAAGGGTGCAACCATCCCATGTGGGAGGGGGGACTTGCCCTTCTGCAGAAATGCTTTAAATGAATAACAGTGGCATCAAAGTTTGTTTTTCAAAACTGTGAGCATATATTTTACACACATAGCCAAAATCATACCTAGCCATGTATTCTTTAAATACTCAAATTTATTAGTAAAGACATGGGTTTTCAGTTCACACTGGACTTCAGACTAATGCAGACTTTCCCATTCACCCTGTTAAATTAAAATTTCCAGCGAATCATATGTTCATCATCCACCTATTAAGAGTATAACATTCAAACAAACATTATAATAACAAGATAAAGACACAAAATATACAAAACAGCATTCATGTTGGTAAATAGAAAACACAATATCCTAAAATGGATAGCAAATGTCAAATCAGTTAAGTCTTCTATTTCTGTTCAGACTTTATGGACATAAATTCATTTAATCTTGGAGTTGTTTAAAAGCAATTTTAACTGCCAACTTAAGTTTCTTCTGTCGATCTAGCTGATGTTAAATTCACTGATGATGGTGTATGTTCTTCACCGGACAAAGTACAAATTCACTAATTTTTCTACTTCCTTCTGCTTTGGTGTTGCATCTATATCTTTGTACCAACAAAAGCACAACCTGGCCGTATGTCACCTAGATCCATATTATTCATCTGTTTCTGTGGCATCGTTAAAAGTGAAGGAAAATAAGACAAAGCATGTTCATAGGTTGTTACTAGGCTAACAACCACTAGGGTTCTCTAGCTGAGCACCCCAAACCTATTTGGATCACAGTTATCATAGACGTCTATACTAGGAGGAGGGGCATGTTAGTAGGGATGTAACTGAGGGATTTGTAGGGTGGGTGTTAGTTATGATAACACTTTTTAAACTCTGTACCCTATGTCTGTAACCTAAACATCTTAACCATTATGCCAACCCCTCCCCTTGTCTCCTAGCAACTACGAAACAGTATTGAGTAGCCATAGAATTACAGGTCAAATAGATCTGAGATAAATCATAGCAAAAGGTTAAGATTTTAGCACAGCCTACTGCCATGTTCATTTATGCCCCACCCCCAGCTTCACAGATCCAATTCAGATATTTGACAAATCAAGTCGCTAAAATAACTTTTCTTAAGTGCTTCCATCAGGTCTGCAATGTTGTTCATAAAAGTGTATCGGAAAACCTAAAATGTTTACAGAGTAAAGCTCCCTAACCTTAGTAACATGTGGTCTAGTAACTAAAACCATTATGGCCATTTCTCAGTAGTATATAGCATGGATGTCACCATTCTGCTTCTCTCCTTATCATCATCATGATCATCTCTGTTATGTTGTACTACTGCTGGTAGAATTTGTCAGTTTCCAAGGAGGAAAAATTGTGCATTTTTGGTTGTAAAATAACAGTTGAGCTGAATGAATGTCTTAGTCAAGTTCTTTTGGATAAGTTTCTCAAGTGGTTAAGTTCCAAGGCTCAACAGATACAGATTATTAGTGTCTAATAAAGCTACTAATATAATGAAATCCCGGTAGATAGCAGTCTGATCTGAGAATTATACTCTGCACTCACAGACCTCATCGGAAAGTTCCACTGCATACAGAAGATTGCCTTTACTGCCTACACATTCTGTTGCCACTTGAGCCATTTGTTGAAATCTAGAAAATTATTGTGGCAGCCTTATTAAGACTTTGTACATATCCACTCCAAATGATCCAGGAGCTACCCACTTGGTGGTATGTTGTCTACAGTATGACTCAACATCTGGAAGGAGTTTATCCACCTGCATTGCAACATGGAATTGGAAAAAAGGGATATAAACTTCCCATCAGCGGCACCTGAGCATATCTGAGTTACTGTTGTGGATCTCACAGAGAAGGTGATTTGAGAGTAATACATCCTTGCCCCAGTGAAAACAGCTGTATAAGGCATGTCGGAAAACAGGTGAAAACATTTAAGGATAATGACTGGTGGCCAAATAAAATATAAATGTTTTAGACAGCATTACATTTCCTTGATCCTTGCTTGAGTCTTTCTTTTTGTTTATTTATGTATTCATTTATTTATTTACATACATACTTACTTTCTTACTTATTTACATTTTTGTTTAACTTTGTTAATCAGAGTAGTACAGTGATCCAACTGGACCATTTTAGGCCAGCCTGGTGTTTAAAAAACAGAAAAAAAATGTTTACAATATGTAGATACAATTAGCAGTAATGAAACAGTGGAAATGTCTACATCAACTCTAAGGCTGCAGTAAAACAGTGTGGGGCAAAGTTTAAAATCAGTAAGATGTAGAGTCAGAGAACATTGTGTATATCTGTTTACAATTTGTATACTATTAACATAATGGTTTGTGAGGGGGGAAATGCAGAGTCAGAGAATGTTGTGTATATCTGTTTACAATTTGTATACTATTAACATAATGGTTTGTGGGGGGGGAGTGCAGAGTCAGAGAACGTTGTGTATATCTATTTACAATTTGTATACTATTAACATAATGGTTTGTGAGGGGAGGGGGAAATGCAGTGTTAGAGAATGTTGTGTATATCTGTTTACAATTTGTATACTATTAACATAATGGTTTGTGAGGGGAGGGGGAAGTGTAGAGTCAGAGAACATTGTGTATATCTGTTTACAATTTGTATACTATTAACATAATGGTTTGTGAGGGGAGTGGGAAGTGCAGAGTCAGAGAATGTTGTGTATATCTATTTACAATTTGTATACTATTAACATAATGGTTTGTGAGGGCAGGAGGAAGTGCAGAGTCAGAGAACATTGTGTATATCTATTTACAATTTGTATACTATTAGCATAATGGTTTGTGAGGGCAGGAGGAAGTGCAGAGTCAGAGAACGTCATGTATATCTATTTATAATATGTAGGAAGGTTGGGCGCTGGGCTGGCAACTCGACACTATAAAACTCTACTGCCAATCATGAGCTGACAGGCGATCCACTGTGGTGACCCCTAACTGGGAAAAAGCTGAAAGAAGAAGAGTTAATTTACATAATGATTTGTGAGTGGAGGGGTGAAGAGGGGGAGAAGAGGGAAGAAGGAGACATTGAGCTCTTCTTTCTGTCTTTTTGTTGCATCTTTTCCACTCATGCACATATTGTCATAAGCAGCATTAAAATGGGTTAGTATTTCCAAATGTGTACTGTTGTTTTACAGTGAAAAGAGCTTTCAGTAAACTTTAGCTACCATGTAAGTTTTGATGAAACTCTACCCATGCATGTTTCCTTAAGGATCTCCTGGTATTGTGATGTCATGAGAGTCTAGCTACCTGACTATTGTAGCTAGTCTCAAAGCAATAATGAAAATGCTGTGAGTGTAGCTTTTCAATGGCATTTATGTATCTTTAATGCACTTAATAATCACTTATGTACATGTAACTAACTTTGGGATAGATTTCACATTCCATTTGGATTTCCAGTGGAAAGTGCAACCACATAGACTGCTTAAGAGCCATAGTTTGGAAAACCACTAATTCAAACCCAGTACTTCCAGGTAATTCCTGATTTGCTTTCATGAACTGAAAATGTGAAAAAAGGGCAACAGG
The DNA here is from genome assembly GCF_019279795.1 of Protopterus annectens. Lineage (NCBI taxonomy): Eukaryota > Metazoa > Chordata > Ceratodontiformes > Protopteridae > Protopterus > Protopterus annectens. Next base: position 1,215,158,463 of record NC_056743.1, read on the forward strand.
AAGAGAAGAGAAGTCCCTACCCTGCTGCCATGGAAGCACCCGTGCTGTAGAACAAGATGGATAGGATATTACCAGAGCCACTTGATTCTGATCAAGCTGTGTCATTAGGGGGCTGATTGTGCCATTATTGACAATCTTCTTCCTTAACATCCACAGACCAGAAGTATTGCCATGAGCAAACTTCTTTGGACAACTCTGTCATACATTAGGCTAATAAACTTAGCTGGAATGGTTTGAGTGTTGCTTTTTGGGTAATATACAAAAGTCCCTGTCACAAAAACATTCTGAGAGTCAAAGAGTACACAGAGGTTACAATACAAAATATTTCAGTATATCATCCCTTAAATCAGATGCAGGCATGTCTTCTGAGAAAATGTCGGTACTGCTGGTACAGATGGGCATGCCATTCAACAAATTACATGGTCATGTTGTTGTTTATCAGTGTCACCCTACCATGCTTCATATCCACATATGGCTATTGCCAGATGCTGAACACTGCTGCTTGAATCCTACATTTCCCACAGGGCAAATTCACCAACATGTAGGCTCCCAAAAGGGGATGTAATGAAGGAGGTGGTGCCTTTCCCTGTTAAGACAGAATACTCACTCTTGACAAGCATGCACAGCAAGTCTCATTGCTCCTCCCTTCAGTTGCTGCCATGAAGAGGAGGTGCTACTCAAACCTGAGTCATGCTGTCTGCAAGCTGTAAGAAATCCTGTCTTGTATACAGGAGTGAGAGTGAACCACAATCTTCCTATGTGGCTGATATATGTAAGACAGCAGCACGGCAAGGCAAACACTGGATACAACTACTGGAGACATCAGGGAAGAGTTAAGTGCACCTTATGCATACCTCCTAACAACTTAACTCAATAGCTGTTAACAGAGACAAAACTCATAGGAAGACAAATTCAAGGTCATGAATACATTTTAGTGACATTGTCTATTTATCTAACTACTTAACAATGTGAGTTTTGTCACTAGGCTAGATCAATGCTGCACCTTCAGCTGGGAGCAATGTCTGCCTAACTGATGTCACACAGTTGTGCAGAAGCATGACTTTCTTGTACCCAGAATTCTGCAGAACGTCCTGAAGCTGCTTCATACTTTTGGCCTATCTCTTGTTAAATTTTGATGCTCTGGATCCTGTTTGGAAAGTGAATGTTGATGTGAAACATGTTGTTCTGTTAATGTTTGAAGTTATTTAAAGTAATGTTTAAATATTGTCACTGATCTTGGGATTGTGTCAATTCCATTACTATTGCCTTGGTCCAGATTACTTATGCAGGAAAGATGGGGGAGGTATGTACTGAAGGAAAATAGACGATAAGAGAGAAAACCCCAAATTACTGCAAGACAGTCTTTTACAGCTTTGAGCCTGAATCCCCTGAACCAACTGCATGATGCTAGACTTTCATAGGGTATTACATCAGTGAATCCCATGTCATCATGCTTGTTATACTCCATATGAAGTAGGGTTACCACCTGTCCCACTTTGCAAAGGACAGTCCCTCTTTGGGCAGTTGTGTCCTGGAAAAAAAATGAAAAAAATGGCAAATGTCCTGAGATTTTAGGACATTATTTCCTATATTTCATGTAATAGTTGCATAAAACTGTTATTCTGTATCTGAAAGACCTAAATGTTATAAGAAACAGAATAAGCAACTAAAATGCTACAAGAATAAGCTTTTATTTAGGCAAAAAAGTGAAGTTTTGTCCTTTGTACTGGCCGTGGGTATGTTTTGCGCTGCAAAATCTGATGTTTGTACCAAAAATGTCCCACTTTGGGCATCTGAAAAGGTGGCAACCCTGATATGAAGTATGAATGTGTATACCTTGGCCATAATCTTTAATATATGATCCAACATGCCACAGATTTAGGATGGACAGAGCAACAACATGAGGCAATTTCAATGATAGTAGGGTAATATGGCAGCCAATTAACCACCAAAAGCATTTGTGAACTACATGCCTGTAGCTGCTTGCACAGACATCCTATGCCTATACAACTCCCTGAATCCCTCTGCTGGCTAAGTGCCATGTAATAGGTATCTTTTTTTCTCTACTTTTTCCCCTATGCTACTTTCTCCTCTGCAGTAACTCCTCCTCTTCCCATACAAGCCCCCCTCCTCCTCATTTATTATGGTACCTTCTCCTCCCATTTGTGCAAGGTTAGTTTGTCATTTAGTCATTCAGTGGCCGAGGCACATCACTCAAAGGCATTCAACCATTCAACAAATGACTAGTTGTCTTACATCATCTTATTTATTAATTTTATTTTATTTTACATTTGTTGACTGGGATAGTCCGACTGGATATATGTCTGTTTTTAGTGGAGGCCCGGGGAGAAAAGCTCCACACACCAAAAAAGAGTACATACATCACTGAGTGATAAACTCAGGCAGACATGTCAAAAACTATAGACAAAAGAATACAAGCAGATAGCATTATACACAATGTGCAGACTTACATATGATTAGCTGAAACATATAAAAAAGTTAACAAAGAATACAACCAGATATCATAATTCACAATGGTTAGACATTCAAATGCTATGAAGCATAGATACTTGGTTAAACAGCAGGTTGGGTAGCAAGACATGTATTAGTGAAGTTGTTAGTCAGGTTTAGAACAAGAGCGCAGCCAATGAGATATGAGGCATTTTTTGAGTTCTCTTTTAAATAAGGGTAGTGAGATTTCCTTGGTAACGGTAGTAGGGAGTAAATTTCAGATTTTACTGGTTGAGTTGGCAAATATAGCATCGCCTGCAGAGTTGTTGGATGTTTGGGTCAGTATCATTACTTTATCAGCTGAGTGTAATGGCCTAGGGGCACTATGAGAGGTGAGAATATTTTTGAGGTCAGGGGTGTTATTAGGTTGATGGAGTATTTTATGTGCTACTATAAGCTGATTGTACTGCAGAAGGGTAGGAAACTCTAGCCATCCCAGTGCTTTTAGGTTCTGACAATGATGGGTTCTAAAAGCTATGCCAGTAGTGAATCTGGCTATATGATTGTAACATCCTGATAATTTATTGAGATCGGTTTTGGATAGGTTGGTGAGTACAGGGGAGGCATACATAAGGGTAGAGAGGAGGTGTGATCTTGCAATAGCTACCCTAGCTAGAGCGGTGAGGAAAGGTTTGGGTCTGTACAGGGAGCCATGTTTTTTGTTGCCGGACTTAATAGTGTGATTGACATGTTTATCAAATTTAAGGTTGTTGTCTATTATTATGCCTAGAAGCTTTGCATGGTCATCAGGGGAGATAATGGTGTCATTGCTAGATTTAATGTTGAAGGAAGGAGGAGGAATTCTATGGTTATGGGAGAAGAGTAGTAGCTTGGTTTTGTTAGGATTTAGAAGCAGGCGGTGATTAGCTAGCCATGTTTCTACTGTGCTGAAAGTGGTCTGGGTAAGAGTTAGTAGTTGTGTAGGAGAGGAGGCAGAGCATATTAGCATTGAGTCATCTGCATATTGGATACAGGTGGCTCCTGGGATGGTGGTGTGCAGATCATTGATAAAGATAGAGAAAAGTAGAGGACCTAGTATGGACCCTTGTGGGACACTTAGGGTTAGAGGAAGTTGGGATGAAAGCTTGCTCTGCCATAAGACAGCCTGCTGTCTACCGTTTAGGTAGGAGTGAAACCATTGTATTGCATGTCGGTCTAAACCGATGGTTTGTAAGGTACTGAGCAGTAGCTGATGGTTGACCATGTTGAAAGCTTTTGAGAGATCTAAGAAGAGTGCTGAAGGTAGTTTGTTGTTGTTACAATGAAGATTGATGACATTAGAGAAAGATAGGAGAGCTGTGGTGTACTGTGAAATGGCCTAAAGCTGTGCTGAGAGTCAACGAGCTTTCTGTTTTAAATAAGAAAGTGCATGATTTCTTTGTGTACCGTGTAACTTAGAGGGAGTGTATGGTTGTTACATAATAATACCACATTTCAAATGACCATGATGGTAACAATGATACAGAGGAATTTTCTAGTTTCACCAGAAACAACTCATCATTCAAGCCCCCCTTAATGCTACAATGTTTAATTACTACAACACCTGTCTGATGGGAATTCCATAACCAAGCAGGTATCACAGTGTAAACACTTGAGTCAATCTACTACTTATTTGCATGTGTATGTGTGAAAAGTCTGTCCTCAGTAAATATCCTTAAATATTTGTCCTAAACTAGCCACGGTCTCTTCCAGAAAACATGACTGTCATGTATGCAACTTAAATAAACCCATTTACATTTGGCAGCATGCTGCTGCAGCTTTACAACTAGAAAAAAGCAGCAGTAACATGGGCTAAGGTGCAGGAATGATATCCTGCTACTAAAACACTGGTATTCAAATAAGCAACTTGCCTAATGGATTCTTTGCTATCTGTGTTTCATTAGGGCACTCCCCAGAGCAACTGAAAGCTCTTAGTAGCACCAAAAGTGTAGGTTCACTGGGTCGATCGGTGTATACTAGGCTAATGACCACTAGGGCCCTTAAAAGCCTAGCTGTGCAACCCAAATGTGAACCATAAATTTGATTTATATTTGATTTCTAGAAGGTGATTTGCTGGACTGCCTCTGTCTATCACAAACATAAGAGCCAGACCAAGGGTGAATTTCTGATTACCCATCCATTGGGACAAGTTGCACTTAAATAGGGATAGAGAGGAACTTTGCTTTACATGGATGGGGAGCCTATTCCACAGAATGGGAACGTTCTGAAAAACATATCTGTCTCTCCAATATGTCCTATTTATGATGCAAGCAAAATTTAGATATTTTAATCTAGTATTTGTGTTTTGTGGATGTGCAGAAGATTCATTAAAACAGGGTCCAGGGATGTCTTGTATACCAGGCATACATAATCACTCTGAAGTCTGTATGATACTGAGCCCAACAAATCACCCTCTGTGCATGTGCAAAATGAGGGCTCATTGGTTAAGAGCTTATCCTTCTGGCTTTCTGGTCCAGGGTTTAAATTTTATCATATTCTTCCCATGTTTTTGTGAGTTTTCTTTGGTAACAAAAGTTTCCCCCTACCACTCAAAACATCCTGATTGAGTGGTTCTTGTAAACTGTTCATATATATTTTGTTAACCCTTGTCCCATGGCCGCAGATGTGACTGAAAAGGGTCAAAGAGAGAGAGACTAGTACAATTACAAAGTTAACTAATAACTTAAAAATAAAGCCATGCATCGCTAACAGTTTTTTATAATTTATGCATATTAGAGAAGATTTAAGGAAAAGGAAATTTGAAAAAAAAAAACACTGTATGAAGAGGATGGTAATTTGCAAAACAGTGGGATTTGTTGCCAAAGCAAAGGCCTTAAATATTTTTCTTTAGTCACTTGGAAAACAAAAATATTAAGTGCATCAGAAAGGATGAAGTACCCAGTGAATAAATCTGTAAGAAAACAGGAAAAAAGATATAAGTGGGTGAGAAAACATTTTGCAATGAATAAAAAAGTCATTATTTCCTTCTAGAGTGCTCCAAGTAGAAAAATAGTTTGAAAATGTCAGCCTGAATCCTTTAAGCTAAAAGACACAGGAGAATAATGCTAAATACATCAGACAGAGAAAAGTGCGTGCAGCTTCCAGTCCTAATAAAAGTCAGCAATACTTTAAAAAATAAACGTTAAAAAATGGCAGGCCAATTAAAATACAATGATTGCTAGTCTTCAAGTTTATAAACAGTAAGCAAAGAATAAGGATCAAGCAGTTCAGAAAGTCTACATAAAGAGCCTGAAGAGTGGCTAGAAAAAAAACTATTTCATTACTAATGGAAAATTGCTGCCATCTTCTGGTTCTGAACTGCATGCCATGTATACTACACTACTTGTATTCTTTTTACTATTTAACTATTCTTTTTTTTTTTTTTTTAACTCTTTTTTTCTATTATAACAAGACGGGTTTGTCAAATAATGAACTGGAGAAAAAAGTTTACAAGGGATTATCACTAAAATACTTAATCTAAAAGAAAAGCAAAATAATTATGAAATGTATTAATAAAATGTACAGAAAACTATGAAACAGTGTGTATTATTTATTTTGCCAATTAATCTCAAAAGGCTAGACCCTAATTAAGTAAATAAATGATATGATGGAAGGTATACTTGATGAATAAGGATAATAAATTAACATTAACAATAAAGAAGAGGTAAACATAAGTTAAATTAGAGTTTATACTGATTATTATCCAGGAAAAAATGAAAGTGAACAGATGGAATCCATGATTTTTAGTGTCTTTATGATTTGTAGGGATTATCACATATTGCTGTCATTACCCTTTAGGCTTCACATATGCTGCTTGGCCACACTTCAGAGATGTGTTGGATGGTGTGTAACTCAAAGGCATGGAGTCAGAATTGTTACCACCAGCAGAATGCCCTTGTGTAACTCAAAGGCTTGGATTCAGAATACTTACCAGCAGCAGAATGTCCTTTTTCCATCTGACGGTAACCATCTCCAGTTCTTAGACAGCCCTATTGCATTGCTTTCCTCGGGGAGGTGCAGCACAGAAGTGGATTCTCACTCTAACCTACAGCAAATGCTAATGAGGCATTCTTGGGGAGTGGCATATGGTAATTATCCATGTGCTCTTACCACCAGCAGTAGCAATTAACATGTCCAAAACCTTGTGCTCACCTCTTACTTTCAATGGGTATGAGTGCTTTAAAGGTAACGTCATGGAATGAATAGGTAGTGCTGGGACATGTGTACATCTGTGTGCATGAGAGTGTGTATGTGTGTGTGTATATGAGTGTGTGTCTGCCTGTGTGTTTGCAGTACATCGGGCTAGTTAGGGTATAGGTAGGGTAGGTGCACGTGTGTGTGTGTGTGTGTGTGTGTGTGTGTGTGTGTGTGTGTGTGTGTGTGTGTGTGTGTGTGTGTGTGTGTGTGCGCATGGGAGAAAGTATGTGAAACTTCATAGGATCATAGGCTCATAGGTAATTACTAGGCTAACCACCCAGGGGTACTTTTTAAGTTCAGCCATGCCTTCCAAATGTATCTGACAAGTTACTGTACCCGAGGGTTATTTTAAGAGAAATAGTTTCTTCATGGGTGGTCAAGAATTTACAATGTTGCCTCTGTCTGATGGAGACATAGGTGCCAGACTCAAGGTAAATGTTTGATTCCCCATCCACTGGTCCAAGTTATGCTTGAATTTGGTTAGGGAAGAACTCTGCTTCACATGGATGGGAAGCTTGCTGCAGAGAAGGGGTAGTCAGGGAGATGCACAGCTGTCCCTTCAGCATGTCTTATTTATGCTGTAAATGAGTTTAGGTCTCTAGACCAGGTAATTCTAATGCTATTTGTTTTGTGGGTGTGAAACAAGTTGATCAGAGTAGGATCAGAAGATACTTTTTAGGCCAAGCATAGATCACCACACAGCACTCTGAAGTAGACTCAGTACAGGGACAGCGCTTTGAGATAGTCTTTGTATGACATGTTGTTTACTAAAATTAAAGGAACAAAAGTAAATTGCAAAAAGGAATATGCAAAATGGTAGCAGATTGCAAGTGAGGAGGAGGGAAAGGAGAAGCCACCATCTTTTTTTAAAAAGAGTCTGAAAATTGAGGAAGACTGTTGTGCACAAAACAGGTGGATAATCTGGGAATGAAACATAAAAAAGAGAACAGGAAAATAACTAATATGTACATACCAAATACAGAGCAGGGGAAGCATGGAATGCATTGCAAGGGAATGCAGTGTCGCCATATGTCCAGAGGAAGAAAGAATTAAAAAAGGAGATGAAAAGACAAGTATAGACAGACATTTGAAGACTGAGACAAAAAATCAAGTGAGAAACAATTTACCTTTTTGGGGAAGAGACATGATCAAAAGGGTAAGTTGGACTGGTTCTTCATACATGGATAAGAGGTAAGAGAAAGCAAAGGGTGCATAGATAGAGGAAGGAGCACTTTGAGTAAAGGGTGCATAGATAGAGGAAGGAGCACTTTGTAGCCAAGTATCAGTTACAGTGAAGATCTTCAAGGAATCAGAGCACAGAGTGATGGAAACCATAAATGGGATGCAACAAAACAGATACTTAGAAGTGAAAAACAAAAGCTGGGAGAAGGGGTAAGGCGAATAGTTTTAAAGAACAAGAGGGACAAAGGAAATGCTAAAAGCACAGTTATTGGATGAGATCAAAGGTATGGTCAATACTCAGTTTATAAAGGAAGAGGGAATATATAGGTGAAGCAGAAAGGAAATAATATAAGACTGGAGAAGCACTTTAAGAATTCAAAAGGAAATGGAGCAAGAAGAATGAATCCAAAATCTGTACTGGAGTAGTGTAAGTTAAAGAGGATGCAAAGGAACGGAAATAAACTACAGGAGGGAACAGCAGACAGACAAGAATTCTAGTGAGGTCAAGTTTAGAAAGTCGGTAAAAATCTAGTATGGAGGATAAAGGAAGGAAAGAAAGGCGAATGCTAAAAATCAAGGAGCTCAAAAGAGGGATGATACAACTATGTGGAGGAGAGAATACTGGAGGGAGTTATTTCCTAACATAAATACATATATACATATATATATATATATATATATATATATATATATATATATATATATATATATATATATAAACCATTGCATCTCTAAAGATCAACAATCACAAAACTATATGCATAGCTGCCCACTACATTCCTCCAAGCAGCAATAACATTCCAATACTTGAAGATATCCTCTCCTGGTTCTCTTCCACCTTCAAAAAGGAAACCTATACCCTAGATGACGTAAACATTAACTGGGCTAAATCAACTCTCAGCCTCCTTCTCATGCAATCAACCTCTTTAATTGTTCCCAGATAATTAATGCCCCTACAAGACCTAGCAAAAATGGAGAGTCAGGCACCACCCTTGACTGGATATTAGTATCCCACCCCAATCTAATATCATCCTCTGGTACCCTCCCTGACCCTATCAGTGACCACCTACCCGCCTTCACAGATTGGCACCCATCTCTACTCCTCAAACAACACCACTACATCCAAACCCATAACCTTTCTAAGTTCAATCCACAAATATTTATGGATTGTCTAAACCTAATCAACTGGACCCCCTTAAAAACCCTGCCCCTCAACAATGCTATTACCTACTTCAATGAAACCTGTTTAAATCTACTTAACTATCATGCTCCTCTCAGGACCAGATAAGTCAAATCTAAAATATCTCCTTGGTTATCTAAAGAAACTAAACCAACCATGCTACTTAGGGATAAAAAGTGGAAGCAATTCCAGAAAAACAAACTACTCACTACCCTAGCAGAACACAAACAGCTCCAAAATTCCGTAAAAAATGAATAACTAGAGACCAGAAATCATACTACACCAAACTCCAATCTTCACACCCCTCCAACCCAAAACAGTTCTGGAATACTATCTCCTCTCTCCTCCATCCTGGTAACAAAGACAAAACTTGCCCCAAACCAAACCTCTCTGAACTTGATACTGCCACATCATTCAACTCCTTTTTTATGGAATGTATAGCTAAACTAACCACCTCCTTCCCAAAAGGAAGGATAAAACCAGGAACCAAAGATCAAAATATGCTGCCAGGTAGTGATAAAGGCTGTCCTCTAATAGTAATTCCACTATAACACCCGGAACCAGCTGAAACACTTTATTCCAAACGAGAAGAAATAAGTACAGTTCAGAATTTTATGAAAATAAGAATTTATGAAAACAAGAATAAGTATTAGTTTTTACATGTATTCAAATGTATTTATATGTATTTATTGTTCATGCTACATTATTGATGATGACACAGCATTTGGAAGCATTTTGAGTATTTTCTATGGGAGTTCATGTTTTGAGTGCCAATTCTGAACCAATAGGAGATAGAGAGAGACTATTTAAGTGTTTTTTAAATGAAAATTAATGGATTCTGATGAAGTCTCATGTTAAGAGATGAAAGCGCGCTAAATCCAATTATACTTTTGTTTTTTATTTTATCCTTGGCATTGATGTTTTTATATGTACTGTGGTTCTACCCTGCACGTTTGGAATAAAGTGTTTCAGCTGGTTCCGGGTGTTATAGTGGAATTACTATTAGAGGACAGCCTTTATCGCTACCTGGCAGCGTATTTTAATCTTTAAACTAACCACCTCCTTCCCCAACCCTTCTCCTAGCTTTCTCTCCCCACTCTCATTGCATCCTTCTGACAGCACACAACACCCATCCTCCTTTAACCTCAACCCTGTTCCTACAAGCATAATAAAAAAACTCCTTACCCAACTAAAACCTTGCTCTACTGCACCAGACAACTTACCCCCTTTCTTCCTCAAACTTGTAGCCAACAGCATAGCCCTACCTATTTCCATTTTAATAAATAGGTCCATCCAAGAATCCCAATTCCCATCTATCTAAAAACATGCATTCATCATTCCACTCCACAAGGGCGGTAAAAACTATGACACCACCAACTTTAGGCCCATTGCTATTCTTTCCAAACTCTCAAAAATACTAGAAAAATGTATTCATGCCCAACTAATGTCACATTTAATCCACAATAACCTCCTCACCCCTACCCAACATGGTTTCCACCCTGGACACAGTAGCACTGCAGTTCTTCTGTCCTTCCTTGAATCCATCAACCAGGCCTGTGACACTGGCAAACTAGTATCTTCCTTATTCCTAAACTTATCTAAAGCCTTTGACACCGTCTCCCATCCCATACTCTTATCCCAACTCTCCACTCTCAACCTTTCTCCCTCTACACTATCTTGGTTCTCTAGTTACTTCTCCGAAAGACACTAAGCAGTAAAATGGAAATCCTCAGTCTCCTCCTTCCTACACACCCCCACCGGTGTACCACAAGGATCTGTGCTAGGCCCCCTTCTTTTCAATATTTTCATTAACAACTTTCATCTCTCCATCCCTAATTCCTCTGTAATTCAGTATGCAGATGATTCCACTATCATCTGCACTACTGACACCGCCTCTATTACTATTAATACTTTAATTATTACTGCTATTTAAAACCCAGTTAGCCTTTTCAGAACTGAAATTTGGATGCACAACAACCACCTTGCCCTAAACAACACCCCCATTGAAATTGTATCTCACACAAAGCTCATTGGTGTCATCATCGATGATCACCTAAAATTCAACATCCATATAAATACTGCTATTAAAAAAACTCATCAGAAATTAGGACTGTTGTATCGACATAACCGCTTCCTCGCTCCAGCAACCAAAAAGACCTTAGCCTCCTCCTACCTTCTCCCCTCTCTCACATATGGTGCTCCCCTGCTTACTAACCTCCAACTCGGTTTACAATCCAAGTTAGAATCCTGCTACAATAAAATCAGAAAATTTGCCACCAACTCCAAATATTCATCCCATCACTGCCTCTCTCTCCAGTCCCTACAATGACTTGAGTTACCAAACTACGTAAACCTACTAAAACTCTCCACAGCTCACAAACTCATCTTCAAACCATCTAGCTGTCCAGATGTCTCCACCACCTTATCCCAATATATTCCAAATTGCCCACTCCGGTCAGAAAACCAAAACCTATTACAAATCCACAAACCTTCTCGGCCTCCTGGACACTTCCTGCTATCTTACTCTCTAGCCAAACTTTGGAACTCCCTCCCTCCCTTCGAAACACTGCAAATCCCACCAACGTAAAATTGCTCCTTCACTCATACCTATCCTCCAAATGGATTTGCCCCTGCTCTTCACCCACATGAGTTACCACTCTGTCATTCATCCCTCACACTTATCACTCTGCTCATCTTTTGCATCGTCTATATTACTAATACCTTCTCTGTAAATACTTTACTACGTTCACTCTGCTTATAGAACACATTTTCACTACCACTAGACCTATAATTTATTCTAACACCTACTTATAATAAATTCACTAAGCTGTACTGTAACATGTACTATATATCTGCTGATCTGCACAATTTTCTCTTACTGATGGATCTAATTTACTATTGTTAAATATTTTTGACTTTTTTTTTACTTGTAATTGTTACTGTAATTGTGTCATGGAGCTTATCTCCCTGGGGCTCCACTGAAAACGGGCCTTTAAAAGCCCAGTGGACATCCCCGGTCATCAACCTGAAATAAAAATAAATATATATATATATATATATATATATATATATATATATATATATATATATATAGCTGAGACATAACAAAAGAAAGGGAAATGAGAGTGTAGATAAAGGCAGAAAGATAATGAAACAGGAAAAAAAAAGAGATGTGCAAGCTGATTAGTAAGGAAGAAGTGGGGAAAGCTATAAAAGAAATAAAAGGAAGGAAGCAGCAGAGACAGGTGGTTACTTAAAAATGTTATAAAATAACAATAAATGAATTAGAATCTATAGCTTAGAGGGAGGTGGGGCAGCTACCTAAGACATGTAAGAGTCATAGTGAAAGCAGAGGTAACAGGTGCATGGGTGCCCCTGCCCTCCCCCTAGTCACCTTTGCTGGGAATAGAAAATATGGTGTCATATACAAGAAGGACAGGCAGGGTGTCAACAGACAGGTGGTCAGAGGTGTTAATATTCATGTAAAGATGATAAGGATGTCTGTTTTCACGTAGCCTGTTTATCACTGTGATGAAATTAATGGCAAGAGGACTGATGGAGAAATTAAAAGCGAACGGAGAGAATGAGGGTGGACAAGAAACTTCCAGTGCTGTGTGCTAATAACATTAAGTCTGGTGAGGGGGCAGGGGTGTTTCTGAAGAAATACAAATAATCAACAAGGTGGTACGACTGGAATGCAAGCTAAAGAAAACAGAGATGAAACAAAGAGCATGGGGAGAAGGGAAACACTACAGGAAACTTAGTCATTCCAGGAGTAAAATACTTAGCTTTTGAAATATGGGAGACATGGGGAAGGCAAAGGAAAATTATGGAAAATTATAGAAGGAGCTAGAAGAAGCTCTAGGAAAATGGGAAGGAAAAGTGTACACCCCAAGAAGTAAACGTCATAAAAATGATGATTAATCTAAAGGTGGAATACATTCTAAGACACGCTCCTATGACTGGGAGGAAAAAAACAGCAATCCGAAGAGCATCAAGGGCATATGATGGGTTTATGGGGGGGGGTCAAAACACATTAAGAACAAAGGAATAAGGAAAAGTGAGATGACTGAAGCAACTGGGAATACATCTGCTGATAACGGATAACATGTGGATGTGTGGAAATGTATGGCAAGAGAGGGATGATGAGTTGTGGAAGAGGAAAGAATCCCACAAGACAAAGATGCAATCATTCTAGAACAAGTCAGACCACTAATACATCTGGCAGTTACCACAGAAGGTTAAGGCTCTGAGCAGTTAATAAGCTGCTTCCTATAGTCCAGGGTACAGTGCTTGATTTCTACTGGTGATATGTGGCTGCTCAGTGACTCTGAGCAAGTCACTTAACTGGACAGTGCTCTTTGGTCCCCCCTGAAAAAGGACATGCGTCCAGTGGTCTCACCTGATCATCAATGAAAATAAAAATAAGTAATAGTCACTAAAGAAAATAAATTTGGAAATATGTGGGAGAAGGTAGGAAGAGGAGTAAGGACCGAGGGAGTCCTGAAGAAGACAGTAGAAAACTTAAAATGAAGAGGAAAGGAGAAATGGAAAATGCTTTAAGAAAATAGGCAGTTTACCAGGACTGTGGACTGATTTACAAAGATATCAGTATGCAAAAGGAAGAAGCAGAAAAGGACAAGCTGAGGAAACACTGGCAGTAGATAAAACACTGTTCTTTTGGGAATACAAGGAGTTTTGGAGAACAGAAAGTGAAGCAACGATTTAAATCAGGAATTAAGAAACATGCCTAAAACTCTTAGATAGATATTATCTCACATCAGTAGGAATGAAGAGGGATGAAAGAAAGAGGGGAGAGTCTATTGGAGATGCGGAGCTGATAAAACACAAATAATTCATAGAGTCAAGGAATGTGAATGGGGGAGGGAAATCTCGAAAAGGAAAGTGGGGAATGAAGAGAAATATGGGAATGAGTGAGATTTCCCAAGAAAGGTGGGAATTTTGCTCACTAGCCCTATACTCACATAAAGAATTGAGAGGTGGGAAAATAAAGAAAGGCATTCTTGTCCTAAGTGGTGGAAGTAATAGCAAAACTGCAAACAGCGTGGGGGGGGTCAAACTTATTGGAACCCAGAACCTAGTACAGCAAAAATACATGGGAAAATAACAACTAAATTAAATGTTAGAAAGAGAGAAGACAGAACACTAGAAGAGTAGAAACACATTTGAAAAAAGATGGGATCAATACAACACTTAATCTAGATGCATGTCAATGGAAGAGTAGGAAAGTAGAGTGTGGAATATTTTGAGAATAGAGGAAAACAAAGAGGGTATGTGGGATAGATAGGGGAAGGTGGAGAGCAGGTTTAATAGAACACAAGGAAAGGAAACAGAAGGATAATACAGTGAAGGGACTTGGAAAAGACAAAAAGAATACCTCAAATGCCTTGCTGCAAAATCTTAAAGAAGAAGTGAGTAGAAATGATTGACAGATAGAAATAATGCACCATTGGAACTGTATCTACATTCCTTGCCGTCAATGAAAATCTAATAAAAAAATAAATGCAATGTAATTCTTTTACCTCATACTCTTGGTCAATGCTCTAACAACTGCAAGAAACATTACTTGGTACCAGGGTCCACCTGTTTTAAAATACAACTTTAAATAAGTTAAATGTGTAACTCCCCAGTCAGTATTAGTAACATGTTGCTATAATGTGACAACACAAGCACTTCTGTACACCAAGTAACATAAAATAAACATTCCAGAGATCTAACCCAATCAAACGTCTGCTGTTGCAGCCACCTCTGCCACGGAGTGGGATGACTGCTTGTCAGAAAAGTATATTTGCTATGTGCCAGCATGTAAAAAGTACTATACAAACTAATGCTGCTGTCACCAGCATGTAAAAAGTACTATACAAACTCATGTTGCTGTCACCAGCATGTAAAAAGTACTATACAAACTCATGCTACTGTCACCAGCATGTAAAATGCTCTATACAAACTAATACTGCTGTCACTGGCATGTAAAATATACTATGCAAACTCATCCTACTGACACCAGCATGTAAAAAAGTATTATACAAATTCATGCTGCCATCACCGGCATGTAAAAAGTACTATACAAACTCATGCTGCCATCACCGACATGTGAAAAGTACTCTACAAACTCATGTTGCTATCACCGGCATGTAAAACGTACTATACAAACTCATACTGCTGTCACTGGCATGTAAAAAGTACTATAAAAATCATGTTGCTGTCACCAGTCTGTAAAATGTACAATACAAACTCATGCTACTGTCACCAGTATGTAAAAAGTACTATACAAACTCATGCTGCTGTCACTGGCATGTAAAAAGTACTATAAAAATCATGCTACTGTCACCAGGATGTAAAACGTACTATACAAACTCATGTTGCCACCACCAGCATGTAAAAAGTACTATACAAACTCATGCTGCTGTCACTGGCATGTAAAAAGCACTAAACAAACTCATGCTGCTGTCACCAGCATGTAAAAAGTACTATAAAAATCATGCTACTGTCACCAGGATGTAAAATGTACTATACAAACCCATGTTGTCACCACCAGCATGAACCTATAATCCCAGTCCATGTGAGGCAGAGCCCCTCACTGACTCTGTTCAAGAGAAATCTTGATGAGTGGATGGGAGATCGTAGGTTTACCCCGGGAATCATCTCTGTATCACGGCTGGACAGAGGCACAGCAAACTAATGGGTATAGTATTCTCATCCTAAGGGGTGGTGAAAGCCACACACACTCTGGCTAGGCTTATAAATGCCCTAGGGCAGATAGCCTAGTATGAACCTATGAACCTATGAACCTATGAACCTATGAACAAACTCATGCTGCTGTCACTGGCATGCAAAAAGCACTAAACAAACTCATGCTGCCATCACTGACATGTAAAAAGTACTATACAAACTCATGTTGCCACCACCAGCATGTAAAAAGTACTATACAAACTCATACTTCTGTCACTGGCATGTAAAAAGTACTATACAAACTCATGTTGCTGTCACTGGCATGTAAAAAGCACTAAACAAACTCATGCTGCCATCACCGACATGTAAAAAGTACTCTACAAACTCATGTTGCCACCACCAGCATGTAAAAAGTACTATACAAACTCATGTTGCTGTCACAAACATAGATTGGGAGCATTACTCTAGCTCCAACACCCTAGCCCAAAGGTTCCTAGAATTTATAAACTCAAATGCTATGGAACAACTTGTTACCACTCCCACAAGAGGGGAAAACATACTGGACCTGATCATCACCAACATGGGGACTCTATGCTCCAGACCAGAAGTGTATCCCTCACTGGTAAGATCAGACCATAAACTAATCTCACTGGATATTCACATCCTGACCCCACCCCCTGCCCAGAAAACCACAGTGAAAAACTTCTCTAAAGCAAATTTCACACTCCTCAAAACTGAGGTGGAATCCTTCAAAGCCCCCGGGCCTGTGGAAAATATGGCCCAGACCGCAGAATCCTTTATAAACGCATTCTATGAACACCTTCAGGAATGCATGGATCATGCGATCCCAAATAAAACCAAGACCCAATCCTCCAAAGGCAGACGTCCTGTCTGGTGGACCCCAGCCATAAGCAAACTATACAATAGAAGGAGGAAGCTACTAAATGATAGAGCAAAATCCCAAAAAGGGAAGGCATCACTGATCAGTATTAGCAAAAAACTACGGGCACACATAAAATTGTCTAAGGCCAGCTTTGAGAGAAAAATTGCACAGGACACTAAGGATAATCACAAGGCTTTCTTTAGTTATGTTAGGAACCTGGTTGGTAATTCCCAGATATGCTCAGAATTAGTTCAAAATGACAAAAAATACACCGAACCCACAGACATTGCCAACATTCTAGCTGACAGGTTCAGCACAAACTTCTCCCCTCCCACCAAAGGGCAAATATCTATCCCAGCAGAGTGCTGCCCCCCTGACATCTCAGATGCTCAGGTAAGAGCTGCCCTCTCCAAAGCAAAAAACACAGCATCAATGGGACCAGATGGTGTCCCGGGCTGCGTCCTACATGAACTCCAAGAAGAGCTAAACCCAAACATAAAACTACTGTTCAATCTCAGCCTTACTACATGATATGTGCCCAAAGAGTGGCGTACAGCAGCAGTGGTCCCTCTCCATAAAGGTGGTGCCTCAACGGATCCTGGAAACTATCGCCCCATAAGCCTGACTAGCTTGGTCTGCAAAGCTATGGAAAGGATCATCATGGACCTCATAAATAAAGATATTGGGGACCTACAAACACTGGATCCTACCAAGTTCGGCTTTGTTAAGGGCAGATCCTGCCTCTTAAACCTGGTTGATTTCTTTGAAACAGTCACCAAGGCCATTGACGAGGGAAGGTGGTCCACACAGCCTACCTGGACCTCGCAAAAGCCTTCAATACAATACCCCACTCAGGCATTATAGATAAGCTCACCAGCTTAAATATAAACCCCTATGTCACTAGATGGATTGCAAATTGGCTCAAGGACAGAACCCACATGGTTAGAATTGCTGGAGCCATGTCAGACTCCAAACCAGTTACAAGTGGTGTCCCACAAGGCTCAGTCCTGGGACCTCTCTTGTTCGGTATATATTTCTCGGAGGTACAGGCCAACACGGAAGGACTGTGGCTGACCAAGTTCACAGATGACTGTAAACTGGGTGCCATAATCGACTCTCCAGCCGACACAAGCATCCTCCAAAAGGGCCTCATAGAAACAGACAACTGGTGCCAGAGCCATGGCCTCAAGCTAAATGCCAAAAAGTGTATAGTCATCCCCTTTGGCAAAAACAAAGTGCCCACAAATTACCACATAGGTGGTAATCCATTAAGTACAGAAGAAGTAATTAGGGACCTGGGGACCCAAGTTGATAGCAATCTCTCATTTGACAACCACGTGGCCAAAGTGGTTAGAAAAACATTTTATATAGCCCACCTAATCATGAAGGGATTCACATCTAGATCAGGGGACGTCATTGTGCCTCTTTACTCATCCCTCATCAGGCCCATAATTGAGTACAATGCCCTTTTGGGATGTACCTTACCAGACACCTGCAGCAACTGGAAAGACCCCAAAGTTACCTCACCAAGAGGATCAAAGGGCTCAAACACATGCCATATGCTGCCCGGTAAAAGAAACTCCAGCTCTACTCAGTGGCATACCGCCTGTTCAGAGGCGATCTGTGCCTGAAGTATAAAGCCATGTCCAACCGGAATTAATGGACATGCTGCACCTCAGAAAATCCAAATCCCATTGAGCTACGCTCGAGACTTGAACCTCAGCACTGAAATAAATAGGACATGCTGGAGGGACAGATTCATAACCCAGAGGCTCCCTTCACTCTGGAATAAAAGCTCAGTCCAGGTTAGGCAGAGTCCCTCATTGACTCTCTTCAAGAGGAATCTTGATGAGTGGATGGGAGATCGTAGGTTTACCCCAGGTATCACTTCTGTGTCACTGTTAGACAGAGGCACAGTATACTAACCTCGAAAAAGGGCATAGCAAAATAAATTTAAAATGGGTAGCGAAAGCCAAACACATTCTGGCTAGGCTTATAAATGCCCTAGGGCAGATAGCCTAGTATGAACCTATGAACCTATGAATTAAGTACTATACAAACTCATGCTGCTGTCATCGGCATGTAAAAAGTACTACAAAAACTCATGCTGCTGTCACCGGCATGTAAAATATGCTATACAAACTCATGCTGCTGTCATGCTGCATGTAAAAAGTACTATATAAACTCATGCTTTTGTCACCCGCATGGAAAAAGTACTATGCAAACTCATGCTTTTGTCACCAGCATGTAAAAAGTACTATGCAAACTCATGTCACTGTCAACAGCATGTAAAAAGTACTTTACAAACTCGTGTTGCTGTCACCAGCATGTAAAAAGTACTTTACAAACTCATGTTGCTGTCACTGGCATGTAAAAAGTACTATACAAACTCATGCTGCTGTCACCAGTATGTAAAATGTACTATACAAACTCATAGGTTCATAGGTTCATAAGTGGGTACTAGGCTATCTGCCTGAAGACATTTATAAGCCTAGCCAGAATGTGTTGGCTTTCACCACCCCCTTAGATTAGTTTCCTGTGCCTCTGTCCAGCAGAGCCACTGAAGTGATCCCCGAGGTAAACTTTTTGTTTCCCATCCACTCGTCAAGGTTTCTTTTGAAGAGTGTTAGCGAGGAGCTCTGCCTAATGTAGAGTAGGATCTTGTTCCAAAGCATTGGAAGGCTCTGGGTCAGGAATCTATCCCTCCAGCACATCCTATTTATTGTTATGGTGAGGTTTAGATCCCTAGAGCGTGTGGCTAGAGGGGATAAGGTTTTCTTTAGGTGGAGCATGTCCATCAATTCTGGGTTGGACATGCCTTGTATGTCAGGCAGAGATTACCTCTGAGTAGGCGGTATGCAACCGATTATAACTGTAGTTTCTTCAGTCGAGCTGCATAGGGCATCTGTTTGAGGCCATTGATCCTCTTGGTGAGGTACTTCTGTGGTCTTTCTAGCTGTTGCAGGTGTCTTGTAAGGTACATCCCAAATGGGGCGTTGTACTCTAAGATGGGTCTAATGAGTGATGAGTAGAGGGGCACAATGACCTCTTTTGATCTGGATGAGAACCCTTTTGTGATTAGGTGGGCCACATAGAAGGATTTTCTAACCACTTTGGCAATGTGATTATCAAAAGTGAGATTACTATCTACTTGGGTCCCCAGATCCCTTATTATGATTTCTGTATTTAGGGGACTACCACCTATGTGGTAGTTTGTGGGTACTTTGTTTTTTCCAAAGGGGATGACTATGCACTTTTTGGCATTTAGCTTGAGGCCATGATTTTGACACCAGGTATCCGTCTCAGTGAGACCCTTTTGGAGGACAAAAAGTGCTAAACAAACTCATGCTACTGTCACCAGCATGAAAAAGGACTATACAAACTCATATTTCTGTCACTGGCATGTAAAAAGTACTATACAAACTCATGTTGCCACCACCAGCATGTAAAAAGTACTATACAAACTCATACTTCTGTTACTGGCATGTAAAAAGTAGTATACAAACTCATGCTGCTATCACTGGCATGTAAAAAGTACTACACAAACTCATGCTGCTGTCACCAGTATGCAAAATGTACTATACAAACTCATGCTACTGTCACCAGCATGTAAAAAGTACCATACAAACTCTTGCCACTGTCATTTGCATGTAAAAACTACAATAGAAACTCATGTTATGTCACCAGCATATAAAAAGTAGTATATAAACTCATGCTACTGTCACTAGTATATAAAAAGTGCTATACAAACTCATGCTACTGTCACTGGATGTAAAAAGTACTATACAAACTCATGCTGCTGTCGCCAGTATGTAAAAAATACTATACAAACTCATGCTACTATCACCAGTATGTAAAAAGTACTATACAAACTCATAATACCGTCTCCAGTATGTAAAAAGTACTATACAAACTCATAATACTGTCACCAGTATGTAAAAAGTACTATACAAACTCATGCTACTGTCACTGGCATGTAAAACGTACTATAAAAACTCATGCTGCTGTCATTGGTATGTAAAATGTACTATACAGACTCATGTTGCCATCACCATAGCTCTCAGTCGTCCCGGTTTTACCAGAAGCACCCATTTTTAAGCTTAAATAAGCTTACTTTCCCGAGTGCCCGGTTTGGGTGCAACTACACCCAAGATCTACAGTAAAGCACGCTCTGTTCTGGCTGTAGACATCTCAGCCAATCAGAGCATTGCTTTACTGCATCTGTTTTGCATGCAGCCAGCCAGCATGCTTCAATCCCTTCCTCATTTTCTGCTTATGTGGAAGCAGAACTTAAGCAGCTGCAGCGGACCGGGTAATGGATGGAGGGCTCAGTTAGGTCCACTTAGTCTGCATATCAGCAGCATCGGGATGGTGGAAGGCTACCATTCTCTGGGGACTGAGTGAGTACTTGAGAAGAGAAGCAGTCGAATATCATTTGTTCATTCGTACCGTGGTTGGATGGATTTGCGCTCTTGAGAGAAGAACTAAATATCACTCGTTTGATCGAGGGACACTGAGAGGAGGGGGAATTTTATAGCTCTTTGCTTTGATGGTTCATTGTTTCTGTTCGTGCCTGGCTGTGGGTGTGTGGAATTGTTCCCGGGAAGTCTGTTGTCTGTGCGGTTTGTGGTTTCTCCTTCTCCGGATCATCATTGTGCGAGTTTAATCCAATCGAGGATTTTATTTTGTTTTCAGACAGTTCAATAACAGTTAAGTAGGCAGAGGGAATTTGGAATGTTAAACTGATATAAGTTTTAGAAATATTTGCTAAATGACTTTTAGATAAAACAAAAAAAAATCAGTGGCAGCCCACAGATTCCCTAGGGCAAAGGTTTATGCAGTATCTCAATGCATAGATAATCCCCCGGATTCATGAATCCTCCGTGTAAGACTTAATAAGTCTTACTCAGAGGCTGCAGTTGAACGGTATGGCGTCAGCGTGCCATGAATATGCACGAGGGCACGCTGACTCAACCGTAAGTCTTACACAGACCGTGTAAGAAAGCAGGGGGCGTGTCCGACTGCTGAGCAGTCTAAATGTCCATGCCCCTGCAAGTGTTTAAAATAAAAGCAAATAAACAAGAGCGAGTCCGCTCAAATGTCCCTGCACCCAACACCTCACTGTCTGATATTGTAAACCTCCATCACAATTCTAAAACACATAACATTAATTTTTTTTAAATTCCCAAAATAGCTGCCCGTATTTGCACGTGTGTGCGCAGGTGTGCCCATTACTTAGCTACAGCTAGCAATTCTGAAATGGAAGATCATAAGAAAGAATGTTTATACAAATCGCACTGAATAGCAATAGTGTAATGGTAGAGTATTCGCACAAAGAAGAGGCATTCACGGTTCGAGTCCCAACACTCCCTTTCATATTTATTTTTTAAATCAGTATATGGAATAATACCTAACATATATGTTTAAACATAACTAAAAAGCAGTGAAATGGCCAATGTATCAGTGAACAAAATAAATATTTTAAAGGATCCCAATATAAAATTGCCTGCAGTTAAGCAGCGCTTCACCCAGCGCAATAGAGTTGCCCATAGTTCAATAGCGCTTCACCCAGCGCAATAGAGTTGCCCATAGTTTAACAGCACTTTACCCAGCACAATGTGTTTGCATGGACGTGCGTGCAGCACCAACCAGGGCACCATAGGGCACCAAGGAGCAACGTAGAGCAAAGTTGCTTAAATGCAGCCACACCCCATAGCCTGTCTGGACAGTATGAAAATAAAATGAATGAAAAGGTTTGAACCCAGGACTCTGTGCATCAGAAGCAAAGTACAGAACCACTAAGCCATGACAACATAGGGAAACAGCCACTGTTAACATTCATATACTTACGAATGGTAGTTTAACTATTACTCAGCAGGTCTGCAGTCAGCTGAGAATTTTACAAAACGGCCAATCACAAAAAAGTGCGGGAAATGCAGCATATTTAAGCCCCACTGGCGGGAATACACGTTATAACTGATTGTAGCTCACATCTGCAGTTAGAATGTCTGGTGTCAGAGAGGGAACATGCTTCCGAGCACAACGTTGGGGCATCGAGGAGTCGAAATACATGGTTTGGCTCCTTGTCCACCATCATGAGTCAAGACTCCTGCTGAGCCAGTTCCAAGGGATGGAGTACAAGGCAGAGGCTTGGAACCAGTTAGCTCGTGACCTCACCAGTGCCACAGGCATTCCTCAGACTGGTGAGCAGGTCCGTCACCACCATGCAGACCTGAAGAGACGAAAGCAGGACTGCCTGAACCAATGGATACAGGAGGCCCGTGGGATGCAGGATGCCCCACAACTGAGTAAGTAGCCATGGAATGCAGTATGTAAAAATTGATAATGGAGTATGTATAATGGATAGGTATGTCTCAATATCCCTTCATTTACTTTACAGCTGCAGGTGACCATGCTGCGAATCAGCAAGCCTATGCTGATAGGCTGCTAAGGCTGCACCACCAGGCAGGTTAGTGATTATTCTGCATGTATTGTTATATAAAATATGGGAGAGAGCATGAAAGAAAGTGTTGTAGTCCAATAATATAGCCATAAAATTGCCTGCATGTACTGTCAGATAAAAATGTCAGAGAGGCAGAAAAAGAGTGTGGTAACCCATTAAGA
Source organism: Protopterus annectens (assembly GCF_019279795.1). Lineage (NCBI taxonomy): Eukaryota > Metazoa > Chordata > Ceratodontiformes > Protopteridae > Protopterus > Protopterus annectens. The sequence goes on from NC_056743.1 coordinate 1,215,181,712, forward strand.
AAGGTAACATATGTCTGGAATAATATCTCTGCAGGCACTGTCATATAAAATAAGTGAGTGAGCTTAAAATAAGAGTGTTCTAACCCATTAATAAAGGTATAATATGTCTTGAACATGTCTGCCATATACACCGTTAAAACAAATAAAGGGGTGAGCCTGTGGATAAGTGTGTAATGTCTTTAATAAAGGTCTAAAACCCGGAGGGTGTCTGTGTCACAGAGTTTGAAATGTTGTTGTACCCTTGCATTATACAAACAGTACTGTTTGAAAAGGTGCTGGCAACCCAGAGTTGTGCAGTCCCATATAAAGTGGATGATGGAAGTGCTAGTAGCTGTGAAACATATATACAGTCCACAACAGTCAGTTACTGGCTGGCATGAATAAGTAAATCTGGAACACGTGTAGCATGTTATTTTTCCCCAGAAATGTGAGTGTGTGTCAAGAAATGCAGGGTTCTGTACAAATCAAAGTGAAAATGTCATGTGAAAACATCCCAGATATGTAGATAAAGAAATATAAATGCAATCAAGAAATATGTAGCAGCAACATCTGCATCCTGGACAGTTAGTATGTCAGATATAGGTCAGGCATATATTGAACTAGCCAAACCCATTACACAACCTAATGTATGGTGGCAAGTGTAATAATACATGTAGGGGATATACACTTGCAGTCACTAGGAATGTAGTGTAGACGAAAAGGCAATTATAAGAAGTTAACCAAGGTTTTTTCTACACCCTACTGTATGTGCATAAACCATGCAATTCCACACCTCAGTGGGTATGTGTAATCTTAAATATTTTTTGGGACAGATGTCCTATTGTTCTATAAATATTTGCATTCACGTTGATGCATGTGCCCTGTTTAAACACCACAATCATGGTGGCCTGTTGCTATCAAATATCCCTGCATGCTGTTGGAATATCCACTGTGGATCAATATATGCATGTGTTATGCTTGCTGTTCAACTGTTGTAACCTTGGTGTGTTGGGTCAATGGGAATATTACTGCATGCTGTTACAACTAATCTGGAATGCTGTTTTGCTTATGTTGTAATTAAACACACCTAATCACAGAACGTATGGGAAGGCCGGTCCTAGCGGACCCACCTATCCCTCCTCAGCTGACGAGTGCACCTGGCACCAGCAGGTCTGGTGCCCAGCCCGGGCTCCCCTCCTCCATTGGTCCTGTGCCACTTTTGGGTGGAAGCACTGCAGGGGATGGGGCTTGTCCCCCCGTGCAAGCGTGGACGGAGAAGGGCCACCTGTCACCCTTCAAAGGGTCCGGGTTATGGTGCGTAGGGAGATCCAGCATTCAGTCGCTGATCCTCTATGCCAGCTCGAGGCGAGAGTGGTGCATCTCACGGGTGAGCCTGCCTGTCCTACGCAGCCCCCAGCACAGCCACCCTCAGGGCTGTGAAGGTTCAGTGGTGACTGCCCATGGGTGGAGATCTCAGTTCCAGTGTTACCATCTGTGGGCTCATGGGCTTGCGATTTCCAAACATCTGACCCCATCAATTGTGTTCCTCCACCCCATGTGTCATACACCGCCCCTGTATGCATCTTGTCTGTCTTGTCTGTTTACCTTCCCAACCTACCTCCCCGGACATACCTACTTCCTTTACCTCACTTCCCACTCTCACCTGAAAAAAAAAAAAAAGGGCAATCTGTACCCACAAAAAAATTATGCCCCATACATAGCTGCCCATTTGGCACACATGTCCATTGGACATGTAAGCTGATAATTAGAATTGGCAGTACAGCATACTTTGTTGTCCTCACCCCTCTCACATGGGTGGGAAGTTTCAAATTTCACTCCAAATTCATTGCATATGCACAGCTGTTGCTGTTAAAGAAATGGGCAGCTATGGACCTTCCCTACACCCATCCTGCACATCCCGAGCTTGTTTACCTACTGTCTGTCCCTCTTTGTGCCCCCTTTTTCACCACTTTCCTATCTCCCCATTTTCTTTTCTTTAAAAGAAATTAACATGGGGGTTAGCGGGAGTAAGCACTTTTAAGCAGTAGTAAGCGGGAGTAAGCGAGTGTGCGCATGTGTACGCTTAGCTAAGCATCACGCAAACCCATGCAAACCTGCTTACAACTGCTTAAAAGTGCCTTAGTCACTCTATGGCACGGCCCTTGTTCTGCTGAGCAGCAAAAGAAAAAACCTCTGCCAGTCTCGAACCCCAGACCATTGACACAATAGACTGCATGAATTACTACTAAGCCACAGCAGATATACAAATAACTTGGTTCTGAAATAAATATATCATGCATTACAATGAAGGAATGTAAATGGAAATTAGGAATGGTATAACACAAATCCTTTTCTGTGGGTCTTTACCAGCAGTGGTTGTGGAATTGCATGACATGACTGTGAAAGGAGAACCAGCCATCCTAGCAGGGAATAATGTTATAGTAGCACCTTACAAACACCACACAGTATCAGACCAGGATAAATACTGGCCACAGGAATACAGTGCAATAACCACATTTGTATGGCAGTTAATTGTGTAAGTGAGAAAAAAGTACATACTCCCATGTATCCTGTGTTAGCATTTGGAGGGGTGCATACATGTCTACACTGAGATGTGTGTACTGGAAGCAGCAACATTCAGGTTTGAGTACAACATGCATATAACTGGCTACAACCCTAGCATCAGATAAGAGACATATACCAACCTTCAGACTGACACAACGGTGTCCAGAGCAAACAAGCATGGGCCCCACCTTGGAAATCTGAAAGGGCTATGCCTACCTAACCTAGCATTTTATAGCAGTGGGCTGCAATCACAGTGAGTAATGCAATCACCAAACAACAGGCTGCATGTAATTACTGAATGGTGGGCAGCAATTGGTGCAGAGGCTGTCACATGCACAAGTGCAGATACCTAGAAAATCAGGCTGTACCTGCAGTCCACACATGCAATTATATCATTGCAGGTGCTGTGAGATAGAGAGTGGGAGTGGGAGAGACACGGACACAGACACAGACTGAGGCAGAGACAGACCAGAGTGAGAAACTGAGACAGAAAGTTAAATAGAGGGTGAAATCTCAAAACAAACCACCAATAAAAAAAAAAAACTACAAAACCATAACACACGGAGCAGGGAAATACAAAGGTAAGGTATGTGACTCACATATATGTGTTGGCATGTTGTAGATGTTCCTGAAGAGTACTCTACACACTGCAAATCATCCATGTGTGGCAGCAGTATGTATCTATCTGTATCTGCACATGTGCATAGGGCAAGGGACATACTGCAACTGTTAGTGAAGGGTGGACAGATATCTGTCAGTGAAGGTTGATATGTGCATATATTCATGTAGGTCATAGTGTGTGGCTTAGAAAACAGCATGCAGTGCGCAGGAGTGACCTTAGGTCAACTGGTGCCCTAGGCAAAAGGGCTCCACAGTGCCCCCTACCACACTTCCTGGTGCCCCCACCCTTGTCTTACTACACCACATAAATAGTGGAAAAGCACCCCTGCTAGAGCAGTGCACTAGGCGGCCGCCCAGTTGGCCTATGCCTAAGGTCAGCTATGGTAGTGTTGATATATGTCATGTGGTGGTTAAATGCTGTGGGACAGATTTGTCAGATCTGCTGTGTTATAGCCACTGAGGCCTGGTAATGCTACAAGTGTCTGAGGACACCCACATGCATTCTGCACAACACTGTGCAATTTAATCACATACCTGTATATCCCACAACTGTCGCATAAGTGATATCCCCACCATGAACCATGAAAGGTGGACTGTACATGTGCCTAGATGTACATCCATGTGTACAGCAATGGATGTGTACATGTATGTGTATAGATATGTATATATATATATATATATATATATATATATATATATATATATATATATATATATATATATATATATATATATATATATATATACACATATAGATTGAGAGAGCGACAGAGAGACACGGGGTCATATGTACCGCAACAGGTGTGTGGTGACCAAGGCATGGACTGTAGACAAGTGTTGATACTGCAGTGCTATTCCACCTTCCCAAAACAGTGTACCCATTAACTACCACATAGGTAGAGATCTACCTAATAGTGAAGGTGTGATAAGGGAACATGAGACACAGGTGGACAGTAGCCTCTGCTTTGATGAAGACAGTGCCACACTACACCTGTAATCTGTCTGTGTGGTATGTGTCATGACAACAGGTGTGTTATCTATGGAAGTATAGGGTAGAATTCCCCTCTACTCATCACAATGCCCTGTGTGGTATGTACTTCACATGACAACTACATCAGGTGAACAGGACACAGACAGACCTCCCAAAAGGTAATACTGGCCACAAACAGATGCCCTTTGCAGACTGACTCACAAAACCACAACTACACTGTATTGCATACTGGCCACACAGAGGTGACCTCTGCCAGACATACAGAGGAATGTCACACCCATAGCTGGGTGACAACCACCATGACAACATATCACAATCCCTCCGGGATACACGCTCTAGGGCCCTAAACCTTGTCAGCTCACTAAACAGCACATGCTGGAGGGATAGGTTCCCATCTCAGAGAGATGCCATACACAAGAATAGACCACATAGCAATAGCAAACAAGGCTCCTCCTTAGCAGTTGTTATAAATACCCCTGATGATTGTGTGGGAGATTGGTAATACACCCCAGGAAACACCTCTGTGGTTCAGGTTGACAGGGGCAAGTGAAATCAAAGTACATGTGTGTCAAAGGCCAGGGTAGCATACGGCTAGGCTGCCGTAGGCCCTAGGGCCAATAGCATATTACCTACCTATGACACTATTCACTCACACATGTACCTAATGCAATAGCTGCTATGTGAGGTTGAATAAGTGTAACGCTGAATGTGTGCAAGGTCTGTAAAGTTGTGATAGCTTAGTGTGATGTTGTATCTGACATGGCAGTGCCTATCCTAGCTGTGAGGACAGCAACTGATGTGTAATGTACTGTTAGGCAGACATAGTAGTACGGCATATGATGTGACGTAATTCTCTGTTGACGAATGTGGTGTCTCATTTTAGGCTAAAGCAATACATGTATGCTTAGTGAGTGGTACTGCTGGTGAATCCATCACCAATATGAACTGTAGTACTACCTATAGCTGTAGGCCTAAACAGCACAGTATGGTGTGTGTTCACATTGCTTGCAAACACTGTCATGTGTGTTTCCTGTAGTCTGCACAGAGGACAGAATGCAGGCATAAGGGTGTGTAAGTAGTGGCACACAGTACTGTATGGTACACAGGTAATGCTCATCTGTGTTGGCATACAGTGGTGCTTTGTATGTTTGCCTGATGTGTGTGTGATTATGCCTGTACAATGGCTGTAATCATATGTGTGTTACAGGGTAAACGTGTGTATCCAGCAACATATATAGTCTGTCACAGTAGTATGCCACCTATATTAACAACTGGACACATCTGTTAGGCAGGGCTATGGCATCAATGACTAGGGTGGTTGATTGGTACTACTGTACCTGTACTTTACATCCATTGCAATGGATGACATATCTGTTCGTGCATTGGTGTGATATACACCCCTGTCTTGAGGTTGTGCAATGTGTCACAAACAGTGTTTCGGGTACTGTTGTATAGTGGTGTGATATATAGAGTCTGCCAGGCAGTGTTAGTTAGTTGTGGCCTGAGAACCAATAAGTGGTGTTGAACGTGTGTAACCTCTGACAGACAATAGGATGGTATATATGTCAGTAAAGTGATATCTGTGGATAAAGGTGTAAAGTGTGCCACAGGACACACTCACACATATTGTTCATATCTTTTTCAGCCAGATGGCCCACCAACGCAACCCAGCATACACAGCAGATGAGGAAGAGGTGATACTCGACAGTGGTACACAATGCTGTTCTCCAGAAGCAGCCAGCACCAGCAGGAGCAGACTGCACTGTGGCAGGAACTTGTTCGTTGGGTAATTGACATAGGCATGCATAACCGGACATATGAGCAGGTACGCCATCACTGCAGTGATTTAATTAGACAACTCTGGTGGTGTGCATCTGACATCCAAAGACAGCAGCTTGCCACAGGTGGTGGGGTGGCCATTCATCCCCCCCTCACCAGAGCGGAGGAGCTGCTCCTAAGTGTGGTGGCTCCTGCACAACAGCTACATCAACCTCTGACATGTGTTGTAATGGAGGCCGGAGCCACCCAGCACATCCACCTGGACCAAGCAGGTAACATGCCCTATCTGTAGACTACAGTTAACTGTATTGTTAGATTATGTGTACGTGAGATGTGTACTGTGTGTTTAGCAGTTCCACTGTCTAGTGTTGTGCAATACGGATAGTTTGAATAATATCCCTACTCTTGTGACTGTTGACTGTTGTTGTACTGCAGTTTAGCATACCCACTGTAGCAATGCCACAGTTGTGGCCACTGACGAACCCTCTCATATTCTCATAGGTCCCTCTGGTGTGATGGCAGGGCAGCCGATCCATGCTGGTGAGTGTGTTATACCTACAATGTTGGTAATGAAATATGCATGTCATAGGTGAGGTGTAGGCCATGTACATGTAACACACCTACGCAGAATGCATGCCATGCATGTTTGCTGTGAGATGTTGCACAGCTCAGTAATGTCAGTAGCTGCCTCAATGACATGCAATACACAGAGCATGACACACAGTTGTGGCAACCCCGTATTCCACATTGGATAGGCATAGTTGCAACACCTGTACACAACATAACACATTTATCACATGCAGTACACAAAGTCATGCTACATATGGCATAACCACACACCCGCTGTAAGGTCACACTTCAGTATCCCACATGTCATCCACACACACATGATGTACCTCAGGGGTAGAGGCCTATCATGGGGCTGTGCAACACTCTTCAACACATAACACAGTCATGTTAGGCAATGCTCCCTACTGGGCACCTCATACACCCATGTACAAAGTGGCTGTGTAATAGTGAACGTATCCACGGCACTGCAGTTCAGGTACAGCATGCTAGGCAGTGGTCTGTCACACAGTAGTAGCCGTGAGTGACCACAAGATGCATGATGATGATGATGATGGCACATGGTACTACACCCCATCCAGTTACAGTGACCACAGTACTACACATAGCAGTCTTTGTTGTGCACCTCATTGTTCTGTGTGTGCAAACATATGCACCTATACACACCATGCATAGCATGTTGTGTGTGTGCTTACATATGCTAGTATACACATTTTGCGCAACAGTCACCATCTGTACAAAGAGTCACATATATGTCCTGGAATGCTATTGGGTGTATAGGTCACATGACACACATTGGGTATGTGTGGTGTTTAATGTTGCAGTCATGTAGCATGCCATGTCATGGCTGGCACTGACATATCTGCAATATGTCCCACACTCACCATTACCACTGTACAATGTCCATGTCGTGCATTGGGATTCCTTCACATCTATATGCACCACTCATCCCATGTCTGTACATTGCATGCATTTGCTACACCTGTGCCCACTATTATGTGCTATGGACACAGACACTGTCATCAGACATGGCAGTCTGTGTGTCACACAGATAACAAATGCAGCCATGGTATGTATACCATTGAGTGATGGTGCACATGACATTGCCAAGCAGATAATACTTGCACAGCAATGTTGTGTCCATGTACACACTCTGTTCCAGGGTGTAGCCAATCACTGAACAACTACACACATGCATCAAAGCCATGTATAATGTCATTAGATAGGGCTGTCTACACTTCCACTGCATGGTGTTGAGCAACACATGGTCTGCATGCTGACACGTGTGTGGTGACTGTTTGCCTTGTGATACTGTCACCCACCATCACCCACTATTGTGTATGTGTTGGATTGCTGGTGTGTGTGTGTGTGTGTGTGTGTGTGTGTGTGTGTGTGTGTGTGTGTGTGTGTGTATGTGCTGTGGTGAGCAGTGTATTTCTGAGCATGTGTGCATGTGTGCATGAGTGCATGTGTGCATGTCTGCATGTCTTCATGTGTGCATGTGTGCATGTCTGCATGTGTGCATGTGTTCATGTGTTCATGTGTGCATGTATTCATGTGTGCATGTGTGGATGTGTGCATGTGTTCATGTGTTCATGTGTGCATGTATGCATGTGTGCATGTGTGCTAACATCATGTACAGATTGTAAAGTGTGTTTCCTGTCTTCCTTCCACAGGTGCTGAGTTAGGGGTGGCTGAATGCAGCAGGGAACCTGATGTCACCGCCACTAATAGTGGAGATGATGAGACATGTATTGTGGCACAGGAAGGTCTGACAGGGTCTGTTGTTGGTCCACCAATCGATAGTACACAGCGGTCAACCCCATCTATGTGCACACTCATACTGCCAATACATCCCTCGTCACCAATGGCCATAGCTGAAATACAGCATACAGTTGGCATTGACCAGGAGAGTGTGGTACCTATAGCATGTGCATCCCCTCACAGCAGCCATAGCCAGATTACGGGCATGGTACCAGATAGGCAGATGTCCAGGGGTTCTCGGGGGAGCACCACTGGTCGTATTGCCCCTGGCAGACATGCCCCCGGAGGCATTACAAACTCCAGTATGTTCCAGGCTGTAATGCAGGCACAGGCACGTATGGAATGGTACACCTGACAGGGACTAAGGACGCAGAGGGCCCATTACACTGCTATCAATGACAGCATCTGTGACCTTGCCGGTGCCATCCGGAATTACACCGAGGTCATTGATAGCTGTTGGAGGGAGACATTAGATGTCCTCCACAATGTGTTAGCCATGAGCCAGGACCATGCGGGACAGATGAGAAGCCGACGCAGACGCATGCCAGCAACAGCATCAGCTGGAAGTCGTCGCGGATGGACCACAGATTACAGCCGCTCCTGTAGTGGCAGTACCAGCCCCAGCAATGCTGGGGCTGGCCTGTCCATTGACCATCCTACTAGACCACGTGCATGTGGCGCTGGCCAGTCCCAGCAGGGACATGGCTCCAGTCATCATACCTCTGCCTCTGATGATAGCACCCAGTCAAGGTTGGTACCCGATACTGCCCATAGCACCCCTGCTAGGCACAGGTACTCTGTCCATGGCCAGAGACAGTGATCTGCACAGCCTAGCAGGTACAGTTTGTGGCTGTCCCACAACCGCCCGTATATGGCAGCCACATGGTGGAGTTGTGTGCATGCAGACACACACATTTACCATACAATTAGGGCTCACACATACACACACACATTACATCAACATTGGCCCATGCAGTACTGTTGTCCCTCACACACACACACACACACACACACACACACACACACACACACACACACACACACAGACATGCCGATTGGATGGGTCAATGTCGGGCTCTGGCAAACCTACAACACACCCTGTGCATATGATGACACCTGTGCCACCTCCTGTCATCTGTCACATTGATGCAGGAATAGGCTAACATGGTTTTGATGCACAGGGTGACATTATAGCAGTGTAGCAATAGTAGCAAGTTGCCAACAGGAAAGTGTACTGATATCCTTGTAGGTATATCTGAGCAGGCATTATGAGTCACAGCTCTGATAGTCATTGTAGCATTGTTTACACCACTGTTAGGTCTGAGTATGTATTGTCCACCCATGTGCCACTTGGCTGAAGTGTACAGTGTTACCAGCATGTGTTAGTGAGTGGACAGTATGTGTGTGATGTGTGCATTACAAATTAGCGGGTGTACATCTGTGAACATGATGTGTGCGCACTGTCTGCATGTACGTGCATAGTGGACACGTGCAGAGACAGACGATGACTTCAAATCAAAGGGGGGCTGCAGGAGACAGGTGAATGGGTGGAGTCAATGGGAAGGGGTGTGGCCAACCAGAAAGGGGGGGGCTATGCTCAAAACCACAAAAACTGTAACTTTAATTAAATATGCTGCCCAAGTTGCCAAACCATCATTATGAGAGTCCAATCAAGACAAAATTAAGTGTAGAAGAAAAAAAATATTTCAATGCATTGGCTGTATGACAGCTTACTTAATAGCTAGATGGAAACAAAAAGGTTGTGAGGCATGAAAAAATAAATTACTTTTTAAATACATTACTGGAATGCCAGTCAAAATCAAGTATAAGAAAAACTAGCAGCACTCAACTCAAACCACTTCTCCTTGCACTGCAGTTCTAACTATAATTTATATTTAGCTTTATTAAAGTACCAAGTAACATGCTGAAAGTAGCAATCTCTGTGATACCCCCACTTGTAAAAATGTTTCTTATCCAAAAAAGACCTGCTGCCTGACAACTATCTACTAGTTTCATGGGAAAAACATGATCAAAGTAAAAAATGAAAAGCAAACAAGAAACAAGCTCAAAATACATTGCTTAAAGGATTACTGCAAAGGTTATGGACCACACATGATAGATTGGCATTCTGTTTAGTTTACGGGTAAAGCCTGCAAAGATGACTGCAAGTCTCCAATAAATGTAATGACCTTCTTAAAGTAATGTAATCCTGTCCTTTATTACAAATACTGTCATATGCATTTCAATACCCAAGGCTTATACATTATCTAGTTATGTAAGTATTCTCTGCATGGCAACAACAGAAAGGCTTTCAGTTGTTGGCAATTCTTTAACAGTATGCTTATTAAAGCTTACTTGCATCTTACAATCTCAGACAAACTTACCTGATGGCCATTAAAGCATTGCTACTTAAACACAGAGCAACAGGCACTTTCTGAGTAATAATAAGCATAAATCAACAGTATAAAAATATGACAGAAACCAGAACATTCTGCAAAATCAAGGACAGAATAAAAGTAGCACTTGTGTCTACCTTGGATGGGGGGATACTCTGCACATTTACACTGCATAACTGCTCCTTGCCTTGCTTGGACACATTCAGAGTCACTACATGGGGGAGTGGGGTACAACAAGTATGTCACAATTTGAAATGTCTCTGGCTGACTGTGATGGCCCTGACACATTTGTCATCCCTCTCAACCTCAGAACAAGAAATGTGGACAGAGCCATACATAGAAGTGGGTCAAAGGCCCAAAAATGAGGACAATTTTTAAATATTGCTCTTATTAACTTAGAAAGATAATAGAATAGGTATTGCATTAGTATGAATTTTCTGAAAGATATGAAATCTGAAACTCAAATGTCTGTCATTATTTTCTAACTTCAGTCTTTAATGATTTGCCACTAATTTGCCAAAAAAGCATAATTTTATGAAAAATGATGCAAAAATATAAAATAGCCACACAATACAGCTGGGAACCTGTCAAAGAAGGGACACTTTTTTAATATTAGTACTGCTAACTTGAGCAGCTGACAAAATAAAAGAATATACATGCATTTCTGAAATAAAAGTAATCTATAACTCTGATTATAACAGTTATTTCTTAATTGTAAGCCCTCCACATTTTCTTCCAAAATTGCCATTTTGCGGTGGGATTATTAGAGGAAGAGCAACATTTTGAGCCAAAATTGGGGACAGTTGAGAGGTTTGGATATGCCTAATTCTATAAAGCAATTTATTTGTACGTACCTCTCAACCTGTTAATGCAGGGAATGTGGACAAGGCCAAATATACTGGAGGAACATATAAACAGTACTATAAATTGTTGTATAAACTGAGACAATTGATAGAATAACAATTCTTGCTTTAGCATGCATTTTTCTGAAGGTTATGAAGTCTGAAACTCAGTGTCTGTCATTATTTAGTGACTTAATTCCTAAATTATTTTCCAGAAAAAACACACATTTTATGAGGAACAAACCAAAAATAAGAAGCAAAAATCTATTCATTCTGTGAAAATCTGGACAGTTCAGAGGTATAGTTCAGCCGGCGCTGTCTGAGTTTGCCGCCCTTCCCCCTCACAAAATCATGGTCGAATGTAGCCTCCCCCCTGCAACCATTCCAATGAACCATTACTTGGCTATTTCACCCCATTTACCATAAACACTAATGTGCATACTGCTTTACTTCTATGATGCTTTGAACTTCATTTGAAAGTTTTATTTTGCATTTTACAGCACAAACACAAAGACATCTGCTAAATAAAGCAATGCAACCTCACAATGAAAACAGACTTAGCATTAAAACTTCTCTGCCCTTGAAGCTCACATTCATTGAAACAGCATTGAAACCCACATTCAAAGAAAATACATTTTGCCAGTGGCAGATAAAGATTAACTTTGGGCTGTTTGCAAATCATGGGCCCGAAACATACATGTGGTCTTTGATACACCTTCCTGATTGTATTAAACTATATTCCTTGTACAATATAGTACAGTTGTTAGAGGGTGTTTAAAATTTGTTTTGAACATTTTTCCAGTAAACAATGAAACAAAATGCATGCACCAATAATGACAAAATTGCCCAATTCAGAACATTTTTTCCAGTAAACAATGAAACAAAATGCATGCACCAATAATGACAAAACTGCCCAATTCAGAACATCTCTATCATAAAAGTCTACTCAAACTTCTACAGTCCACCAGTATCAGTAAATATGCACAATCTCTGAAGAAGCAAAAGTCATCTAAATAATTCCACATTAAAGAAATATGTAACTAATGAAGAGGTTGCTGCTAGGAAACAACTTTATACGTCATTGTTTCATCTACAAATAAAGTGCCTGTTGCCCTTGAGGAATAAATTGCCTAAGCTGCATTAAAAAAACAATAAGCTAGTAATATTGCAATAGGGAATGGATGGCAAACTGATAACAGGTTCATAGTTACTAGGTATCTTCACCAAAAAGGACTGCAGCATCCACCCCCTTTACAATACAGTATCAGCAATGCATCTACCTACTGTGGGAGTAGAACCCACAGCCTTCTGCATTAAAAGCAAGCACACTACCTATTGTGCTATTAACAACACAAGCAGACTCAGCATAAGCCACACTAAACTTTTGTTCCCCTGCAGCTCTCCGCTTCCTGTAAAATCTACTTGACAATCAACTGTATCTCTGAACTTTGCAGCAGAAAAATCTGGAAAAATCTGAAATTTAGGGAGGGGCAATAGACCAAAAAACAGGGACACATTTTAAACATTGCTTGTATAATATTGGGAAGCTGTTAGAATAAAATGCTGTGTGACCACCATACATTTCACTGCCAAGTATCGAACCCAGGACCCTGTACAAAACAGTCAAATCATCTGTTTTATGAAAGAAAGTAAGACTGAAACTTAAATGGCTACCATTTAGTGAATTCAGTTCTCACCATAGCCGTCAACATCTTAGCACAAAACATCTGAACAAGGCCAATAATGGGGGAATACAGCTCCCAAACATATTCAGTGAATTCAGTTATCACCATAGCTCTCAACCTTGGCACAAAATACCTGGACAAAGCCAATAATGGGGGAATACAGTCCAAAAAATAGGGACAAATATCCACTGAGGACACCAGAGCAAACCCACACAAACACAAGGAGGACATGCAGACTCCACACAGAAGACACCCCAGTCAAGAATCAAACCAGGCAACCTGCAGCTATCAGACAACAATACTACTAGTAACAAAAATACAGAAACCAGAGATTTTATGAGGAACAGAACAGAAAAATATGCGGCAAAAATCTGCAAATGTCTTATAAGTGGGTAGGGAATTCAGGCTCTTGCCAGTTGGGCCCAAGGTACAGGGTTCAAGCCTTATTCTCTACCCACCACCATGTAGCAACTGGGGCATTACACACACACACACACACACACACACACACACACACACACACACACACACACACACACACCTTCTTTCTGTAGCAGCCTAATCACCTCCATAACTCTGAGTTCACAGCCTGTGCCTGTCTTAAGTCCTCCATAGCCTAATCACCTCTGCAAGCTAAGTCCACAGCCTGTGCAGGCTGTTTCTGGGTCTCCCCGTGAGATGTGACTAGGCTGGAGCCTGCAGGCGATGCAGTCTGGTGTGCTTCTGGTCTGTATGATTGTTACCACACAGACCTCTGGGCTGGCAGGGAGGAGTTCCCATCCTTCCCTATCCAGACTGCCTAACTGAGCAGTCTGGTGTTCAGGAACTCAGCATGCGTGCGTGGAGTTCTGGACTGCCTAACACAGCAGTCAGGAACTCAGCACGCATGTGCGAGTTCCGAGACATGAATTTTTTTTTTAATTTTTTTATTTTCATGTTGTACAGTGGGGGGATGTTTCTTTTTACAAGTGGGGGGGGGGCTGCAGTCCTGCAGTCCTATAGCACGAGCCACCCCTGGACACATGGGATATGTGACATCCCCTGTTCTACACATTGTTAACATCTCATGGTATCTTTCGATGGCCAGTATGCATTCTACTACAGATATGTACTAACATGGGTACACATGTGTGTATGACATGGGTTGGCACTATGCTGTGGGTGATACTGTTGATATCTGTCAATGATCTGCAGTCTGGTAGTATACACCACCTCAACAGCATGACTATAACCAATCATTAGATGATGTCCTGACAAATGACTCACAGTTGTAGGGAACTCAGTAACAGTTGGATCCTTCCAGTACTATACTATAACAGTAACCAATGGTATTGACCGCCACACGTTCCTGGGACCACACCTGTGTGACATATAGTCCTCTTAAGTACATGCAAACACACTAGGGATATGTCCATCCACATCTGGAAATGCATGCATTGGCCTAGACTGCATTCCCCGGATGGGACGCATATCCTACACAAGGGTATCATACAGACAGATACATGTTGTCCAATACATGCTGTATAGCAGTACGCCATCTATGGCATAGTCATCCACATTTACTATACATACTATCCTGACTGTACCACATAGGTGGTAGCCCAGAACATGTATGTTGGGTACCAATGTGTACAGACAGACACGTGTTATGTCATCTGTCCCTTGGTATCCACATATCCATAGGTATTGTGGGGTCCCTCAGTGTTTCACATAACAAATTAGGGGCCTACATGCATATCCACAGGGCTGGTGCACACCTATAATGACTGTCCATTATTGCCAGTTATTGTTGTGTATGAACATGTCTGACATATACCCCGGCAATTACCCTCACTCACAGTACTCTATAGTATGTGTCATGGGTGTGTGTGGCAGGGATGTCCTTGGCCACAGATCACTACATTGGCCGGTCTTGACGCATACATACATATGTGACCTATGATCTGAGAAGCAGTGGCACAATCTGTCAAAGGTTACAAATGTATTCATGTAGTATGCAGGCTTCACACCTATGTACTGATTGAGGTCACATGTACACTAATTTATTTGACATGCAGATACCTAATGTGTGCAATGCACATGCTGTTTGACACATATGTCATACTCTAGTAAAAGCAAAACCCAGACTGCAGTGACCACCTGTGGCACACACACTCAGCGTTTGCAGGACTCACACCCCTACCTAACTATGTTATGATGCTAAAGAGATATGTATTAACACAGTGTGCTATATGCATTAGTGGGTGTTTTTTATTCTCCTTGAATATTTGTAGGATGCTGACATCATCAGACTTTTGGAAGAGGGATGTACCTCTTTTAATGTGTTTTCCCAGTCTCTAAAAAGCTACTCCTCTCAAAGGAAATCACATGCATCCCCACACACACTTGGAGTTTGCAGGACTCAAACCCCTACCTAACTATGTTATGATGCTAGAGAGATACACATTAATACAGCACTCTGTAGGCATTACTGGGTGGTTTCTGTTCTCCTTGAATATTTGTAGGATGCTGACATCATCAGACTTTCCTAAGAGGGATGTACCTCTTTTAATGTGTTTTCCCAGTCTCCAAAAAGGCTACTCCTGTCAAAGGAAATCACACACATACACACCCCCTCCACACACACATGGAGTTTGCAGGATTCAAACCCCTACCTAACTATGTTATGATGCAAGAGAGATACGCATTAACACAGCGTGCTATATGCATTACTGGGTGGTTTCTGTTCTCCTTGAATATTTGTAGGATGCTGACATCATCAGACTTTCCTAAGAGGGATGTACCTCTTTTAATGTGTTTTCCCAGTCTCCAAAATGGCTACTCCTCTCAAAGGAAATCACACACTTGGCGTTTGCAAGACTCAAACCCCTACCTAACTATGTTATGATATTAGAGAGATACACATTAACATGGCACGCTATATGCTTTACTAAGTGGCATCTGTTCTCAAGGTATATTTGTAGGATGATGACATCATCAGACTGGAAATGGTAATGTGTGTACACATTTTTATGCAATCCCAGGAATGATCCATGTAGGTCGGCAGGTATCAACAGCTTGTACAGGACCCCGTGAATCTCACCTTGTGTGATCTATCTGTGGACACATTGCCATCCCTTCATATGTCAACACATATCTATGCACAGATTGTTGGTTTTGTGGATACGACATGTGCCTGTAATGTTGATGAAGAGCTGTTCAAAGTCTATGTGGGACATGTTTAGCTCTGTTCCAAGATGTATGTCCTGGGTGGCTGCCTTGCAGACGGTGTAGCATGCTTGGGAACCATGATCTGCACATGAACATACCACAGTTGGTAGGGTTGTGTGTTTGTCGGTTTCCAATAACTCTGTTTATGACTTCTGCCATGATGCACTCCATGGCCTTGCAGATCAGACTTTGTAGGCTTACTGGACTATACTTCCCATGGTGTGTTGTGCACCCACACATGTGGGGAGTGCCATATGTTGCTGTAACACATTCGACAGTTCCAGGTCCTGTGGAGTGGGTGAGGCTCAACAGGCTGTTCTGGTGCAGGGTCTGTTTGTTCTGTAGTGCATGCATGACACATATTGGGAAACAATGTAATCCAATTGCTGCCATGCTTTTGCCTTTGGGGGAGATGTTCAGCCATTCTACACGTGATATCTCCTGGTATGATGTCAGGGACTATCATCAGTGGGGGGTGGGTATGTATACATGGGCCTGTCTGACAGGATGTCGGCAATGTCAGTAAGGTACAGTTGTCCCTGACTCAGCACATATATGCGTGTACATATTCATTACATAGCTGAAGGACATGTCATGATTCTCAGTCTGGACTCCTTCTCAGCTACTCTTTACAAAACACCGACAAACCTGAGCACTAATCCCGGTTATACTCTTTTACATACTTAACACCCTACTGATCCTTTGTGATCAGGCTACAGAGTATGTCATCATAATACACTGGCATGTCTAGGGGTCAGGTTCATGTGTACTCTCCAGTCCAGCTAGTGAATATTGTGGTTATGACACAATGTCACATCTGCCTCATGTACACAGACAACCCTCTCCTCCTCACATCACACTCACATATATGTGGGAGATGTAACAATATTGACATACAGGACACTGAGCTCTCTCGACCCATGACTGGCATAGTCTATCAGGTGGTGAGGGTGACCACACACACCACATATCAGTCTCAAATACACTGATAGTGACAGCAAACAAACCACATTATCACACATACATATATTCGGAGGCTCTACATACACTCTGCCTAAACAGCAGAGACCGCCAAAGCAGACACACATACAACTGCTACCCCACTACAATGCCCACATGTCACACAGTTCACAATGTCATCGTGCCACACAGTCACTGCCCTTTGGGCTAAACAACACATCTGATACACTTGTTATAGGTGACACTTAATGTCAAACAAACTATCGTCCCACGCACCAGGCCAGACAGGGGAATATTCACTTAGAGCTGTCTCTCAAGTGCCAGGATCCACCACATAACACATGCAGTCAGGTCACTCCAAACCAAGTCCAGGACTGGCTCCATCAATGTCCAAGCTGGTGCGTACAACCTCAGACGTTCCTCCCTGGACCACATGACATGGAACATAGAGGAACTCTGTGATCATGTAGCCCAGCCCAGTATTACCCTGACCTTGTCTAGCATCTTACACTCACCAAGTATGATGTCACAGTATGCCAAAGTGAAAAGCACTCAAAAGTACCAATAAAGCCAAACGGAGTGCAGTAAGCCAAAAACAAGAAACCCAAAAGCATAAATTCACTCAATTTAATGAAAAACATCCATAAAGCATTAACGGTTTTACAAAAACAAATTCAGTATCCGTTTTCGTCCCTTGCACTTGGACTTCATCAGATACATACTTTCCAAACCATTAAACTTTTAAATACATTAATTAATGTTAATTAACCAATAAAATCACTTTGAGTACATTTGAATGGGCTAACCAAAATACATTCTGGGTTCTTGAATATTAATAAATAAAAACATATAATTAATTCATCCTTAAATATACTATTCAATATTAGTTAAAACTTTATCAAAACATAAATATACACATATACCTTACCATAGTTTAATATATATAAATAATTAAATAACTTACTATGTATGTGTTAAAAACTTGTATGTTAAAACTTGTGTTTAAAAAATTCATAGTGGATAGCTCCCTCTGGTGTCAAAATTCATAATTACCATTATATTTTGTTAGCTCTTAGTTTCAATAATGGTAATATGGTTAAAAAATCATTGAGACCTGTTTTTTCCCCGCATCTAAGCTAACTTGCCACCATAATTCTTTGCTCTCTAAAATGTCTTCCCATGGACCCCCTCTAATATCCTGCTTAATCTGTTCTAGTACAAAAAAATGAAAAATAAATCCTGTACAGCCCCTAGAATGTTTACAAAGTGCATTAGTTTCTTTTGCTTTATTAATGTCATAGGTATGCTCATATATTCTTTTCCTTAATGCTCTTTCTGTTTTACCTACATAGAATGACTGACATTTTTGGCATATTACAAGGTATACTACCCCTCTAGTATCACAACCATAAAGGCCCCTACTTCTAATCCACCTCTTCCTGCTTTCCAAGTAAATTTCCCCTTTATTCATTATATACGGGCATTGATTACATCTTCCACATTTAAATGTTCCTGTCCTTCTATTACTTACTAATGTTGGATTAAATTCTGTCCTTTCCATCATATTCCTTATACTTTGAGAATTTTTATATATTACTTTTGGACTTATCTTTGTTATTTCCTCAATATCTGTAAGTGACAATAATTTATTCCACTCTCTCTGCAATATGTCCCTCACATTACAATTAGAGGAATTATATTCTATCACCAAACTTTTTTGAAACACCTCTGATGTGTTATCATGATTATTAAGATGTTCTTGCATATTAATGTTGTACCCCATACCTTTGATAGGCTTGAACCTATCCAACCTACCTTTTTCTACTTCCTTTCTTATTTTTTCCACAAAAATTTTGGGGTACCCTCTATCCAGAAACATTTTTTCTAACTTATTACATTCCTTTAAAAAATCTACATCTAAACTAGACATTCTAGAGCCCCTTACAAATTGCCCCTTTACTATATTTCTTTTACAATGTAGGGGATGGGCGCTTTCATAATGTAGAAAGGAATTAACATAGGTGTCTTTTCTAAACACCCTGGTTTCATATTTTTGATTAATTTTGTAAACTTCCACATCAAGATATTGTAACACATCAGTACTGATATTGTATGTAAACCTCAAAGAATTAGTAGTTTTATTTAAATATTCCATAAATTCTAAAAATTTTTCTTGTCCCCCAGTCCATAAGATGACTATGTCGTCTAAAAATCTTCGATATAATATCCAACAATTTTGAAATGTAGAATTTGTAATGAATTTCTCTTCCCATTTTGATAACACTATATTGGCATATGTAGGTGCGCATGCTGCCCCCATGGAGACACCTTGTTTTTGCTGAAAATATTCCCCATCAAATAAAAGAAAGTTATATTTCAGTATAGTCTCCATGAGTGCTACAGTTACTATTTTTTCATTCTGTGTCAATACTTTGTCTAGGAAAACACTTTCTTCAAACATTTCCATGCCCTTACAATGTGGGATACTTGAGAATAAATCTACTATATCTATAGTAATAAACAATAATTCATCTCTGTACAAATCAGGTGTAAGTTCCTTTAGGAAATCCCAAGAGTCTTTTAGAATGGTTTTATTGTTTACCCATATGTGCTTCATTTTCAAATCCACATATTTTGCCAATGGTAAAGTTTTAGAACCCTCTGCAGACACAATGGGCCTAAGGGGTGGGTCCATCAAATTTTTATGGATTTTGGGAATGCCAAAAATAGTTGCTATCCTAAGCTTACTTACATATAGAAATTTAAAAATATTATTGTCTATTACATTTTCACATAAATAATCCTGTAACATCATATTTATGTGTTGGTAAGCCACATTTACTTCATTTCTGGAAACAACTATATATTTCTTTTCATCCCTCAATACAGAATTCATTTTTCCTTCATACAATATATTATCCATAATAACTATTCCCCCTCCCTTGTCTGGTTTCATAATTCTTACTTGATGGTTATTTCTTAATTCATTGAATACATCATTTTCATCTTTACTAAGATTAAAAATATGTTTATTTCTATTTTGATCCTGTGAATTTCTAACTTCATTTTCTAATATTACTTCAAAATTCTTTAACTGCGGTAATAGGGGTGGATTAAAGGTGGATTTCCTTGCTAATACCAAATCCATCTTATTATTTTTCTTGAAATTATTTCTAGAGGCTAAAACTTCCAAATTAATTTTTCTTACAGATAATTTGATGTCGAGTAAGGTCCTAGTTAGATCACCTTTATTGAAGGGTATAAATTTTAACCCTTTACTAAGTAAACCAAAATGCACTTTAGTAAGTGGCAAGTTACTAAAATTGTAAATGGAAAACCCCTGGTACGTATTTTTGGCATTATCCACTATAATATCATCATATGTACCATATATTTCTGTGGAGAAAGGGGTATTATCATCTAATATCTCCCCCTCCCCCTTCTCCCCCCCTCATATGAAAATTTCCTCTCTTTGCTTGTTGTGGATAATAACCCTGTTCCTTCTCTACCAACGGAGGGAATTCCATATCATATTCCACTTCATTCCATATATTAACATTATTATTATTTTCATTCTTCTTCCATTTATTATCTGTACCATATGTACCCCACTTAGAATGTGGTGGTTTTGGGTAACTGGTTTTAC
The DNA here is from genome assembly GCF_019279795.1 of Protopterus annectens. Lineage (NCBI taxonomy): Eukaryota > Metazoa > Chordata > Ceratodontiformes > Protopteridae > Protopterus > Protopterus annectens. Next base: position 1,215,202,717 of record NC_056743.1, read on the forward strand.
TTTCATATTCTTGTATATCTCTATTAAGCTTACCCATTTTACATTGAATAACCTCATCGCATTTAGTATCAATATCGTTTCTCATTTTAAAATATTTGTCTCTTTCTTCTTTAATGCCATGAATCAGGTCTTCCTTAATACAGATATCTAATTCATCTATTTCCTTACCCAAAATGTCTTGCTTTCTATCATTTTCCTCAATAATAAGTTTAACTATTTCCAATCCACAATTATTAAACACTTTTAAAAGACTTTCATGAAATTCAGAACCCACTTGAACATTATTTGGGTATTTATATACCCTAAGTCCTTTTGGAACTATTTCCTTATTTATACATTCTCTTAAATATGCATTTTCAATACTACAGATTCTGTATTTAGTCATCAATTTGTTTAACTTATCCAGTTTCACAACATATAAATCTCCATTAGTTTGCCCACAAAAAAACATTTTTATCCATTTTAAAATAAAAGTCTCTCTTTAAACATTCATTGGTAGTTTTCGTGTTAGTTTTTACAGTACCTTTAGGTGCTACCATGGAACTCAGCATTTTAGGTCTGGCACCTAATTCAACAAACGAATCCTTTTTCTGCTCGTCTCCCTCCACTCCAGCCTCAAAAATCCTTGGTGTTACTACTGGATTAAACAAAGTCCCATTCGGGTCTAATAGGTCGCCGGCGTTTCCATTTTCGCCCATAAGCTCCCTTTTACGTTTGTGGTGATGTCCTGTAAACCCTTCGGTTCCATTGTCTGTTAAGCATCCATTGCTTCGACTAGGAAGTAAGGCATGGCAGAGAGGAGTGAGCAGGTCTATGAGCTCCATCAGTTGGCCAATCAGTTTTCTTGATTGTCCCACCTCTTCCTGTCCTTCCGAACTCATAGTAACCCAAAAACTGAAAGGTTTCTTTTTGGCTCAAACACGAAAAGAAACTAAGAAATGCCAAAGTGAAAAGCACTCAAAAGTACCAATAAATCCAAACGGAGTGCAGTAAGCCAAAAACAAGAAACCCAAAAGTGTAAATTCGCTCAATTTAATGAAAAACATCCATAAAGCATTAACGCTTTTACAAAAACAAATTCAGTATGCGTTTTCGTCCCTTGCACTTGGACTTCATCAGATACATACTTTCCAAACCATTAAACCTTTAAATACATTAATTAATGTTAATTAACCAATAAAATCACTTTGAATACATTTGAATGGGCTAACCAAAATACATTCTGGGTTCATGAATATGAATAAATAAAAACATATAATTAATTCATCCTTAAATATACTATTCAATATTAGTTAAAACTTTATCAAAACATAAATATACACATATACCTTACCATAGTTTAATATATATAAATAATTAAATAACTTACTATGTATGTGTTAAAAACTTGTATGTTAAAACTTGTGTTTAAAAAATTCATAGTGGATAGCTCCCTCTGGTGTCAAAATTCATAATTACCATTATATTTTGTTAGCTCTTAGTTTCAATAATGGTAATATGGTTAAAAAATCATTGAGACCTGTTTTTTCCCCGCATCTAAGCTAACTTGCCACCATAATTCGTTGCTCTCTAAAATGTCTTCCCATGGACCGCCTCTAATATCCTGCTTAATCTGTTCTAGTACAAAAAAAATGAAAAATAAATCCTGTACAGCCCCTAGAATGTTTATAAAGTGCATTAGTTTCTTTTGCTTTATTAATGTCATAGGTATGCTCATATATTCTTTTCCTTAATGCTCTTTCTGTTTTACCTACATAGAATGACTGACATTTTTGGCATATTACAAGGTATACTACCCCTCTAGTATCACAACCATAAAGGCCCCTACTTCTAATCCACCTCTTCCTGCTTTCCAAGTAAATTTCCCCTTTATTCATTATATACGGGCATTGATTACATCTTCCACATTTAAATGTTCCTGTCCTTCTATTACTTACTAATGTTGGATTAAATTCTGTCCTTTCCATCATATTCCTTATACTTTGAGAATTTTTATATATTACTTTTGGACTTATCTTTGTTATTTCCTCAATATCTGTAAGTGACAATAATTTATTCCACTCTCTCTGCAATATGTCCCTCACATTACAGTTAGAGGAATTATATTCTATCACCAAACTTTTTTGAAACACCTCTGATGTGTTATCATAATTAAGTTCTTCTTGCATATTAATGTTGTACCCCATACCTTTGATAGGCTTGAACCTATCCAACCTACCTTTTTCTACTTCCTTTCTTATTTTTTCCACAAAAATTTTGGGGTACCCTCTATCCAGAAACATTTTTTCTAACTTATTACATTCCTTTAAAAAATCTACATCTAAACTAGACATTCTAGAGCCCCTTACAAATTGCCCCTTTACTATATTTCTTTTACAATGTAGGGGATGGGCGCTTTCATAATGTAGAAAGGAATTAACATAGGTGTCTTTTCTAAACACCCTGGTTTCATATTTTTGATTAATTTTGTAAACTTCCACATCAAGATATTGTAACACATCAGTACTGATATTGTATGTAAACCTCAATGTCACATGATGTCACAGTATACCAACAAACTGATCACGTTTAACAGTTGGCTAACATATTGGTTTTATTCAAAGGGGATACAGTGTCTGTCACCCTGGGGTGACATGCTCGACATGCCACATAGCTTCCCTATGGACAGCTTGCATCTGTCACCCTTCGACTTTTGAATACTGGCTAGGGCACTTGCTACCACCATACTGCCCTATTTAAGCAGGGATCAAAGGACAGAACCACCTCCATACACATTACAGAGTACACGACACTGAGGGTAATGCTGCTCAACACCAGATGTCTTACCCTCAAATTGCACTCACTCAGGAATCTCCTCAGTATGGAGGGTAGCAATATCTGTGCACTAACAGACACATGGTTGAGGCTCCCACATGCACACCAGGACTACCAGGTTGTATTTCGTACCATGCTTTCTGACCACATAACAGAATGGCCAACGCAAATAGGGGGAGTATCCATATACATCACAGATACACATACCTCCAGGCTGGTAGCACTGCACAATGCATCACGGACCATACATATGCACCTAACATTGTGCAAATCTGCCTTTTGGTTTCTTTTCTGCTACAGACCACACTCCCCAACACAGCAACCTCACTCAGCTTTCCTGGGAACACTGGACCATATGAAGGTCTTCCCAAACACCATTATATTGGGTGATGTCAAATACCCACACATTGACTGTGGATAGTACTCAGGCCCCAACACCCTTGCCCAACAGTTGCTACTATTTCTAAACTCATATGCTATGGCACAACCGGTCACCACACCCACAAGAGGGGACAACATATTGGACATGATCATCACCGACATGGGGACTCTATGTTCCACACCTGCGATATACCCCTCATTGGTAAGGGCAGAACATACTTTATCTCACTGAACATCCATATCCCATCCCCACACCCATCCTGGGTAATCTTGGTGAACTTCCCAAAAGCAAACATCATACTCCTCCAAACCATGGTGGTATCCATCAGAGACCCTGGGTCAGTGGTAAGTATGGCTCAGACTGCTGAATCCTTTACATACACATTCTATGGACACCTAGTGGATCGCATTGATTGTTACATCCAAAATAACAACTGGACTCACTCCTCCAATGGCAGTGGTCCTGTCTGGTAGACCCCAGCCATTAATACGCTTTACAACAAATGGAGGAAGCTACTACATGATAGTGCACAATCCCAGACAGGGAAGGCATCTGTGATCTGTACTAGTGCTCTGCTACAATCACTTGGGTATTTATGTCAGGCACGCTTCTAACGGACAATTGCACCAGACACGTCGGACACTCACAAGGCCTTCTTCAGTTGATTCAGGTACCTGGCTGGACACTCACTGATATGCTGTGTGTTACAGCATACTGACTAAACATACCCTGAACCCACTGACATTGCCATCATCCTGGCAAACAGGTTCAGTGCAGATGTGCCCCCCCATCCCCACTAAGGTGGTACTGTCCATACCAACAGAGTGTAACCTCCCAGACATCACGAGTAAACAGGTGAGTGCTGCTCTCCCCACAGCGGACAACACAGCATCAATGGGACCAGATGGTATCCTGGCCTGTGTCATACACAGCCTTCATGACAAACGTAACACTCACATTATGTCACTGTTTGATATAAGAGTTATTGTAGGATATGTACCCACGAAATGGCGTACAGCAATAGTGGTCCCGCTCCACTGAATACTGCCACAACAGACCACAGACAATATCGGCCTAAAAGGCTAACTAGCCTGTTCTGCAAAGCTATGGAGTGTATTGTAATGGGACTCATGCACATAGACATGGGAAACCTACAGACACTGGGTCCTACACATTACAGCATTGTTGTGGGCAGATCTTGCCTGTTGGACCTGGTCATATTCTTTCAACAGTTACCAGGTCAATCAGTGTTGGGATGGTTATCCACACAGCCTGCCTGGACCTTGCACAACCCTTCAACACAATACTCCACTCGGCCATTATGCATAGGCTCAGTAGCATCAATATCGACACATATCTGACACGATGGATTGCTACCTGGAGCAGGGATAGCACCCACATGCTCAGTATTGCAGGTGTCATGCCTGACTGTACACCAGTTACACCTGGCATCCCACAAGGCTCAGTCCTGGGACCTCTCTTGTTCAGTATATATTTATGTGATGTACAGGCTATCACAGGAGGGATATGGCTACCCATGTTCGCAGATGACTGCAAACTGGGTGCCATAATCAGCTCTCCTGCTGGCACATGCATACTCATACAGGGTCTCACAGAGATAGGTTGACTGGTGCCTGAGCCATGGCCCACGGCTACATGCCATTAGTTGCATAGTCATCCCCTTTGAGGATGATAAGATGCCCACACATTACCACATAGGTTGTAATCCATTACATACAGTAGTAGTGGTTCGGGTTTGGGGACATGACCTGTTCGTACTCTCGCCTTTGACAATCCTATTGCCATAGTGTTTAGACAGTACGTCTACATAGCCCACCATATCCCACATGGTTTCACATGTTGATCACATGTGGTCATTGTGCCCCTATACTCTTCACAACCATGCTTGGTTACTATGCCATCTTTGGGATGTACCTTACCTGACACCTGCAGCAACTTTAATGGCCACAAATGTTACTCTTCGAGCAGATGTAGGGACTCACACAGATGCCCTGCACAATTCCGACACAGTAACTCCAGCTCTACTCAGTCACTTACCACCTACATGGATGTGTTGTGTGCCTGTAGTTGAAGGCAATATCTGACCCAGACTTACTGGACATGCTCCACCTCAGGATATCCGACTCCCTTGCTGCTACACACTCCAGGGACATATACCTCAGCACTGATGTTAAAAGGACATGCTAGGGGGACAGATTATTATCAGAAAGCCTCCACTCACTCCAGAGTGTAGTCCCAGTTTTGCATAGGCAGAGCCACCCACTGACCACCTACAGGTGACATCTTGACAAGTGGATGGGTGATCGCATGTTTACCCATGGGATATCTTCTGGGTCCCTGCTAGACAGAGGCACAATACACTGAACGTAAATGGGCTATCTTGTGTGACCTTCTATTCACAGGCACAGTGCTCTGATTTGACTGGGTTGCAGTAGCCAAACACACTCTGGCTATGCTTGTACATGCCCTAGGGCAGATAGCCTAGTATCAATCTCTGAACCTATGATAATTTTCATGATGCACAATGTTTATTGCTGATACTGTTTGCAGGTTTTTATCATCTTTGCTTTCACACTTTATATGAACCACTAAGGTATCTGCAGAACATATTTGCTTATGGCAGGGTTCCACTATATTATATATGTGTCTGTTGTCATATAAGTGTGTGCACAGGGCAGATTGCTGTGTAGTGAGAGGTTCCTGGGTTAACACATGCAACTGCCTGCTATGTGTGGCCCAATGCTTTACTCCAATATGGCCTAAGTGTGTGAGCATGCCCAGTTCAGACTGTCAGTGTTCTGTTGCCTGACATTTGTCTCATGTATTCAAGTGTGTGAGCATGCCCAGTGTGACCTTTCAGTATGTTGCTGAGGTCCACTACATTTGTTGATGTATGTCTACATGTCCATTATTAACATTTGCACTGTGTGTGTTGAAAGTCAGGTTCTATTCTTACTGCAGGACTCACCTTTGTGTCATAACTCGACAGGGATTATGCTGTACCTGCAGGGTTTCTGTGAAATACTTTGCATAGACTTATCAACATTTCTTCATACAGGCTAACTACTGCACTACTGTAATGGTTTAATGGTTCAGTACTATAACTATAGTGCACAGTATCCTGGGTTTGAGGCCCATTGCCGCTTATATTTTCATACTGAGCAGACCAGACTGCTTAGGGGCCAGTAGAGCAAATATGAGCATGTTGGCTTTTGTTCAGCTATGCCCTACCTAGACCCAGCTTGTCCAACATTGCTCAATATTAACCATCATTGCTGGACATTGGCCAATATTACTCTACATTGACCACATTTGTAGTAGTTGGTGTGTGCAATTTTGTTTACATTGACTTCATGATGGTAAATGCTGTTTAGCACTGCTTTATATTGCTTAACACATGGCAATCATGCCTCAGGTGTTGATGCAGGGCTGTCTATGTTGGATGCACATACTACACTCCCTATACATGTTTGAAAGCAGGTAGTGTCAATGTAGGCATCCCTTTTACTATATGTGCAGGTCAGAGAGAGGTATCATTTCCAGGGTTCATACTGAGCCAGTGTATGTGCTATGCGTTGCCTCTTTGCCAAGGCCAAAGCATACTGGGCACGCCTCCTTCTGCCTACTGGGGCAGGGTCAGGATGTTCCTCCTCCGAGTCACACTCTGCCTGTGATGGCCTTGGCAATGGTGGGGGGTTGTTTGGCCCAGGCCTATGCTGGTCCTGCTGCAGCTGTTTTTGCAGGATCATATTATGTAGCATAGCACATACTATGACAATTTGGGTACATGTAGTTGGTGAGTACTGCAAGGCTCCACCAGATGTGTCCAGGCACTGGAACCGTGACTTGAGCATCCCAAACACACGCTCAATTACATTTCGTGTTTGTGCGTGTGGCTCATTATGGCATTCCTGTTCAGGTGTGTGTGTTTCTGATGGGTGTCATCAGCCACGGCTCCAGTGCATAGCCAGCATCCCCCACTAGGTGATGGGGATGTCCCCATTGGCAAATTTCTGGTAAAGCTGCGTCAGATGCCAGATATGGGAATCATGGTAGCTTCCAGGGCAGCTAGCACACACATTCAGTATTACGCCCTGGGCATTGCACACGACCCGGCAGTTGATGGAGTGGAAGCCCTTGCGGTTGAAGTAGACCCTACCCCACTCACCGGCTGGTGCTTTGATGCGTATGTGCATGCAGTCTATTGCACCCACTACCTCAGGGTATTCCGCTATTTGCTGGAAGAGATGCATATTGCTGGCCAATACCTCACGGGAATTGGGGAAATATACATGATCACCGACATGTGCTGACATGGCATCCAGGAACTGGTGCAGTATCCCGGATGCTGATACCCGTGATATCCCCCTCATATCACCAGTTGGTCTCTGGAAGGTACCTGTTGCTAATATTCTTAGGCCAACACATACCTTAGTTTCCACTGGGATGGGTTCCCCTCTGTTGGTTTTGTGTGTGAGGCGTGGCCTGCACAGCTCAACAATTTGCTGCAAGAGGTCTCTGTCCACTCTATAGCGCTCCACTATCTCCAGCTCATGTAGCCCCTGGTAGGTAACCCTGGGCCTGTATATTCTTCTCCATCTCCTCACTGTGGGTTGTCCAGCAGCATTTGCATTATCACCACCCTCAGCATGTTGCATATGTCGCCTTATAACAGCAATGGCAACCCCTAACATTTTTTGTATCAGTGAAGCCTTTTCAGTTTTCACTTCTATTAGCTCACTGCAGTGTTGCAGTGTCTCTTGAGAGAAACATAATGGACTGCTGTTTGCAGAGTTTTAAGTGCTGGGCTGGGCTGGGCTAGCGTTCTGCCTGGGCAATTGCCTGATTCTGATTGTTTTCACCTGCTAGCTCTGCTAGTACTCCCTGGTAACTTTCACTATTTGGTGTGCTTCCTTTTTCCTTACTGTTTCCTCAGGGGGGGGAGCGCTGCGCACACAAGCGCAAACACGCGCACAGCAGCTAACACGCATGCACACATGCTTACACGGACTAAAGCTTGCTTATTCTTCTTAAAATGCATGCACACCGGTGCAAACGCGCTTACAACTGTTTACACAGCCTTACATATGCTTGCTCAAGCCTACACACGCGCACACATGCTTACACGCATGCACACTGTCTTACTCGGGTTTACTGGCGCATACATGCGCGCATGCATGCTCAGCAAGAAATTTTGGTGTTATCCACGGCATACACCTTCGATTTCTTGACTTCACCTGGCCTACCTGTTGACACACCTCTTTCACTATTATGTAAATGTAAGCTGACACATGTCACTCTGGTCCAATGAGCTTCACTCCTTTCATACATTCCCTCCTCGTGATGTCACCTATCTTCTACTCTGTTACTCCCCTGATCCTACTCCTACACTCCACTGACTGTGCTCATTTGCTATGTAAACTTCCGATTCACTATCCTAACTCTCATTTGCATAGGATTGCCTACTAATGCTTAGTTACATCTCTAAGACTGAGCTTCCCCCCTTAGCAACCTCTACTCGGTGGCCATGTTGTCTTCAGCCTGCCATTTCCTTGCATTTTAAATTAATTTTAGCTATAAAATCCACATTTGTGGATCTTAATTATTAATTTTCTGCTTTTTAGGGCGCAGCGAGTTTGTGTGGCACTGTGCTACGGTTAAACCTCGGTGATTGGGATAAAAAAAAAGTTATTTTATTTTTAATTTGCATCACTTCCCGTTGCCAATGGCCATATTTTTGGCCATTGGCATGCTTCCTCCTGTGAATGCATGCTTTTTTTCCAGCTGACATGGCTCCATTTTGCTATTTGCAGAACTGTACTCAGTTATCAACTGAGTACATTTCTGCAAATAACACTACTCCTACTCAGACAGGTTTGGGTTTCCTGGGTCGCAAATTTACCTCATTTACATGGCTTTCACCTGCAGTTGAGGTAATTTGCATATTCCAGCCCTGTCTGTGTAGGACTAGTGTGGAGAGCTCAGTTGCATTCCCCTACCGGCTGTTCCTGGATCACTTGGCGGACATGTTGGCTGCATGGAGTCTTACTCTACTCTAAGACTCTGTGCAAGCCTTTGTGAATCTGGCCCAATGTGCTCATGCTCCTTTTGATCAAATTTATACACAGCCTTCCACACAGGGCACTATTTCCTGTGGTAGATGTTTAATTTAAAATAATTTTCAACTGTAGATGGTATTAAGGTTGATACTAAGCATTTATATACTTGTGATTCTGTGTATGTAGTTTGTTTTAAAGTTCAAGTGATTTGTTTTACATAGGAAATGCAAAGAAGAAACTTGAGGACAGAATAAGTAGACATCTGAGAGATATTAGGCAGGCTAAAAAATCCCAGTAACTGAGCATTTTTTTAAACAGTTTTTCTAGCAATCTTGACTTGTTGCTTACTAATGTTTTATTACAAGTATCATTGTTTTCCAGGAGGTTATGATATGTAATGACAGTTATTGTAAAAGGAAAGTATTTGCATTTTAAAGTTTAGGACTTAAGACTTAATGGTTTTAAACAGAACAGTAAACTGGATATTTTTGATTGTTTAACACATTTAGTGGTAATTGTGTGCATTTGTGTTCACATAATATGTGCATTTTTTATTCCTCCCGAAGGATCTGCTGAGTTCAATACAGTTGCTGCTTTTAGTCTTTTTTTTTATTTAACATCCTCCATTGTTGTAGTTACACTACTAATGTGAAAGATCCAGAGTTGCTTGTTTCTCCAGTAATGGCATGAGCACTGGAATCTGGACATGTATGTCTTGAGTGGAAGAACTACAGCTACTTGCTGCAGAGTTGTCATTTTTTGCATACTCCTACCCTGAGGTTGTTTACTTTTGCCTTTGAGTTTTTTTTCTTTCTGATATATTCTATTTCAACAGATAATATGACTTTGGAAAAATGTTATGTTTGCTTTGCATCTACTATGTCTGAGGCTGGTGAAGGCCAGTATAGCAGTATTTCCACATCATGCATCAGTCTTCTTAAGCTGAGGAAGGTGTTCTGGCAGTAGAGTACCTGGAGTCACTACAGAATCCCAGCTTTTCTTTGATAGAACAGATGGTAGTATATGTGAGCAAGCAGAAGAGAGCTCTATCCTTGCCTCCTTTGCAGGGAGCTAGCCCATGTTTGCGAATAGGTCACAAAGTGAGGCATATTCCTGGTGATGGTCAGTATCCTAAAATCTAATGTCTTTGTGGGCACTGTGAATAGTTGCAGCTGGATCTCCATTTGGCTTTATCAGAGCAATATTCCAGACGTTGACCTATCTGATATTGAGTGGACTGATTTACTGAAGTTCTTTTTCCTTTAGCAGGGTATGAAGACTAGGCTGTGGACAGTTTCAGTTTTTGTGCTGACTCTGGGCAAGGGAAACATTTCTTTATATATTCCCTTGATCACCATTTAAGTTTGATACAGAAAGACTAAGCCTAATTCTTGTTATGTGGTGGTCCAGAACTAAGTCTGGGCTGTTCAAATCTTACTCTGTAGGCATTATTTCATTCCAGCCACCAGATGCTCTAGCACTTTAACAAGACAGCCACCTATACATGAAACTTTGGCTGCTGCTTTAGTAGTTTTGTAGCCACCAGAGATCTGGGAAGCTGCCAAGAAATCTTCTGCTCAGGTTAATTACAATGTCAAGTAGAAAATATTTTTCTCTGAGTTGAGTAGTTTGTCTGGTCTGTCTTGGGCATGTAGTTGATCTTGGTATCAGTTACTCCTCCATCAACATACTTTGTTTTGACTATCTTGGTATAACTTGATGTAGTAGAAGGCATAGCTGTAGGCCAGCACAGAAGGACTGACTTTATGAAGGGGACCCTCATCTCCAGCATTTCATTTAAAAGTTTATCTGTACCTGGACAAAGCCTGACAAAATGGGTGGGGGGTGGCTCAAAAATAGGGGCAGATTTCAGATATTGCTGTTATAAACTTAGAAAGTGCTAGAGTAACAGGGTTTGTGTTAACGTGCATTTTTTTAAAATATTTGAAATGTGAAACTCAAGTGTGTCATTATTTAATAACTTCTATACTCAGATCATCCTAGTCATTTGTCAGAAAACCATAAATCTGATGAAAATACACCAAATATATGAATCAAAGAAATCTGGAGATTCTGCGAAAATCTGGAAAGTTTAGAGGTGTGGTAAGTCTTTTCTATAAGAGTGGAAAGGAGGCTGACATGAAGCTGCTGGGACCAGGAAGAGACAAGTTTCTCTGCTAGCCTGATAGCTGCAGTGCACCATTATTTTGCTTTTTCTTCTTTCTTCACTTGTGTTTATCTGAGTGCTTGTTGTTTATTCATCTGCTTCCTTCTTAATTGCCCTAGAATGATGTCCATCTTGCAGCATACAGACTTTGTCCACACAGTGATTAAGGGATTTACTTAAGGATCTTTGAAATGTTGCTAGATGATGCAAAGCAGTTCAAGTGTGCTTCTCATAATATGTTGTATCAGTTGAGCCTTAAGTCCATGTAGTATGTGAAATCGGAGTGCTTTTAGTATGCTTATGAAGATGTGTGGAAAGTAACGTCTGTCTGCTGTCAGTGTGCCTCTAATATATAGAACAAGTGCAGTTAACAATGTTCTAATTTAATAATTGATGACCTATGCAGAGAGCAAGTTCTGGAGCGTAATAAGATAACTGCCGTCTATGTCGCAGAGTTCGTTTTTTAGATCTTTGTGCCTTTATGGGTTACAGACATTGCAGAACCACAACATAATCTGTGTCTGCGTTCTGGAGGTGATATCACAGAGCTGTTTTGTTTCCCCTCCTCCTCTGCATTTTAGTGTTTTGAGTTTTATTCTGGATTTAGTCTTTTGACATCTATGTTTTATTTTTCTTTACTTTTCAAATGTTTGTTTCATTTTTGTTTATTTTTAACTAAGTATGCTTATTGACATTTTCTGTGGTGGTTTTGGTTGTCATAACATATGAATAGTTTACTGTAAGGATAACAGTACATTGGATGATAATGCTAAGTTTACAGTGATGAATCATTACCTTTCTGAATGGCATTTTTTCAGGTGACTTGCTTACCTTGTTGCTGAAAAAATATTTAATCTTATCTAGCAGTTTTAGTGAAGAATGGATTACTAATTTGCCAGTGTCACGATGTACTTGCTGAAAACCTCTAGATCAGCCTCTGGTTACTGTCTCTATATTTTAAACTCTGCTGACAGTGGGGCTGTGGCCAGCAATTGGATAAAGCAAACAAAATAAGCTTTGGGACTATTGATCTTCATGTACTATTAACAAAAGTTATACTCCTGTGACTTCTCTAGCAAGGCTATTTGTTGCTCCTAAAAGTTATTTCATGTTGAAAACATCTGGCCTAATCCAAAAAAAATGGGGGGAGGAGTGACAAATTTTAAGTATTGCTCTTATGAAATTATAAAGTTGCTAGAATATGAAACTGAAATGGTTGTCATTATTTAGTGAATTTGGTCCTCACTGATTTGCCACAAAAGTCATGAAAACCACAACTTTTAAGAGGAACAGACCAAAAGTATGGGGTGACCATTTGGAAATTCTATGAACTTCTGGATAGTTGAAGTATGGACACAGTTGCTGGTGAAACTGGCACAGTAATATAGGTTCTGAGTTGATTCACAGAAGGGCCCTGATTTCTGGCAATAAGAACTAGGTTGATGCTCTGTAGACTCATATCCATGATTTGTCAGTTTTATAACATGCTCCTTGTCTGCACTTCCTGTGTGCATTATGAATCATTTGAATCATCATCATAGAGCCATCCATCCCTGCATCCACAACCTCTTTTTCCCATTTTTCTACATGGGGTCAGGGTGACCCTCCAACAGTGACAGTCATCTAGAGCCATGGTTCATACCGTCAGGTGGCTAGTCAGTAATTTAATCACCGGTGTCTCTGACTCTTCTAAAACCACCTTGTATATCTGACAGTTCTCAGTCTATATATGCTGGAGTCTAGATTGCAGGATCGTGTTACCTTGATAGTATGTGAAATAAGTGTAATTGTTTGATAATTTGAGCACTTTAAATTTAGAGTTGCCCCTTTTTGATATTGGACTATAAATTGACCTTTTATAGCCCAAAGGCTACTGTTGTTTTCCATATTTGCTGGTAAATGGTTGGCAACATTGTTACAACATCATTTTTCAGGGTTTTAAAGAATTCATATGGAATTCCATCAGTTCCTGTAGTAGCCTTGTTATTAGGAAGATTTTCTAGGGTTTATTTCACTTTACTCTTCAAGATATCTGGCAGTAGATCAGAGAACATACAATTATATTTATTAGTGATGTTAGGGTCCTTCTTATATAGTTTCTCTGTATGTAACTACAGCTGCTTCTTATATCTTCTGCTTCTACTTTCCTCTGGTCTATTCCTTAGATTTAGAAGGGGCTAATACAAGTGGTAAGCCCTACAATGAGTGTTCAACATTTCACAATAACCCATTCTGATTCAGAAACAGGCCCACCACACTGATTTTCCATGGTCAGAAGAATCACTGTGGTGGGCTGTCCCACCGAATAAGCTGTAGGAAAATTAGGCATTCTGAGGTGGTAAGTCAAGGGGTAGTGGTGAGAGTCTCTGTGTGTGTCTGTGTGTGTGTGTGTGTGTGTGTGTGTGTGTGTGTGTGTGTGTGTGTGTGTGTGTGTGTGTGTGTGTGTGGATGTATGTGGCAGTGTGGGTGCGTGTCTCATGTTTAACTGCCTTGTCGCAGTAGTGGGTTAGGTAGGGAATCAAGAGTATAGATATATGTATCTGTTACAGAAGGGTAAGGCTTTGTCATTTTTTTTCTTCTTTTAAACACCAAGCCTGCAATAATAAACAAAGATTTTACGGATACCAGAACTGTTGGATGCATGTCCTTTGTGAATTCAATTTTTGCCAGCATATATGCCGCACTACGTTTTTTACGTCTGTTAACACTAGATTAACTTTAAACATTACTGTCTTAATGACTTGCAGTATTATTGGTGTGATTTATAAGACAGTATGCTTGTGTGGTACATTCTATATTGGGCAAACATCATCTGCCTTTAAACAACGAATTTTCTTACAATTAAGTGATATTAATTTTATTAAGAAATGTAAGGTGGTATACAAACACCACAATAAACATTCTGTTGGCAAATGTATGCCCATTACTACAGAGCACATTAAATCCTATGGCACGTATAAGAATTTTTTTTCAGAAGCAATTCTTTTAGAGACCAAATGTAGATTATTAACTACCCTGAAAAGAGGTCTCTGGGTAATGAGACTAACCTGGTCAACAAACTGTAAGTAAGTAAATAACTAAATAACTAAATAATGTACTTAACTGTTTTTGTCAACTGTTTTTTTAATGTATGTCATTCATGTATGATTACATGGTGTAGGTTTTGATTTGTATATATTGTGTGGAAAGCATACAGTCTTGCACTGAAAAGACTTCAGTGAAACCATGTTCTGTATTTTTGGTTAGGTAATAAAGTTTGGAGATAACTTCTTCTGGTGCTGGTTGTTCCCATTTTGGTATGTATACTCCATTTAAATGTACACACACAATACAGTAAGGTTGTATGTATGTGTATATACACATATACACACACACACACACACACACACACACACACACACACACACACAGATATATATATATAGATAGTACAGTGGTCCTGGTGTCATACCTCTCAAACTCTTAGAGCAAGAAATCTGGACAAAGCCATAAATAATGGGGGGACAAAGTCCTGAAAATAGGGGCAATTTTAAATATTGTTCTTACAAACTTAGAAAGTATATAAAATAACAGGTTTTGCATCAGCATGCATTTTCTGAAGGGTATGAAGTGTGTAACTCAAATGTCTGTCATTATTTTCTGACTTAAATATTTAATGATTTGACAATGATTTGCTAGAAAATCACAATTTTATGAAAAATGGACCAAAAATATGAGGCAAAAATCTGGACATTCTGTGAAAATCTGTACAGTTGAGAAGTATGCCTGGTGTGTACAGCTGTGTTGTGACATTCTGAGAGAAGGTCCCCGCACACATGCCCCAAATGGAGAAATCCTTCCCTCTTTGTAAAATAGAGTTTGTCCTCTTCTGAAGAGGGATTTGCAAACTAGGACTGGAGACTGCTGGAGGATGTCATAACAGAAGACATTGTAGATTTACCTGTGGAGTACCTACCTACCTGTAGAACACTAGAAGATGGGGATTTGTTTGTGGAGTACCAGTCTGCCTGGGCCTACTATCAAAATTTAGATCAGCACTTATGTGAAGCTGGGAAGGTCAAAAGGCTGTCTTCAAGTTTTCGTAATGCTAACCCAGAAAATATTTGAATCCACATGAGCAAATGGTAGTATGCATTCGCTAATGTGGAACTGACATTCTGATAACAGATAGTACTACAATGGGGATTGGGAAATGTACCCTTGCAGTGCAATCTCGGAGCTGGAATATATAATATACAGGGGGTGTGGGGGCATATCCCCCTATATGGGGGGGTGCAGGTTAGCTTGCCCCCCTGCAAAAACGTTACTGGTAACACGGACTTTTGACACTGGAACTCCCAGTGTTCAAATGTCAATTCCATGTTACCATTTCTGAAATTTTGGTAATTCATTATTACAAATTTCAGCAAACTGGTTCAATCAAAAGGAGGAAAATGATTTTAATTTTCCAGATATTGATAGTAAACCATCTGCCTGTGAATTTATCAAGATTGCCAGTTGTGGATATCATTGGAGGTAATGGCCAGCTTATTGTGAGCTGCAGCACCAAGGGAAGGAAATGCATTAATCACTGGGGTTTCTGGGATACCTTAAAAACTGAACTGTAAGTTTTATTTCACTGGAAGCACCTTTGAGTCAACACACTTGATTTATAACTAAGATTCTCCTCTGTGTTAAAAATACTCCATGTGTGTGCATGTGTCTGTGCATGTGTGTGTGTGTCTGTTGTGTGTGTATCCATATCTACATGTATACCTATATCTATCTCGATCTATCTATATATCTATCTACATTTATATATCCATATCTGTATATGGGTCTGCTTCAGTTTACCAAATTAACATATGACCGAAAGTGAAAACAAATTAATGACAACACTGAAACAGCACAACGAATGTTCACAAACCTGAAACTCAATGGAGATCAGAGTACAGTGAGGATCAGGAAATACACCCTTTTCTCTAATGTAGTGCATTCTCGGAGTTGGTGTTTATAATTTGCAGGGGGTGTGGGGGTGCAGGGGGGCTTGTCACTCTGCAAAATATAGAAAAAGGTTGCTATGAAGCTAAATAGAACACCATGTTCATCATTTGACTGGAATGATTGTCATCTGGAAAGTGTGCCGTGTTTGCCACAGAAGTTGGACAGATGCCTATTTCTCCTGTAATGCATCGAATGTTTGTTTTTATCTTGTCAGTTTTGCTTTTGTGAACATTGGTTGTTCTGCAGTTTCGATGTTGTCATCTCATTCTTTTCAGTTTTGGTCATATGTTAATTTTATAAGGCGCTCTACAATGTAAAACTGCTTTACCCTAAAATTATGAAATACTTAAAAATGTGTATTATAAAGTTTTATGTTAGACAGTCTAATGTACACTTAGCAGTAAATGCACATAATTTTAGGCTGTTGTCGATTCTTTTAAGTTTGTTATGCAGTGTTTTCATATGAGACTGTTTTGATGCTAAAATGTTTCCAGAGCAGAAACTGGCAACAATATTTTGATTGCAATTTTTTGCAAACTTGCTTTTCTGTTTTCTGAAAGTGTGTGTGTGTGTGTGTGTGTGTGTGTGTGTGTGTGTGTGTGTGTGTGTGTGTGTGTGTGTGTGTGTGTGTGTGTGTGTGTGTGTGTGTGTGCACGTGTATGTTGGACTGGATGGCATGATGATGTTGAGCGGTCATCTGGAACACTTCCCTGAAAACGTGTTCACACAGTTGGATCTGGCATTAGTGATTTGTCAGTACAAAGTTGTGACAGGCACTGATTGACAGTGCTCCCATGGAAAGGTGACTCATTAGTACTTGTGGTTATCCAATCCTTCCAATTCTTTCTACATGATTCTCTTGCAGTATCCCTAATGGTTAAATACGTTAGGTGTAGTAGAGTATTTAGGAAATAGGAATGAGCATTTCAGGTCCATGTTGTAGCCATGTAGAAATTCAAGGCTTAAAATCACAGGAGAAGAGGTCTGCAGGGAATTCTGGTATTCTTGGTAGTATTCCAAATGTGTCTGGGAACCATGAAGAAATTCAGCTTGGATGATACACCCTATATGTAGCCTGATATGGTTACACCCTTCTTCACGGGCTGACGAGGAGAGTCTACAGGCCATAGAAATTTACAAGCATCTTAGTGATCTTGTGTCTCCATTCGATATCTGCAAATTCCTACCCATAAAATGATCCGCACTGGCCAGGGACCATGACCATATTTCAGTCTCTTATTAGTACCATTAGGTGGCATTCCATTCTCACCACCTCTGCACATACCTACCAACTGTACAGATTTTTGTAGAATGTCCAGATTTTTGCCTAGTATTTTTGGTCTGTTCCTCATAAAATTTTGGGTATTCTGGCAAATCATTGAAGATTTAAGTCACTAAACAGTACTAAATAATGACAGACATTAGAGTTTCAGACATTATATCCTTCAGAAAATACATAATAATGAAAAACATGTTATTCTAGCAACCTTTTAAGTTTATAGGAGCAATATTTAAATGCTGTCTCTATTTTTAGGTGTTTGCCCCCCATTCTTTCTGGCTTTGTCCAGATTTCTTGCAATGAGAGATTGAGAGGTATGCCTCTGCACCAGCTGTAACTGAAAAACCTCCAACCAGCAAAGTATGTCCATAACAGGATCCGGTCTAACAATGACCCTTGCATCTTTTCCTTGATCATAGCAGTACTACCATTCCTATTTTTTAAAGACCTCCTTTCCATCATACATACCTTTCACTGCTCGCGATTGCTACCTTCCACCAGTCAAGGTGCCTAGTGTCACTTCCTTGTCTTCAGTAGCATGGCATTCTTCTCACAAAGTGGGTTTCTTTAATTAAAAACATTGACTGAAGTTAATCCTTAGAACCTATGTCCTCCACTAGTGAGCTTTATCTAGCTGTTTTATTTTTGTTTAAACCATTGGTATTTGTTCTAATCATCACTCCCACAGTATGCAAGAACCTGTTTTAATATGCGGACAATGGAGACAGGGAAGCATAATTCATTCTCTAGCGCATAGTGATCGTCTAGGAGCACCCCACCCAAGATCTAGTGCAGGTTTTGTCACGTCTCCTAAAACACCTGCTTTCCCATCTCTCCTAAAACAGCTGCTTAGATTGACTTTAAAATTTAGAAGCAGACTAGTTTACACAGCCTCATAAAACACTAAGCAGAGCTATCAAAGACCACGTGAAGATCCCGAGCTGTAGCTGATTCCCTTAGACTCCCTTTAAATACATTCTATATGGTTAGGAATGTCCATACCTGTTAGAATGCATTCATCAGATTTAAAAATGTCTTAAGGTATCACTGCATTGAATGAGGTAAAGGGATTAGAATACCACATAGTCATGATATCACTGCAGCTGTGTAGATGGCAGCCAGCCATGGTATCAGTACAAAAAGCCAAACACTTATTTACATGCTAGGCATTATCTACAATTCTCAGGTCTAATAGAGGAGTATTAGAGTGATTTACTGACTTATGTCACACAACCTTTGGCCCACTATAAGAACCAAACTATGGTTTTCAGGAAAGTACTGCAGTTAAAGCTATTTACCCTTCTCTCTAAGTTATATTTTTAGCTTGATACAATAATATATATATAAAGTGCTGCTTGTCTGTGCTAAAATGTTTTGTTCAGCGTGCCTCTGAATGTTCTGTTTCCTGGTTTCCACCAGGTGGCAGTGATACAGCAGACAAATACATAGAAAATAAATAGAAAAGTGCAGTGAGTCCACAGCTTTTTTCCAGTGCTAGTTACTCCTGCTTAATTACAGATTAGTGTCATAACAACGTACCACTCAACCTGGAGACACAGAAGATAGTAGCAAAAGTCTTTAAAAAGTAGGAATATCCGGCTAGAAATCTGGACATCTAATTAGCATAAATTTTGAATACAAAATAACACATAAATCTTCCTTCTTCCATTTGAAACACTACTCAGAAAAAAAAAAGGAGATGCAAGATGTCTGTTTTCTTTCTTTAAATTATTGTTGCCATGACTATGATGGTCATGTGTTGTGGTTTTCTGTTTGCTACACAGCTTCAAAAATCACATGTGATGAGGGGAATTCTGAAAATTGTGTGAAGGTGTAAATCAACACTGGAAATAGGAATATACCTACAAAAGTATGGACATCCTACACAGGGGAAAATGAGGCCTGAAAATAGGAACATCCATCCAAAATAGGGACAGTTGAGAGGTTTACATCATAAACGTTACTGATAGTAATATGTCAATGTTTAATCATATTTTGTTCCCAATTAGCCTAGAGGAGATTCCCAAACAGAATTTATTAAATCCACAAAAACGTTGTCACCCAGGGAGTAAACGTCCCATACACCAAACACAATCCAGTAACTAATAAAACAAATATAATGAGGTACTTGGATGCATTTATATATTTGTAGCCTTTGTTTGTCCCGACACCTCATTATATTTGTTTTATTAGTTACAGAATTTATTTAATGCATAAACAATGCAGGATATTTTGATCTCAGTCGATTATGGATCTCTGAAACATTGAAAGTTTATCCTTAAGCCACCATATTTTATTGATCACATAATTCCGTAAATTCTACAATGCATATTTTCACAATGGTAAGTGATGACTTACATTAACTACAGATTCTTTTTTGTCATCTGTAGAATTATGTTTGCATGACTTACATAAAGCAACCAATGGATTTAAATGAAACTTTTTTCTACGATGGCCTACTAACATATTTATTAGCTTTCTGTTACCAACATCAGTGATCTGGGAAGAATGTTTTACTTAATTCCCTTCACTCGCAGCCTGACAATATTTGAATTACAGTACTGTTTATCCTTTTTAATAGGCACAATACCTACTTAAACATCATTAAGAAAACCTTCAGGGGCAAAGGAAGCACTACTCTTCTAAACAATAACAAAACAAAAGACAAAAATCAAATCCATGCATAAGTTACAACTCTCCGCACACTAACAAAATGTAAGATAAAAATCCATGCACAACTTACTACTTAACTGACAGCTTATTTTACCCCATCCCTTATAAGAAATGTTTTTTTTTCTTTATTCCGTACATTCTTGAATTCCTCTACTGTTCTTGACTGTGTTACTTCTTCAGAAAAGTTGATTCAGTCACCTACCATCCCTTCTGTGAAATAATGCTTCTTTAGGTTTCCACTAAATTGTCCAGATTGCACCTTTGTTTTGAAAGATAGCTACCTGAATTCTGCAGATTCTCTTAACATGCACACAGGCGGTAACCATTTAAAATGTCAGGACCTGCTTCAGCAAGTCCTGAAACAGAGACTGAATGGCCAAAAAAATGGACTTATATATTCCACATCTGCGATGGTCATTTCTCAGAATATGGTGATCTCAGAGTTTGTATATGTAAGTTCAGGGTGTATGGGGGGCTTGCCCCCTGCAAAAAGGCAGTTTAAAGGAGAAGAGTAATATTTGAGATTCACTGTTCTCCTGGACTTTTAGCCTGGAGTGTCAACATTTCAACAGGGTGCCCATACAGGATGTTACCATGCATAAGTTACTACTTAACTCGTATCTTATTTTACCCCATCTCTTATAAAAAATGTTTTTTTCTTTATTCCACACATTCTTTAAAAGCAAATACCGTGCTCCTGCAAAATAGTTCAGAAGGCTCAAGTTCTGAGAAATAAAGGATGACAGTAGCACCTGTACAAACTGTTACAGTTTTTTATGTCTCTTTTTCTTATTGCAGTCTTTAAGCTGTTGTCTCTTCTGCATATAGGGCTACTCTATAGCAGCAAGTTACTGTTTATGAGCATGAAGTTTCTTGGCTGGCCTGGGAGCTATGCATTAGTAACCTTTCAGATCAGAAATATTTTGCAGTTATTTTTTTTTTTTGGGAGGTGATAAGAAAACTCTTGAATGAAGCCTTTTCACTTGATCCTTAATGGTTACTATCAGTACTGCATTTTGGTAGGTCTGTGGCCAATTTTAAGGCTAGAACTGCTTCTAGCTAAGGGAGTGCCTGTTACAGAATTTGACAGTGTGGCTGCCCAAAACTGTCCTGCTTACTCTTCTGACACAACTTCTAGCCACTGTGTCACCATCATTAACTGACTAGTTTTCTGTAAGAATGATGACTCACCCTCATTTTTGAATTCTAGTGGATAAGAGAAAGGGAAGATGTTGTTTGGAGTAATTTAGAATGATACAAGGGTTTTAGGTTGGCATTGCCTTAGAAGAGTCTATTATATATGTGTTTGATCCTGCCAGCCAGATGATGTCTTCATAAGAAAACTATCTTGGTCGAAGTGAAGTTAAGTGAATACTGTCATAATGGACAGCAGGAAATCTCTTTGCAGTTTGACTCCAGTTCTGCTTACAAATTATGTACTAGTCCTGTAGGATACTCTTTCATAGATCTTTACTAGTCTAACTGCCCTTGGGAATCATTTTAAGCCTAGCCAATTAACCCATCTGAGAATCAAACCCCACACCTTGTGCCTGTAAGGTAAATATCTTAACCATTATCCCAGCCTCTATCTCTGTTTATTGAAGCACTCATCAGATAAAATGCAGTGGATATGGTAATTGTATTCATGTCATTTATCATGATGGGATACCTCTGTGAATTTTGCAGAAACTTTTTTTTAAAAAGACAGTCATGGGGAAAATATCTCACGCTACTTCAAGAGCTTGTCACTTCCTTAAGCTGCACTGTCAAATATAATGCATAAAAGTATATATTTACATTTAAAGTGTGTTTTTCAATGCAGTTTTGGAACTAGAGATGTAACAACTTGCCAAGTCTTAAAGGATGACTTCAGATTTAGGGAAAATTGAAAAATATTTTTTTTATTTTCTTCTGTTGCCTGGCTCTGTATTGTAGTTCCACGAATTGTAAGTACGAGCCCTGGAATTATAAAAAATAACTAAATAAACCAGTATAAATATACAGGAGAATAGATCATGTTAAAAACTGCTGTTCTCCTTTAAAGCTGTTTTTTTTTACAGAGGATAAGACCCCCTGCACCCCGGCTCTCCAAACTTATATATACTAAATCCAAGATTGCATACTTTGAAGAAAACAGAAACCTCAAGACACAGTTATCTTGGACTTGTTATATTTAAGTCTGCATTGTCCTGGTGGTGGTGCTGTGGTAGCATTGTCACCTCACAGTATGACGTTGTCCTGTTCGATTCTCATCTAGAGCGTCTTCTGTGTGGAAACATGTATGAATGGGTGTACCTTAGTTAAAGGTTGTGCATCAGGGCTGGCAATTTGGCATGTAAAAATCTACTGCCAATCATTAGTTGACCGGAGTTCCACTGTGGCGACCCCTAACTGGGAAAAGCCAAAAGACACAACATTGCTGCTCATTCAGTTTTGCTATTTCAGAACTTGCAGTAACAAGTCTCGGAATAGCAAATGTTACTCTGTTGCCTGCCAACTATCAGACCCTCTCTCTGTCAGTTGGTTCATTCATTCCCCATACACCATGGTAAGATCCAAATGAAAAGAGTCATAATTTAAGCAGACATCTGGAGTTGCTAGTTTTCTGCATTTTCAACCCTAACCTCACTGTGCATGCCTAATAACATACCTAGGGTTCCTAACCCAACTGTGCATGCCCATTAATATGCCCAGAGTTCTTAACCCTACTATGCATGCCCAGTAACATGCTCAGTGTTCCTAACCCCATTATGCATGTCCAGTGCCATGCCAAGGGTCCCTAACCCCACTGTGTATGCCCAGTAACATGCTCAGGGTTCCTAACCCTACAGTGCAATGCCCCAGGCTCCTCATCCTACTGTGTATGCCCAGCAACATGCTCAGGGTTTGTAACCTCAATGTGCATGTCCAGTAACATACCCAGGGTTCCCAACCCCAATGTGTAAGCTCAGTAACATGTGCAGGGTTCCTAATCCTACTATGCATGCCCAGTAATGTGCTCAGAGTTCTTAACCCCATTATGCATACCTAGTAAGATACCCAGGGTTCCTAACCCCCTGTGTATGCCCAGTAACATGACCAAAGGTTCCTAACCCTACTGCGCATGACCCAGGATCTTAGCCCCACTGTTTATAATAGCAACATGCTCAAGGTTCCTAACCTCAATGTATATGTCCAGTAACATGCTCAGGGTTCCTAACCCCAATGTGTATGCCCAGTAACATGTCCAGGGTTCCTAACCTTACTATGCATGCCCAGTAATATACTTAGGGTTTCTAACTGAATTATGCATGCCCAGTGCCATGCCATGGGTTCCTAACCCCACTGTGCATGCCCAGTAACATGTCCAGGGTTCCTAAACCTACTGTGCATGCCCTGGGCCCCTGGCCCACTTGTTCATGCCCAGCAACATGTCCAGGGTTCTTAAACCCACTGTGTATTCCCAGTAGCATGTCCAGGGTTCCAAACCCCACTGTGCATATCCAGTAACATGCCCTGGGTTTGGTGTGCATTGCACATCCACAAGGGATTGTCTCCCATTTCCAAGAGTGATGTAAACATTCAAGACAACTGTGACCCCTTGAAGTCATCTCTCCCATGGGATTTCAGTTCTCAACTGGGGGTTCACCCTTAAGAATGTGTTTCATGGGCAACGTGCTCCTACATCCACCCCTCCCGCTAAGCAGAGAAACGTTGACAAAGCCATGTCACTCCTCTCCTCCCACTCACCAGCTCCAGCAAGTAACTGAGCCACTAATGGAACTCAGGTCAACTGGGGTCATAGACAGGGCTTTATTCCTCTGTACCAGTGGAGCTACAGAAGATCAGCAGTTTTATGAGGAATATACTGAACACAAAAGACACTGCTGATGCTAAGCCTCTACTCAATGAAGAAAAAATAGTGAAAGGATATAAGAGTGCTGAAAGCAGATCATGAACGTGTTTTGGAAACAATCAAGCTGCTATTAAACCTGGTGTCTGGACTTCTGTTTTCATGTGTTAAAAACAAGTCAGAAGGGTATGGCTGCGGTACATCTTTGAAAGTGCGATATGATGCCATGATGCTGTTTTAGCAAAATGTGATACATGTGCAAAATCAGTCCATGGAATTAAGTATTTTAAGAGTTTATATTGAACAAAAGCTGCTACCAATGGAAGATGAGGCAAAGAGGAGAAATGTTCACCTGAGTGGGTTTGAAAATGTGAAGAAAGGTTTGAGTGATCATGATTTCTTGCCATCTCCATGTAACGGCAGCAGGCAGCTGTCCGCCTTTCAGCTGCCATAAAAGAGCACTAACAGCATAAGCTAAGGTACCAGTTATCATTTCAGTTACTGTGAAGATGAATTCTTCAGGTATTCACCTCAACTCAGTCAGCAATGGTCAAGACGCAAGGGTTGTCACAGTCACTGAAATATGTGGGAGAGACATCAGTGGCAGTAAAAATGGAAAAAGGGACTGATGGTTTGGATACTGTTGATCTGGAAAAAAATGTTAACGTGAGCCTGACCATGGTAGAGGTGAGGTAATTATAACATGTACATTGTGAAGTGTGCATGATGGGAGGAAAGGTTATCCCCATGAATGGACACAGAACAGATGGGAAAGGGAAGCATTGCTTATGCGTCAGGTGTGTTGCATTTTTTTGTACTGTAGTTAAGGATGGTCTGCATTATGGGGGCTGTGCAACTAAATGTCCTTTAACATTTTTTTTTAATGCAGCATTTCCTGAATTCAGTTCAGTAAGGGTATCTTGCAGTAATGAGTCTTATAGTTTGATAAATGGCACTCAATAGAGACACAAACTGCATAATTATGCATTTGTTGTTTTTGACAGAGCTTGAGACCTCTCTCAACTGATATTATTTTAATTATTTCCTTAATGACAAAAGAACTTTTATAATAGCAGTGAGTTTGAGGCTGGGACGCAGGCTTGGTGAACATTATACTTTATGTTTGCTATTCTAAAACTGATTTCTTGCTACAGTTTTGAATTAGTGTAATTTAGACAGCTTTATTTAAATTACGTTTCCTTGGTAAAAATTTCAAAGTACTATATTCATGTGTAATTCTAAACCAGTGCTATATAAAACACTGTATTAAAACTAATTATGTATTATGTCAGCTTGAAAATGGAATATTCATACTTAGCAGTAGGAGGTTGATGGAAAACAGTGGTAAAGCTGGATGAAACATTTTGCATTGTTTTTAACGTGTAGTAAATGAGGATCTGTATTATGGAGGTTATGGCCAAAACAGTCTTTTAAAGATAATTATTATTTGAAATGTAGCTTTCCAGGAGCTAGCTTTGAGGCATACATCTCAACCTCTTAGCACAAGAAATATAGACAAAGCCTAAAATAATAGGGGGACAAAGACTCAAAAATCAGGACAGATTTTATATATTGCTGCAATAAATGCAGAAAGTTAATAGAATAACAGGATTTGTGTTATCATGCATTTTTGCAGGATATGAAGTCTGAAACTCAAATGTATGTCATTACTGAGTCATTATTTAGTGACTTCAATCCTCAGTGATGTGTCAGAAAACAACAAATTTTATATGGAACAGACAAAAAATGTCAGGCAAAAATCTGGACATTCTGTGAAAATCTGGACAGTTGAGAGGTATGCTTTGAGGTTCTTGCTGTAAGGAGTCCTTTAGATGGATGAGTAATGCTTAGGAAATACATTGAACCTCTATAGTTTTCTATACTTCATTTATACCAGCATCAGACAGCTGATGTCTGAAATAATGTTATTTAAATCAACTTATGTCATTCAAGTGAAAGTAACTTTCATTGAAACCTGTTACAACAACACACATTAATTGTCTTAAAATTCATTGAAACACAAAAAAATAAAACAAGATATGTCTCACACCTCCACGACTACAAATTTACTGACTCTGAGATTACTACACTCAACTCTAAATATATTGACACTGCAATTATACAATGCTGTCTTCAACAGTGTTTATTCATGGAAATGCGATCCTTTGTAAATGTCATTGCCACATAGGATCGTGCAAAATGCTAGGCGAATGAGTTTTCCGATCATTTACACATTGCCAGTACCCACCCTAAGTTTGTAGCTCCTTTTTCATGAGGGCTAGGACAATTAAGCCAGGGAGGAGTTTGTGAATACTCATCCAGTCATCCAGTTCCTGTTTAAAGCAATATAATGTATTACACTGCTTAATTTGCAGTGTGAGTCTATTCCAGATGTGGGGAATGTACTATGTAATGGGCCTGTCTGTCACCATGTTTTATTTATTGTCTGGTAAAAATTTAGATCACTGGGTGAGAGAACTTGTTCTCTAGCAATTAAAGGGGGTGGTAGGGATTGTGGAACCTGTGGAATAGCCATAACTGTGAGTGAAGTAAAATTTGCTCCAAATTTGTTAGCTAGGATATTATATATTTGTTTTCAGTCAAATATTGCAGTATTATTGTGAACTAGCTCCAAACATTGTTGGGTGTTGGTTCTTAACCTCCTGACATAGTTAAAAAAGAATACGTAGTTTTTTTTTTTTTTTTTTGGTTTTAGTGGCTATTTTAGGTTCATACTCAGTTTTGAGTTTCCTAATATATCTCTTAAGCTCTGTTAGTTTGCTTAAGTGTGTTCTTAAGTGTGCTCTTAAGGTAAGTAGAATGACCTTTTGTTATCATTAACCAGTTTCTTTCTCTTGTTATGTACAGTACAGAGTCGATTATCCAAACTAATTGGGACCTAGGGTTGTTCAGATAATCAAACTGTTTGGATAATCAGACATATAATTGAACTGGATGAAAAACTTCTAAAAATGTTTTTGATGAACATTAAACAAGGTAAATAGAACAAATTTACTGCAAGTACAAAATGGTACAGTATATTATTGTAGTACAAGCTCAAAAACCACGCACAAGCAAATATGTGTAATGTTTACATATTCAGACTTTATGATTTTTCCTACCCGAAAACTTTGAAAGGCTGCATTCGGATAATTGACGTTTTAATCAACTCTGTACTGTCATTTATTTATACAGGTATTCCAGCAAATGGGTTTGTTTTTAAATGTCTCATTATATTTGGTGCAGGTGAGGACTACCTTATCAATACAACTATTTTAATGGCAGTAGAAGTCAGAGGCATATTTAGCAGCTTGAGCAGTGGGAGCCCTCAGAGGAGGATTACAGCAGAATTTATTTAAGTCCTCAAGTAACTGAAGAAGGTTTGCTTTTGTGAAATGTCTAAACACAGAGCTATTTACAGGGAAGTGCCTCCAAGTTTAAAGGAAAGGATGACTAAATTATGTTCTGATTTTTACAAGGCATGATGATACATAAGGACATGTGCAAGAAGTGGCCATATTTGGGAGGACTAGATCAAGGATATTCAGGCCATAGGATTATAGGATCATAGGATCATAGGAGGTTACTAGGCTATCAACCTGGAGGTCATTTTAAGCCTACCCATTTCATCCCAATGTAATACCATAGATACACTAGTCAATACCCAGGATTGTATTTAGTAATGACTGCCCATGTCTAGGAGGGTTGTGGACACTATCCCTGGTAAGAATTTACAGTGCCCCATCCACAGCCAGTTTACTGATGGATAGTTGAAGTGTCCTAGTAAAAGTTTCCTAGTAGAAAGGTCTTGTGTTTAATGGGAATTTCAGCTAATGTGTTAAGATAACTATCTTGCTTAGAAGGGGACATAAAGGGTGTTCTATAGCTAGCTATGAAGTGGCAGTTTGCCTTGTTTATGGTGATCTGGACTTCTAACAGTCAAAATGTGATGTCCTAAGGAACCTCAAATGAGGTGATGATATTCCTGAAAAAAATACTGATTCTCCTGCAGAGCTGCATAATCTAGCCCCTTGGTTCATTCACCTTTGTAAAGACTTCATCTCCAACCCTTTCTTTCACATATAAAACATGTGCTTAACTAATAAGATTATGCTTCAGATATGGAAAACCGCAGTAGTCACTCCTATTGCAAAACTAACCAAGCCAACTACTGTTTCACGATTCCATCTTATCTCAGTACTTCCCACCTTAGGTAAAATACTGCAAAAGATTATCTACAATCAAATTGCTGCTTATTTACATCAATACCATATTCTATACAGGGAGCAACATGGATTTTGGTCCGAACTCAGCACCATAACAGCTCTCTGCTCCCTCACAGATGGCATCCCATCCAATAAGTACAAGGCAGCCTGACAGCAGCTGTCTTTATTGACCTCACAAAAACCTTTGATCTAATTGACCATAACTTACCACTTGACAAATTAACTGAAATAAGCATGAGTGACTATGCAAAACCTTGGTTTGTAGACTTCCCCACCAGTAGATCATGCAAGGCAAAAGTAGGCACCACCACTTTTGAAATAAATCCTCTTATGAAAGAAGTCCTCCAAAGTTCTACTTTAGCCCATCTGCTCTATTCCATATTTATCAAAAACCTCTCGTCTGATCATCCTCAGATACCACTAATTCTTTATGCAGTTGACATGGTCAACTACAGGTCAAACAAATTCCACTCTGTTATACAAACTCAGCTCCAAGATGACCTCCAAACTCTCAACCAGTGGCTAATAAGCCAGAAAGTTGCACTCAGTCCCTCAAAACAAAAGCAACGCTATGTAGAACTAACCAAAAATAGCCAAAGCATCCAGTTTCCTCAATATTAAAGATGTTAATAATACCACCATAGAAACTACCACATCCTTCAAATACCTTGGCATTTGGCTAGACCAATGTCTTAACTCCCAACTACACATTCTAACCACACACAAAAAGATCAATATGCTGCTGTTCTGGGCAAACTATCCCCTCTTCTGTCCAAGCCAGCCAAAGCTGCCCTAGGCAAAAGCATACTCTTATCTGAGCTCAAATATGGACTTCCCATTATAGCTTCAGTCCCACAGAAAAATGCCACCATCTTACAAACCACCTCCAATAAAATCTGACAGTTCATTACTAACTGCCCCAATAATGAACACCACTGCCAACTCTCACCAAAGCTAAATGGCTTCTGGTACATTTGGGCGCCAACCACCTAGTAGGATCACTAATTCACAAATCCCTTTCTCATGAGACATTGTCCCCTTTCACTCATAAACTTTTCACCAAAAAGCCCAAATGTAATCTCAGGGGTATCTCTCAATTTCAAACCAACCTCAAAAAGTTAACTCTATTGCACTGATCATGCATTCTCAATTCAAACACTTAAACTATGGGACTCCATTCCTCTCTCAGTCTGAGACATCCAAAAGTACTCAGGCTTCAGACAACAGCTCAAGGAATACATCTTCACAGAAGCAAAGTGCAGCTGCACTCAGTCGGGTCACATGACATGATCCCTACGGCTCTCTCACACACTCCTTTTTCCCTGTTTCATCCTTCCTTATCTCATCTTATCATCCCCTTACTTGCCTCCTCTCATTCGTTCTACCTCTCTCCTCTCTGCATTTCTCTCACACTTCTCCTTCCTGCTCCTCTTCACTCTGCATGCCTCTCACACCTTTTCCCTGTCTTCTCCTCGTGGTATCCTTCCTTGCAACTATTCTCAGTTGCATCTTCTAATGTCTTCATACCTCTCTATATAATGACATGTTGTTGTCCCTGTGGCATAGGCCAACTCAGTCATTATGGCTCTATCTTACTCATAGAGCTCTGCTAAGCCTAATTCCATTTTTCCATCCATACTTTAACATTGATAACTGCTTCTTGAACTAAATGTTCTAGCATATTTTTGCATCTGTAAATAGGTATCTATATTTGTTTTTTACCATATTCTTGTATCTGTAAATATGTTTTGTGTGAAGTCCCGTTGCTTGGGGATGAAAGTGCTTAACTGTTGTGTTCATTTTTGTATGTGTGCTAGTGCTTAATAAACACACTTATGGACCTCCTGTAGTCAGAACAGTTTATTGTCCCAATACTACATGAGCCTATTTTTGATTCATAGCTCTCTTTGGCTGCATGGACACATGCTTTGTGTTTTGAAGTTGTCAAAAATAAATACATACATGCATACATACATAAATAATTGCTAGTAGGTCTGAAGATATGATGGGCATTATACCCAGGAATAGAAAGAGTACTTCCATTGCTCTGAAACTATGTTTCAGTAACTACACACATATGAATGTGTTCAGGCTGCAGGACAGCCTCAAGTTTGAGATTTTTTGTTAAGATTCCTAGCACTGAGTACAGCCACATTAATGTGTTTCAAATTAGAATTTATTAGGGAGCAATGTCCATCAGATGGACTCTGCCTAAAAAGGCACTATGGGGACAATAAAAGGCCTTAGATGGAATGAGAAAGCTATGGTATGAGAGGTGCAGACCATCCCTATCAAAGCAGGAAGGCTCGTCAGCTATCTCATTCCAAGCCAACACATATGGGATCCCGCTAAAATGACACCAGCTACATAGCCATTTAGGAATGTCAGCATCATTCTAGGTGATGGCAAAATACCAGTCAAGACCAATGTCTTTCCTGCCTCAGATCCATGCACACCAAGCTCTATCATATCCTTCTCCATGTCCTTCTGGGTAGAATGTATAAGGTCATTTGTCCCAAGATGGACCACAATCAGGTTACAATCATATTTGTCAGCGTGGAGGGATCAAAGAGCCCTTGTTATGTCCTGGATGCTGACTCTAGAAAGGCAACTGTTACACTATTCTAATCCAGCCTGGTGAGGGTGGTCTCCATATGCCTTACGATACAGTCCCTATTAATAAAGCATTTCCATGATTTGATGCAGTCTCAGTGGACCAGAAGGGCTTGAGATCTGCATCCTTGTGACTCATAGAGGTATGTGTACAGTCTGTAGGTGTGAAGGGTGAAGGTGTTGCTGTGTGATCTAATGTCTGAGATTTTTTAGTCTTTAGTCTGGGAGGTTTAGGCAGTGTTGTCTTAACAACCTCAGCATAAGTTGGTTAAGTGGAAGTACTTTGTGCTGTGACTGTGTGTGTGTGTGTGTGTGTGTGTGTGTGTGTGTGTGTGTGTGTGTGTGTGTGTGTGTGTGTGTGTGTGTGTGTGTGTGTATACACACACACACACATATATATATATATATATATATATATATATATATATATATATATATATATGTTCTGCTTACCAAATCTGTTCTGTGGTGAGGAAGGTATCCTCCAAGTTAAGTAAATGCTTACACCTCTAACATACTGAATCATTTTTAGGTAGTACTAAAGAGTTTTTGGTTAGCATGAGGCAGTTACTAGACTGAATCCAAATACCTATTGCTATCAGGCTGGTTACAGAAAGGGACCAGCTGGATGAAATGCCATACTGGCAGAGCAGAGGAAGAGGTGTAGGGGAGGTTAATAACATACTTTTGGTTTAAGACAGTAGGGGATAACTGACTAGGCTGAAAAAAACAGTAATAAACTAGGCTATGGCCAAAGGAAAAAAGAAAGAGCTGTGACTACTCTAGTAGTCACAAATGCAAACCATACATGTAAACATGACAGACTATGTAGGATTAATAAGGAAATCAGTAACAGTGGTAAATTTAATCAAATACCTTTACCTATTACACAACCCTAAACAAATTCTGGTCAGCAACTGAAGAATTCTTATATCCTGGCTAAAAATTCAGCCCAAATCCTCCTCTCAGTAACTTACTTTTTGAAACTGCAAAAAAATTCAATTCTTATTTCATAGATAGTATAGCATCTCTAATCAAGGATTCCACAACATCTAACCCCAACCCTGCCCAACAGCCACATATCAACGCATCCACTTTCACCTTCAAACCTCTGCCCACATCCTATACAAAACTATTCTTAACCCACCTCAAACCATGCTCTACTTCAGCTGATGACCTTTCAAGTGAGTACCTTAAAGTAGCAGTCAAAAGCATTGCTTATACTGTCTCAGTCCTTTTAAGTAGGTCAGTTCATAAATCCCATATTCCCTTTCTCTGGAAAAAAAATCACACATTATCCCTCTACACAAAGCAGGGAATTCAACAGGTATCAGTAACTTTTGACTTATAGCAATCTTAGCCCCTCGCCAAAATACTTGAAAAATGTATTCAAAAACAATTGTTAATCTGTCTTCTGCAGGACAGTTGCCTATTCCCTATACAACACTGCTTCCATTCCTCCCATAGCACCTCTATTTTTTATAGATACTGTCATTAAAGTTTCAGATAATAGCAAGGTACTCTCCTCCTTAGTTCTAGACTTGTCTAAAGTCAATGTGGTTTGACACAGCAAACTTTTACTTCAGATGTCCTCACTAGGTTTATCTCAGCCCACATTTCTATGGTTCAAAAGCTACTTGTCCAATAGGTATCTATCAGTAAAATGGCAATCATCCTGTCTGCATAACTCCCAGTCACCATTAGTGTACTACAATGCTTTATCCTTGGCCCACTCCTCTTTAACATTCTCACCAGCACCCTCCACACATCCACACAGCAGACCTTTTTGTATTTTTGTATTATTTGATTGACTTTCTATATTTTGAATACTGTGGTTTGTTTTCTTTACCTTGTGTTTTACTTGCATTCTGCTTTAACAGCATATTAAAACTTCAAAAGAGACCACAGCTCTCTCTCTTCTGAGTCAGGCAGAATTTTTTTTCCCGATCTCCCACCCAGTTACAGTTGTCTTGTTAAATACCACTGTCTTTCTAGTTGCCTGCCTCTTATGTTAATCTGACCATATATCTCATTTCCTCTCTACTTTCACTGGCTTGTGTGAGTAATCAAAAAATCATTTTTGAAATCCCTCCCCTTCAGCTATTTAAATTTATTGGCCATCCTACTGTATTCCATAGTACCAGAATACAAAAGTGACCACCCCATTCAATCCATCTTGCTGTTTTAAAAATAATAACTATCCACTAAACCTTATCTTTTTAAACAGGTAAAACTTAAGTTACCTACTTTCACATCTACCTTCTCTAGTGCACACTGCAGTGTCCATTTTTTTTTCATCTTACCTTTAAGCATCCCTGTGATTAGAACTTTCTCTAATACCTGCTGGAAAGCACTAGGAAGCCTTAAACTGATACAATTACTCAACTCTCCTTATTAATAAGGAGAACTTAATAGTAGGCACTAAACAGCCTATAATTGCAAAGTACCTTGCTAAGGTAAGGGAAAACAGCTCCTGTAATTTACAAAAAGAAAAAGAAAAGCACCAAACCAGGCATGTCCAAGGGTTAGCTTCCGGTGATTTCTCCTGTCCACCTGGTGAATCTGGGCATACTGAGGCAATGCAGCAATTGCCTCATGTACACAGACAACTCTATCCTCCTACCACTCAACACTACAACCTGTGAGAGATGCACTTACATAGCCAAAGTGGAAGCAAAGCTCTCTCCACCCAAGATTGTGCTAGACAGTCAAGAGGAGAAGGTTAACACCCACACTACACCTCAAGCAACACATAGCCCTTCTAAACACACACCACCAACACCCACATATAGCAACACTAAATCCACATATGCAGAGGCCCTTAACTGTAACCTGCCCAAGCAACAAGGACCTCTGAAGCTGAAACGCAAACAAACACCAATCACAATCAAAGTGTCACATAGTTCACAACACCAGTGTGCCACCCAGCAACAGCCCCTAAGGCAAGACAATGTACCTAACACTTTAGTCATAGGTGACTCTACAGTCCGGCACACTGATGTCCCTCTCACCAGGTTGAACAAGGAGAAAATTACAGTCAGCTGCCTGTCGGGTGTCAGGATCTGCCACATAACGCATGCACTCAAGTCACTCCACAACAAGTACAAATATGACTCTGTCATTGTCCATGTTGGAGTGAGTGACTTGAGACCTACCTCCCTGAACTACATGAAAAGAGACATGGAAGAGCTCTCGGATCATGTGGCCCAGGCAGGTAAGACCCTAGCCCTGAGTAGCATCCTGCCTTCGCCCAGAATGATACCACAATATAAGGACAAAATGATTGACTTCAACAATTGGCTAAGCTTCTGGTGTCATTCAAAGGGGATCCAGTATTTGTCTGCCTGCGACGACATGATTGACAGACCATGATGCTTTGCCAGAGATGGTCTGCACCTGTCAAACCTGGGATTCAGGTTACTGGCTAAGGCTCTTGCCACCCCTATAGTGCCTTTTTTAGGCAAAGCTCAAAGGACAAAACCACCACTGTAACAGGTACAAGCATGCAAAATCTGAAGGTAATGCTACTCAATGCTAGAAGTCT
Organism: Protopterus annectens; assembly: GCF_019279795.1. Lineage (NCBI taxonomy): Eukaryota > Metazoa > Chordata > Ceratodontiformes > Protopteridae > Protopterus > Protopterus annectens. Next base: position 1,215,237,310 of record NC_056743.1, read on the forward strand.
AAACCTCAAAATGCACTCTTTCGAGGCACTCCTAAAAATGGAGAACATCGATATCTGTGCAGTAACTGAGACCTGGTTGAAGGCTCCAGACAGCACCCCTGCAATACCAGGCTACAACTCTTACCACACTTTTCGGCCAACAAACCAGGACCAAAACACTAAAGGTGGAGGAGTGTCAATATTCACCAAGGATATTCACAACCCCAGGCTAGTTGCCCAACATAATGCATCTGAAATTCTCCAGGTGCAACTAACACTAGGTAAGACTGCAATCCAAATTGCAGCTTGCTACAGATCCCCCACCATACCCCAAGATTCTCACTACACCTTTCTAAACATACTGGAAAATATTAAGATGGAACCAAATACCCTAATACTGGATGATTTTAACTACCCTGCCATTAACTGGGAAAACTACTCATGTACCAACACCTTTGCCCAACGGTTCTTGGAATTCATAAATTCCAATGCCCTGGATCAACTAATCCATAGTCCCACCAGGTGCTCCAATATCCTAGACCTGGTCATTACTAACATGGGAAATCGATGCTCCACACCTATGGTCACCCCCTCGTTAGTCAGGTCTGACCATAAACTAATCACCCTTAACATCCACATCCCACCCCCACCCCCCAGTAAGGAAACCTCCATAAAAAACTTCTTCAAAGCCAACTTCATGCTACTCAAGTCAGAAGTGACAAACTTCATGACACCCATGCAGATGGGAACTGAAAGTTCAACTGCTGAATCCTACACTAAGGCACTGTACGAGCACATCCACTCATGCATGAATCGTGCCATCCCAAATAGAACCAAGATGCTCTCATCCAAAAAAAGGAAGCCAATCTGGTGGTCCCCTGCCATAAACAAACTTTACAACAAAAGGAAGAAACTGTTGCAAAAAAGAGGAAAATCCCAGGATGCAAAAAAATCCCTTACCAGCCTCAGTAAGAAACTGAGATCCCTCATAAACTCCTCCAAAGCTAGTTACGAAAATAAAATTGCCAAAGATTCCAAAGACAACCACAAGGCATTCTATAATTATGTCAAGAATCTAAATGGCAATGCTCAGATCTGCTCTGAGCTAAAACAGAATGGCATTAAATATATTGATCCCAAGGATATTGCCAATATCCTGGCAGATCGATTCAGTGCCAAGTTCACCCCTCTCTCACCCCCTAAATGGCCCATCTCAATACCGGAAGATTGCCAAATTCCAGTAATAATGGCCACACAGGTAAAAACCGCACTCTCCAAAGCTAAGAATACAGCATCCATGGGACCAGATGACATCCTGGGCTGTGCACTACATGAACTACAATATGACCTGGCACCTCACCTAAGTGTCATGTTTAATCATAGCCTCACCTCAGGTTTCGTGCCCACTGAGTGGTGCAGAGCTACAGTTATCCCACTCCACAAGTGGGGATCCACCTTGGATCCCAGAAACTACCGTCCCATCAGTCTGACAAGCCTTATCTGCAAGGCCATGGAGCGTATTATCATGGAACTTATAAACAAAGACATTGGCAACCTTCAAACAGTGGACCCCACCCAGTTTGGGTTAGTGAAGGCCGATCTTGTCTCCTGAACCTGATTGACTTCTTCGAATCAGTCTCCAGAGCCATGGACAAGGGTAAGGTGGTCCACACAGCCTATCTAGACCTTGCTAAGGCCTTTGACACCATCCCCCACTCTGGAATCATAGATAAACTTACTAAGCTGGGCATTAATCCCTACGTCACCCAATGGGTTGCTAACTGGCTTTACTGATAGAACTCACACTGTAAAAGAAGCAAACTCCAAATCCAGCTCCAGACAAGTGACAAGTGGAGTACCTCAGGGTTCAGTCCTGGGACCACTCTTGTTTGGCATCTACTTCTCTGAAGTACAGGCCAACACTAAGGTACTCTGGCTAACAAAGTTTGCAGATGACTGCAAACTGGGAGCCATTATTGAATCCCCAAATGATGTGGATACTCTACAAAAGGGCCTTACAGAAACAGATGCTTGGTGCCAGAGCCATGGGCTCAAGCTCAGTGCCAAGAAGTGTATAGTTATCTCCTTTGGGAAAAACATGCATCTGTGAATTACCATATAGGTGGCAGTACACTAAACACTGAAAGTGTGATAAGATACTTAGGGACACAGGTAGACAGTGGTCTCACCTCCGATAACCACATCGCCACAACAGTCAGGAAATCCTTCTATGTGGCACACCTCATCACTAAGGGCTTTTCATCCAGAAAAAAGGAGGTCATTGTCCTACTGTCATCCCTCATTAGACCCATTATAGAATACAATGCCCCATTTGGTATGTACCTCTCAAGACATCTGCAACAACTGGAAAGGCTGCAGAAATACCTCAGTAAAAAGAATCACAGGCCTAAAGCAGATGCCCTACACTGACCACCTTAAAAAACTCCAGCTATACTCTGTTGCATATCGTCTACTCAGAGGCGATCTCTGCTTAACATACAAAGCCATGTCAAACCCAGAGCTGTTGGACATGCTACACTTAAAGAAATCCCAATCCCTCAGAGCCACACCCTCCAGGGATCTAAACCTTGTCATCACAATAAACAAAACATGTTGGAGGGATAGGTTCCTGACCAAGAGACTCCCCAGACTCTGGAATAGATTGCCCATACATGTCAAGCAGAGTGCCTCTTTGGTCCTCTTCAAAAGGAACCTTGACGATTGGATGGGAGAAAGGAAATTCACCCCAGGGATCACGTCAGTTGCCCTGCTAGACAGGGTTCCAGGGAAGTAAATAGTGTGGGAAGAAATAGCCAGGGAATTGTTATGGCTAGGCTTGCATAGGCCCTAGGGCTGATAGCCTAGTACCAACCTATGAACCTATGACCTCCCTAATACAATACACAGATAACTCCACATTCATATGCACATCAGACACTGAAACATGGCTTTGTAATGCACAAATAATGCTTACCCCCCCCCCCCCAAAAAAAACAACTTTTTATCTCTAAATCAGTCTTTCATCAAAAAACAACATTTAAAATCCTCTCTGTCAAAATATATTGTTACACGTTAAGAGTGCATTATGGCATACCATGAATTAAGTGCTGTGATGCTTCTTTCACTGGTCACTTTGTATTTATTTGGGCCATGTTTTGAATAAAAAGATTTGCTAACTTTTTAGTCAAACCATGGCCCAAATATATTTAGAATATTCCTCAGTGACATCAAGTAAGGGTTTGTTGATGGATTTTAATGGATGCATTTCTGTACCTGTGCAGAACCCGTCCATTAAAGTCTATGGACGCATTTCACATTTTCACTGAGCTGATGTCACCAGGGTTAAAGATCATGTTTAGCTTTCAGTGGCATCAACACATGCAAAATAAATTTAACAAGTGCAAAATATAATGATTTCTAGAGGGAAAAAGTTTACAGATTTGGTAAAAATGCTAAGTGGTGCTCTATGGGCAACTCAGGATGGAGCTAAAGGGTAAGCCACTGAATGTGACAATACAATTTAATAATACAACGGGTGAACTCACCTCTCATTGCAAATTATTAGGGATAATAGTTGATGATAATCTCAAATGTGACCTTCATATGCAAAACTGCATTAAAAAAATCACCAAAAACTAGGGATGCTTTACAGAGCCAAAATCTTTCTCATCAACACAACTAAAACTAAACTTGCCACTACCTACCTCTTCACCTCAGTACTTTATGGTGCTTCCATCCCTTCTACTTGGTTAGAACGACCCCATCAGTGAGTATATACACAGCTTCTTAGTACCTATAAAATTATCCAGCATCCATGTGTTATCCAGAACTAAATACCATTCTGCATAACTATGTACCCTCTTAATCACTACGATCCAATGACCAAAAACTCCCCTCTACCAACAAATCTATCAAATTTGTTGGGCGTGGTCAGTACTCATACCATGCTGTTAAGATCTAGAATGCCTTGACTGTCTCCATCAGGTCAATACCCTCCCTCTGTTCCTTTAAAACCATTCTGATCAACTTCCTATTCAAATCTACCTTTATTCTTGCTCAACCCCAGGATAAGTTATATTGCTATGTATGAACAAGTACCTCTTCGTAGTTTACACCTCCTTACTCCTCCTCCTTCATTCACTCCCTTACTTCAATCAGTTTCTCTCCACTGACTATTTAAATGTACCATAACCCATAAACCTATTTTTTCTGACACTTCATATTGCAGTTCCTGTTTGTATTATATTAACTTTTAATTTCTCTAAACTGGCCAAATTTTTTCTAAATATTAAATCATCATCATAGAAGTTGCACCTATTCTTAACCAGTGCTTTCACATTCGGTCTAATTTGGTATATTTATTTAAACGGATGTTTTGTATTATTTTTGAAGATTGTAAAATTATTGTTCTTAAAATGTTTTGTAATACTTTGGAACTTTCCTCCCCAGGCCTCTGCTGAAAATGGGCACCTACTCATAGGTTCATAGGTTCATAGGTAGGTACTAGGCTATCGGCCCTAGGGCCCATACAAGCCTAGGCAAAAAATGTATCCTGGCTTTCGCCACCCAAGAAAATTATTTTCCTATGCCCCTGTCGAGCAGAGCCACAGAAGTGATCCCCGGGGTGAATTTCCCATTTCCCATCCAATCATCAAGATTTTTCTTGAAGAGTGCTAATGAGGAGCTCTGTTTGACATATATAGGTAGTCTGTTCCAGAGTATGGGAAGTCTCTGGGACAGGAATCTATCCCTCCAGCATGTTCTGTTTATTGTGGTGACAAGGTTAAGGTCCCTAGAGCGTGTAGCTCGGAGGGATTGGGATTTCTTTAAGTGGAGCATGTCCAACAGCTCTGGGTTTGACATAGCTTTGTATGTTAGGCAGAGATCGCCCCTGAGTAGGCAATATGCGATGGAGTAAAGCTGTAGTTTTTTGAGACGGCCTGCATAGGGCATCTGTTTGAGGCCAGTAATCCTCTTTGTGAGGTATTTCTGTGGTCTTTCCAGTTGTTGCAGATGGCTTGTGAGGTACATACCAAAAGGGGCGTTGTACTCTATAATGGGTCTAATGAGGGATGAGTAGAGGGGAACAATGACCTCTTTTTTTCTGGATGAGAATCCTTTTGTGATGAAATGAGCCATGTAGAAGGATTTCCTGACCACTGTGGTGATGTGATTATCAAAGGAGAGACTACTGCCCACCTGTGTCCCAAGGTCTCATCACATTTTCGGCATTAAGTAGACTACCAGCTATGTGGTAGTTCATGGGTACAGAGTTTTTACCAAAGGGGATGACAATACACTTTTTGGCATTCAGCTTCAGGCCATGGCTTTGACACCAGGAATCTGTCTCAGTGAGGCCCTTTTGTAGTTTGTCCACATCGTTAAGAGTTTTGATTATGGCTCCTAGTTTGCAGTCATCTGCAAGCTTTGTTAGCCAAAGACCTTCTGTGTTGGCCTGCACTTCAGAGAAGTAGATACCAAACAGGAGAGGACCCAGGACTGAACCCTGTGGTACTCCACTTGTCACTGGTCTGATGTCGGATTTGGAATCCGCTACTTTCAGAGTGTGGGTTCTGTCCATGAGCCAGTTGGCAACCCATCTTATGACATAGGGATTTATACCTAGTTTAGTGAGCTTATCTATAATTCCAGAGTGGGAGATGGTGTTGAAAGCCTTGGCCAGATCTAGATAAGCTGTGTGAACCATTTTACCATCATCTATGGCTTTGGTGACTGCTTCAAAGAAGTCAATCAGGTTTAGGAGACATGATCTGCCTTTTACAAATCCAAACTGAGTAGGGTCCAGAGTTTGGAGATTACCAATGTCTTTGTTTATGAGTTCCATGATGATACGTTCCATGGCCTTGCATTCCAGGCTCGTGAGGCTAATGGGGCGGTAGTTCCCGGGGTTCATCGTGGCACCCCCTTTGTGGAGTGGGATAACTGTCGCGGTGCACCATTCAGTGGGTACAAAGCCTGAGGTGAGGCTATGATTGAACATGGTACTTAGGTAGGGTGCCAGTTCATTCTGTAGTTTGTGTAGAACGCAGCCTGGGATATTGTCAGGTCCCATGGATGCTGTGTTCTTGGCTTTGGAGAGTGTGTTTTTTACCTGTGCAGCCATGATTATAGGAACTTTGCATTCTTCTGGTATAGAGATGGGCCCTCTAGGGGGTGAGAGGGGGGTAAAGTTAGCACTGAACCTATCTGCTAGGATGTTGGCAATATCAGTTGGTTCTGTATATTTATTGCCATTATGCTGTAACTCAGAGCAGATCTGAGTGATCCCATTTAGATTCTTGACATAGCTATAGAATGCTTTGTGGGTGTCTTTAGAGTCAGTGGCAATTTTGTTTTCATAACTAGCTTTGGAGGATTTTATGAGTGATTTCAACTTCTTACTGAGGTTGACCAGGGAGTTCCTCCAGTCATGGGATTTTACTCTTTTTTGCAACAGTTTCTTTCTTCTGTTGTAGATTTTGTTTATGGCAGAGGACCACCAGATTGGCTTCCTTTTTTTGGAGGATAACATCTTGGTTCTATTAGGGATAGCATGATCCATGCACTTGTGTAAGTGCTTATAAAGTGCATTTGTGTGGGATTCGGCAGTCATACCTCTATTGTCCGTCTGCATGGGTGTCATGAAGTTTGCCACTTCTGTCTTAAGAAGTGTAAAGTTGGCTTTTGAGAAGTTTTTTACGATGGTTTCCCTAATTGGGGCTGGGGGTGGGATGTGGATGTCTAGGCTTATTAGCTTGTGGTTGGATCTGACCAACGAGGAATTGACCTCTGGTGTGGAACACCGGTTTCCCATGTTGGTGATGACCAGGTCTAAGATATTGCTGCCCCTGGTGGGGGTGTGAATAAGTTGATCCAAGGCATTGGAATTTATGAATTCTAGAAAACGTTGAGCAAAAGAGATGGTACATGAGTAGTTTTCCCAGTTAATGGTGGGGTAGTTGAAATCGCCCATTATTAGGGTGTTGGGTTGTACCCTGATACTTTCCAGTGTATCAAGAAATGAGGAGTGTGAATCCTGAGGCATGGTGGGGGGTCTGTAGCAAGCTACAATTTGGATTGTGGTCTTGCCCATAGTTAGATGCACTTGGATAATCTCGGCTGCATTATGCTGTGCAACTAGCCTGGAGGTGTGGATATCCTTAATTAATATGGACACGCCTCCGCCTTTAGTGCTTCTTTCTGGGTTAGGTGGTCAAAAGGTGTGGTATGAATTGAAGCCTGGTAATGCAGGGGTGCTCTCTGGAGCTTTGAACCAGGTCTCTGTCACTGCATAGATGTCAATGTTCTCCATTTTAAGGAGTGCCTCGAGTGAGTGCATTTTGAGGTTTAGACTTCTAGCATTGAGTAGCATTACCCTCAGATTTTGCTTGCTTGTACCGGTTACGGTGGTGAATTTGTCATTTGAACCTTGCCTAAAAAAGGCACTATAGGGGTGGCAAGAGTCTTAGCCAGTATCTGGAATCCTAAGGGTGACAGGTGCAGGCCATCTCTGGCAAAGCATCGTGGACTGTCAATCATGTCGTCCCAGGCAGACAAATACTGGATCCCCTTAGAATGACACCAGAAGCTTAGCCAATTGTTGAAGTCAATAATTTTGTCCTTGTACTGTGGTATCATTCTGGGTGATGGCAGGATGCTACTCAGGGTTAGGGTCATACCTGCCTGGGATATAAGATCGGAGAGCTCCTCCATGTCTCTTTTCATGTAGTCCAGGGAGGTACGTCTCAGGTAATTCACACCAACATGGACAATGACAGTGTCATATTTGTACTTATTATGGAGTGACCTGAGTGCAGGCGTTATGTGGTGGATCCTGGCACGTCAGGCAGCTGAAAGTAACTTTCTCCTTGTTTAGTCTAGTGAGTGGAACATCAGTGTGCCTGACTATAGAGTCACCTATGACTAGAGTGTTGGGTACGCTGTTATGCCTTATGGGCTGTGGTTGAGTGGCACACTGAGTTTGTGGGATATGTGTCATTTGGGTTGTGTTGGGAGGTGGAGTTTGCTTGCGTTTATAGGTTCATAGGTTCATAGGTTCATAGGTTCATACTAGGCTATCTGCCCAAGGGCATTTATAAGCCTAGCCCATAGTTATGTGGCTTTCGCCACCCCTTTAGTTTGAATAAAAACTATGCCTATCATTTTGCTGTGCCTCTGTCAAGCAGTGACGCTGAAGTAATCCCTGGGGTATATCTGCAATCTCCCATCCATTGGTCAAGATTCCTCTTGAACAAGACCAGAGAGGTGCTCTGCCTCACATGTACCGGGATTTTGTTCCACAGCATAGAGTCTCTGGGTGATGAATCTGTCCCTCCAGCACGTTCTATTTATAACCGTGTCAAGGTTTAAGTCTCCGCCTTGTGGTTCTGAGGGATCTAGATTTTTGAGGTGAAGCATATTCATCAAATCTGGGTTTGACATGGCCTTATATGTCAGGCACAGGTCACCTCTGAGCAAGCGGTATGAGACTGAATAGAGCTGGAGTTCTTTCAGTCGGGCAGCATAAGACATATTTTGAGACCCTTTATCCTTTTGGTGAGGAACTTTGGGGCCTTTCAAGCTGCAGCAGGTGTCTGGTCAGATACATTCGAACGGGCATTGTACTCAATCATAGGTCTAATAAGTGATGAGTACAGGGGACGATGACCTCCCTTGATCTAGATGTGAATCCCTTCATGATCAGGTGGGTGATATAGAAGGTTTTTCTAACTACTTTAGCAACATGAGTGTCAAACGAAGGCTACTGTCAACCTGGGTCCCCAGATCTCTGATGACTTTTCTGTGCTCAGTGGATTGCCACCTATATGGTAGCTAGGGTAGCCTTGTTTTTCCCAAAGGGTATGACTATGCATTTTTGGCGTTTAACTTCAGGCCATGGCTCTGGCACCAGTTATCCATTTCTGTGAGGCCCTTCTGGAGGATATCTGTGTCAGATGTGTTTTCGACTATGAGTTTGCAGTCATCTGCAAACTTTGTCAGCCATAACCCTCCTGTGTTTGCTTGTACTTCAGAAAAGTAGATGCAACAAGAGTGGACCCAGGACTGAGCCCTGTGGGACACCACTTGTGACAGGCTTTGAGTCTGACATGGCTCCAGCAACTCTGACCCTGTGGGTTCTGTCACTTAGCCAGTTTGCAACCCATCTTGTGATGTATGGGTTTACATTCAAGCTGATGAGTTTTTCGATGATACCTGAGTGGGGTATTGTGTCGAGGCCTTTGCCAGGTCGAGGTAGGCTGTATGGACTGCCTTTCCTCATCAATGGCCTTGGTGACTGTCTCGAAAAGTCAACCAAGTTTAAGAGGCAGGATCTGCCTTTGACAAAGCCAAACTGAGTTGGATCCAAAGTCTGCAAGTTCCCTATGTCTTTATTTATGAGTTCCATTATGATCCTCTCCATGGCTTTGCAGATAAGGCTTGTCAAGCTAATGGGGCGTAATTTCCAGGGTCTGTGGAGGCACCGCCCTTATGAAGTGGGACCACAGTGGCGTCGCGCACTCCTTGGATCCTGAGGTGAGGCTAAGATTAAACAGCTGTCCTAACTGTGGGTTTAATTCCTCATTGAGTTCATGAAGCACACAGGACACCATCCGGTCCCATGGATGCTGTGTTTTTGCCTTAGTGAGGGCAGTTCTCACCTGGGCGTTGGAGATGTTTGGGGCTACAATCCTCTGGAATAGATATCTCTCCTTTGGGGAGGGGAGAAGTTTGCACTGAACCTGTCAGCCAGTATGTTGGCAATGTGTGTAGGTTCAGTAATTTTCACATCATTTTGAACTAATTCTGAGCATATCTGGGAGTTTCCTCCTAGGTTTCTAACATAGCTAAAGAAGGCCTTATGATTCTCTTTAGAGTCCTTGGCGATTTTTCTCTCAAAATTTGCCTTGGATGATTTTATGAGAGCTCTTAGTTTTTACTTATAATGATCAAAGGTGTCTTACCTTTCAAGGATTTTGCTCTATCTTGTAGTAGCTTCCTCCTTTGTTGTAGAGCTTGTTTATGGCTGGGGTCCACCAGACTGGACGCTTGCCTTTGGTACAGAGAGTCTTAGTTTTGTTTGGGATTGCCTGATCCATGCAGTCCTGTAGGTGCTGGTAGAAGGCATTTGTAAGTGATTCAGCGGTTTGAGTAATGTTTACCACTGGCTCAGGGGCCTTAAAGGAGACCACACTAGTTTTAGAAGTGTGAAATCGGCTTTTGAGAAGTTTTCACTGTGGTCTTTTTGTTTCAGGTGGGCGGGATGAGGACCTCCAGCAGATTAGTTTATGATCTGATCTCACCAGTGAGGGGTATACTTCGTGTTGAACATTTTGATCCCATGTTCGTGATGATGAGATCAAGTATGTTTTCTCCTCTTGTGGGGATGGTGACTAGTTGTTCCATGGCATTTGAGTTTATGAACTCCAGGAATCTTTGGGTTAGAGTGTTCGGGCTTGAGTAGTGTTCCCAGTCTATATTAGGGTAGTTAAAGTCACCTAGTATGATGGTGTTTGGAGATACATTTATCCTCCAATGTTTTCAGGAAGGCCATGTGAGGTTCCTGAGTTTGAGAGGGTGGCCTGTAACATGCTACAAATTGCAGAGCAGTCTTGCCTATGGTTAATTGCACCTGGATGGTCTCCGATGCATCATGCGTTGCCACCAACCTTGAGGTGTGGGTGTCCTTATGAATATGGACACCCTCCTTTCTTGGTGTTGTCCGGATTTTGGGGCGCATGATATGAGGTGAAACCTGTTAGTGCTGGGGTGCTCTCAGGAGCCTTGAACCAGGTTTCTGTCACAGCACAGACATCGATGTTCTCCATATTGAGAAGGGCCTCGAAAGTGCATCTTGAGATTGAGACTTCTGGCATTGAGCAGCATTACCCTTAGTTTTTTTCCTTTTTGGTGTTCTAGGGTGGTAGGTTTAGAATTTGAGCCTTGCCTAAAAAAGGCACTATGGGGGTGGCAAGAGCCTTTGCCAATATCCGGAAGCCCAGGGGTGACAGGTGCAAGCTTTGGATGTCCCTGATGCTTGGGCAGGTTTTTATTGAGAGCCTCCACAAATGTAGGTGTGTGTTTTGTGTTTCTATGTGTGTGTTTTGGTGGTGTAGGTTTTGAGGGACTATGTGATGAGTGTGGTGTGGTGCAAGTGTTTACCCTCTCCTCTTGACTGTCTAGTCCAGTCCTGGGTGAAGAGAGCTTTGCTTCCAGTTTGGCTATATAAGTGCATCTCTCACAGGTTGTAGTGTTGGGTGGTAGGAGGAGAGGGTTGTCTGTGTACATGAGGCAATTGCTGCATTGCCCCAAGATGCCCAGATTCATCAGGTAGACAGGAGAAATCACTGGGAGCTGACCCTTAGACATGTCTGGATAAGTGCTTATTTATTAAGTACTAAAAATTGCTTTCTACTAGACAAGTGAGGAAAGTTGAGTGCTGTAGTAATTTGCAGCTTATGTAGTGCTTACAATGAGTTCTGAATAAGTGCTGAGTTCAAAGAAACAGATTTGAGTGCTGAAACTAGAAAACCGGCTAGTTATAAGAAAAAAAAACTAAGCTAGACAGCTTCCCTCCAACACAGAAGGGCTTGGGGGCTCCGAAGCCTACAAACAGTCTATACCACTTAACAGGAAAGGCAGGAAACAAGCTTAGATTTTTTTTTTTCTGTTTTCCCAGATGCTCTCTTTGTGCAAATCAGAATATGATCTCACTGCACTCAGTTGAGTAAGCAAATGAGATGGGCCCAGGAGGAGTATCCAAACACAAATTTACATGAGGGGCGGGCAGTTTCAAGGCCACTAAGATTAACACCAAAACAAAAACAGGGAGGGTGGGTGGAACTAACTGAAGAGCAGAGTCAAAACTTCCAGTTCAGTTAATATATATTCCTGCAACGCAGTTAAATCAATTTAAATACTGTATTCTTTGAAAAAAAGTGCAGATAAAGGTACTTGCAGTCAGACTTTCCCTGTAATCAAATATCAATAAGCAAATTTGTTTGTTAACTTGGTTCTAATCAGTAAAGAAAAGTCCCATGAGTGAAATGGTGACAAGCTTCTTTTTCTGCACTGCCTTGCTAAGTATAATCATTTCCAAGGTTGCAATACCATTGGGAGAAAAGGGACAAATGTATTGAAACAGGCTCAACCTCAGAAATAATTACTGATTTAAAGCTATCTCTGAGGCATTCTTTTAATTTCACCAGTGAGGTTTTGAACACTGTTGAAACCAGCTTCTTTGCTTTTTTGATTGCATTCAAGTCAGTCAAGGGATTCATTTCCCTGTTACAGTATATAACCCTAATACTGAAGCATATGAGTCAGGTAGCAAAATGACCTCATAGCCAATAAGTGTAGACCTTCCCTGATCTGTCCGCTACTCAACACGCTGTCAATTGGTAAAGTAAAAAAGGTCCAAGATTCTTTTTTTTCTTTTTTTTTTCTCTGTGGAAGCATAACATTTATTGTTGTTGGTTTGGTCTGCTTCTTGTAAGAATCTGTTCAGTCTTTTCAGATCGTATCTAGCTGATCTGTTATTCTGACAAACGGGTTAAAGGGCAATAAATCTGGGACCTGATATATATAAGTGAATGTTATCTTGAAAAATAATGTTATGATACTCTCCAGATTTGTGGTTGTGCCCTTTGTAATATCTTCTCTTGGGAAACATTAGAATTGTTGAGTCTCATTTATAGGCATCCCTCACAGCATGAATAATTTTACTTAGTAATAACCTTGTGGTGAGAGGGGAAGAAGCAAGGAAGTGTCAATCATCTGGGTCAGTATTAGGTCTTTAGGGGGAGTAAATTCCACAGATCTGGGGCCCAATTACTAAATGAACGAACACAAGATGTTTTGAGATGCACCTGTGAAAGAACCAACAGCCTGTGCTATGCTGAGTGCAAAGCCCTGGGGAGGCAATGCAGCACTGCCACCTTATTCAGAAAAGAGGGTTCCACACTGTATAAGGGCAGGTATACTAACACCAAGAGATTTTAAGTCCAATATAATAGAGAGCTAAGAACCAAAGCAAACTCTGCAGGATAAGTATGATATTGAGGTAATGTGAAGTACATAAACATATTAGATTATTGAAGTAGACATTTGGTTCACCAATTCTGCCTGACTGCTGCATCTAGCATACATTTGTGGGTGTCATCATACCAGTTATGAAATAATATTTTTTGGTGACCATCATTCTTTAATCCATGTGCTGCCATTCCCCCCCATTTTCTCAGCACTATACAAAAAGTCAGACATCTCCAGCAGTGGTTCCAATTTAAGAAAGTCTCAATGCCCTTTTCCCTTCCACAATATCATTCTTCTTCTTTCTCAATTCATAGGTTAGTACTAGGCTAACTGCCTTTGTGAGCCATTTTAAGCCTAGCCATTTACCCCAGCTGAGAATCAAACCCTGGACCTTGTGTTTGTAAGGTAAACACCTTAACCATCATGCCAACTTTCTGGTTTTCTGCTTACCAACTTTGGTAAAATAGTAATATGGTTCAACAAGGTATCGAAAAGAGAAACAGAAATCTGTTGCTCATGCAGTTTGTAACAACATGAGGTATTGCCATATGTGCCAGGGAGAACACCATGGTTACCTGGAGTTTTGTAAATAAGTTTGTGTCATTTGACTATCACACTGACTTGTACAGATGCTTGTGTTAAAAAATGTATCAACAGTGTTATTATAACTGATCAAATGCTCATGTTTAAACAAAGAATTCTGGAAGGGAAGAGTAGACATTTTTGAAATTGTTCTACAGCTTTCAGATACTGCAACAGATCTTAGCAAAGCTCTGAAGCTGCCAGAGTCAGGTAATCAAATGTGATGTGATTCCATAACCAGCACTGAGAAGAAGTTGTTTTATTTTATTTTCTTTAGAACCTGATAAATAAAAGATCTATGATAGTTATCACAGTCAATTGTTCAGTACAGTTTAGTTGGAAGTGCATCACCTTACCTTGTAGAAATAAGCATCTCATCATCTAATCTTGCGTTGCTGTATTAGTTAAGTTAGCTAGTGAACAGTTATTCTTTAGACAGTCAGGAAATGCAGTGAGATTAGTTTAGTAGTGTTTTTTCTGCATCTGTTTGAATCTGTCCTGCTGTGTTATTTGTATTTCTCTTGTGATGTCAACTCTGGTGTTTATTGCACTTAGATATGTATTATTCTCATTTTTTTCTATTTTATTAGTTATTATTAAATATTTTTATACCTTTTATTGTAGCTGTTATTTTAGAGAATACTTTTAACATCTTGAGAGTACTTGTGCTTATTTTGGTGATGCCTTGGGCAATCTGAAAAGCCTGGCTGCTTTGGTTACACTCTACCATTTTCATACCTCTCAACTGTACAGATTTTAACAGAATTTTGTCTCATATTTTTGGTCCATTTCTCATAAAATTGTTTTTTGATTTTTTTTTGGCAAATCATTAGCAAATCACTGAGGGTTGAAGTTAAAATATAATGACAGATATTTTAATTTCAGACTCCATACCTTTCAGAAAATTCATGTTAATGCACAATCTGTCATTCTATCAAGTTTCTATGTTTGTAAGAGCAATATTTAAAAAGTTTCCCATTTTTGATGGCTTTGTCCAGATCTCTTGCTCTAAGAGGTTGAGAGGTATGATTTATGTTAGTATTCATTTTACTCAGTATAATGGGATGCCCTTGTAAGGGCCTGTCAGGGGTTGACTGGTGGCAGCGAGGTTACATTATAATCTGGGCAGAAGAGGTACAACTAGTAAATCTATACCAGTCTTTCCCAGAAGTGTGTGTGTGTGGTGTGTGTGTGTGTGTGTGTGTGTGTGTGTGTGTGTGTGTGTGTGTGTGTGTGTGTGTGTGTGTGTGTGTGTGTGTGTGTGTGTGTGTATAAGAAAACCAGATACCCAGGTGTACGTGTGTCAGCTACTTGGAACTGGAACACAGTCCTCCAAAGTGAATCTTGTTTGGGATCTGGAGAGACAGATAGTCCAGTTCCAAGTCTGGAGCGTTTTCACTATATGCTCTTGGGGGAAGTTGTGCTTGATGCAGAGAGCTGCATCTTAAAATACGGTGTAACTCCATTCCTGTTATTAGTGACTGTCTCTCACCAGTGTCAATGATAAGGATTGAGGCTTCTTCATTACTGGCCTGGGGTAAAGAGAGTCCATCACATACTGGTGTCAGAGTGGTGGGATATTAATTGACCTTCAATTGCCTGTGAGCAGTTGTAACTGAAGGTGTTTGTACTCTCAACAGCCACAAGGTAAACATTCAGATTTTTATTTTTACGACAGTTTTATTTATTTTTTTAGTTTAGTCAGGGGAAAGCAGCCATAGATGTCAGCAAAAGATCATGGTAAGCTGACAAAGAACCACTTGGCCAAGGTGTGTGAACTATAGGACTGGTGCATGCTAATCAGACTAAAGAGGAAATTATTTCGGCCTTAATCACAGTTACAGCATGGACCAGTGGCCAGGAGAACAACCAGTCTGGTGATGGAGATGTGCAGCCTTCAGAAACAGGGCAGTTCACCTTTTTCCCCTCACAGGATATAAAAATCCATCTGGAGTTAAAGAGACTTGAACTGGAGGTTGAAGAAAAGGAGAGCCACATCAGCATAAACTGTGAAATTTGGAGATCAAACAGAGACTGTGACATTTGGAGACCAAAGAAAAGGCGAAGCAATGTCAACATAAGACTGAAGAAAAGGAGATGCAGTGTCAGCATGAGACTGAAGAAAAAGCGAAGCAATGTCAGCATGAGACTGAAGAAAAGGAGAAGCAATGTCAGCATGAGACTGAAGAAAAGGCGAAGCAATGTCAGCATGAGACTGAAGAAAAGGAGAAGCAGTGTCAGCATGAGACTGAAGAAAAGGAGAAGCAGTGTCAGCATGAGACTGAAGAAAAGGAGAAGCAGTGTCAGCATGCGACTGAAGAAAAGGCGAAGCAATGTCAGCATGAGACTGAAGAAAAGGAGAAGCAGTGTCAGCATGAGACTGAAGAAAAGGAGAAGCAGTGTCAGCATGAGACTGAAGAAAAGGAGAAGCAGTGTCAGCATGAACTGGAGGCCAAACAGTTAGAGATTGAAGAAGATGAGGGACTGCGGTATTTGGATAGTGAAGAAAATGAGAGACTGCACCAAGTGGAGGCTGAAGAAAATAAGAAGTAGCGACAACAAGAGAGAGAGATGTTGAGTTTTCGCCACAGTCATTGGGGCAATGGGAAAGGGAATAACCAGACCCCAGAAGCAATAAAAATCAGTAAATTTCTTCCAAAATGTGCAAACAGGGATGACTTTCATAGTTTTATTCAAATATTTGAGAGTATGTAAACAGTATAATGCTGACCAAGAGCTCTGAGTACAGTTTCTGACCCCCTTAAGCCATGGTAAAGGTGTAACTGCTGTTTATAAATTGTCTGATACTAATTGTTTAAACTATGATAGAGTGAAACAATGTTTATTGCACTGTTATAAGTTAACACCTGAAGCTTACAGAAAAAAAGTTTCTTCAGCATAGATGCAAGGCAGATGAAGTGTATGTGATTATACTGATGAGTTAAGCACTTCCTTTCATAGGTGGGTGAGTGGGTGTCAGGTCACCACTTTTGAAAGACTGACAGACCTTTTGGTGAGGGAACAAGCCCTTAATCCTTTGCCTGAGGACATAAGAATCTGGTAGACAGACTGAGAGTGTAACTCTGCAGATGAGCTGGGGAGAAAAGGCATCTCTACCTAGCAAGCAGGGCATCCCTGCACAAGAAGGGGATACCCAGTGCTGCACATGGATATAAGGGAACCCATGGTGGGCAGCCTAAATCACCCTAACAGAGTCTACCAGTAACAGGGAAGCCACTAGTTCAGGTACATGGCTAAGATCAGGTGTTCAATGTTTTAAATGTAATCAGAGGGGCCTTGCAGTATACAAATGTCCACTGAAGCAAGGTGGGGAACAAAATGTGAGGGAGCCAACAAGTGGAGATAACAGGGTGCCAGCAGTAAGTTGTCTGGAAACAACAGGGGTACCAAACTATTACCAGAGTTTGTATCCTATCATAGTGGATGGAAGATAGGTCAATGCTAAGGGAGACACAGCCTCTGACATAACTATTGTGACACCTGAGTGGTTAAAGAGAAGCAGTACTTGCTTGGATAGTCCACTCCAATCAGAGCTTTAGAAGGGATCCCATTCCAAATACCTTTGACCAGGGTTCACCTTGACTGGAAGGATGAAAAAGGAACCAGGCAGGTAGCTGTGTTTGACCATATTCCTGCAGATATCTTGATAGGGAATAATTTTGATAATGCAGTACCTTGTGTGCATGCAGTTACACACAGTCAGGCTTGGAGACAGATGTTTAGATCTGGTACCCTGGGGGAGACCCAAACAGATCCCACATCTGAAGCTGGGGCTGGGTATGTGGCTATTTCAGGGAAAGAGCTACCTTATAGTGATGAGCCTGAGAGTGAGTCACAGCTGCTGATAGGCACTGATGTTCCCATGGACAGGGTGACTGCAAGGACAGAAGTGAGTGGTAGTACCTAGGCTTACAGTGAAGCACTGCTGTCAGAAGATACTAAGCTTCCTGTAGAAGGGGAGCTGGGAATGGTCACAAAGGTACAGTTGAGACAGGCTTACCTATCGGACCCTACCTTATGAAGCTTGAGGGAGGTAACTAAGGAGACACCTGATGCTCAAGGAAAAGGCGAGTCTGTATACTGGAACAAAGGGTTACTGTACAGACAGTGGATCCCTGAGGGAGGGCTAGAGGGTGAGGTAATGCAGCAGTTGGTAGTGCCCAAAGCCTACCATCTGGCACTTCTAGCCATAGTCCATGACATTCCCTTTGCAGGTCGTATGGGGATAAAGCATACCAAAATACGTATTATGCAGAACTTTTATTGGACTGGGATTGTAAAGAACATAACAGGGTACTGCAGGCCCTGTGAACAGTGCCAAAAGGTAGGCAAGGCAGGAGACAAGGTCAAAACTCTACTGATGCCTTTGACTGTGATTGAGGAGCAATTTCAGAGAGTACCTATAGATAATGTGGAGCCTCTGAGTTCCCCAAGTTTCACAGGGAAGAAGTATGGGTCTATATCATAACGGTGAAATGTGACTTATATTGACCACAAATAATAGAAGCTGCAAAACCTTGTACGGCCACAACAGCAATTTTTTTCCTTGGAAAAAAATCGCTGGGCCAAAACAAAAAAATATCTAAACATAAAATAAAGTGGGAGATTGTGCCCCCCACACCCCACCTACTTAAATATACCAACTCCGTGATTGCACTACAGTGAAGGAAACGGCAAAGTCCCGACAATGGCCCAGTGACTTTTTTCCCTTGGAAAAAAATTGCTGTTGTGATCGTTCAATGTTTTGCAGCTTCAATTATTTGTGGTCACTGTAAGAGCATTCACTCTTTTGATGTTTAATCTTTATAATAAAGACCCGTATATCCTGGTGGTAGTAGACTACGCTAGACACCCTGAGGCAGTGGCTCTGTCATCCACTGAGGCAGAGAAGGTGGCAAAAACTTTGCTAGAGATTTTCAGCAGAGAAGGTTTCCAGAGAGAAATACTGAATGACAGAGGAGCCAATTTCATGTTAGACCTGCTGGCTTGTCTGTGGGAGTGCTGTGGGGTGAAGCACCTAAAGACCACTCCCTACCACCCCCAGACTAATGGTCTTGTGGAGAAGGTAAACTCTACACTAAAGACCATGCTACGGGTATTTGTAGACCAGTTTAAGAGAGAGTGGGACAAATATTTGCCCCATCTATTGCTTACATACAGAGAGGTTCCCCAGGAATCAACAGGTTTTTCATGCTTTGAGTTGCTGTATGAGCATAGGGTTAAGGGGCCTTTAGATTTGATTCATGATGAATGGGAGGGTAAGTGTGAATCCCACAAGGAGTCTGTTGTGGCATATGTACTAAACTTCAGGAAAAGGCTCAGGGAGCTCATTGGCTTGGCTCAGGAGAACCTGGCAGGAGCCCAACAGCAGAAAAAGGTCTGGCATGACAGGAATGCTTGAGCCCAAGAGTATGCTGTGGGACAGCAGGTTATGGTGCTCATTCCTGTCAGAAACAATAAGCTACATGCAGCTTGGGAGGGTCGCCTTAAAGTGATAGAGATCAGTAATGTTAATTATATGGTATACCTGATAGGCAGGAGGCAGGGGCACAAATTGTAGCGTGTTAACATGATGAAGCCTTACCATGATAGGGAAACCCTGGTTCTGAGCATTTGCAGTGGATGGCAGGAGTAGTATGAGGGGGATCTGGTGACTGATTTCCTAAGTGAGGCTCTGACTGACACCTCTGTGGAAGGGGTAGCAATATCCCAGTGGCTATTCCCTACCCAGGTTTGAAAAATCCATGCAATGTTGCAGGGGTTTGGGGGGTATGTTCTCTGGGAAACTTAGGTGTACCCACATGGTGCAGCACAATGTGGATGCAGGACCCTTATAGGTTATCTGAGCGAGCCAGACAAACTCTGAGGGAGGAACTGGGGGTAATCCAGGAGTCCAGCAGTCCTGGGCCTCCCCAGTGGTGCTGGTACCAAAGAAGGATGGTAGTATGAGATTCTGCATGGACTAAAGAAAACTAAACAATCACACAGATTCAGATGCTTACCCCATGCCTAGGACAGTCAAAGCCTTAGAACAGCTGGGTGGGGCTAAGTATATGACCACTACTGATCTGACCGAGGATTATTGGCAAGTGCCCTTGACTCCTATGGCTAGAGAAAGGTCAGCCTTTTTGACTCCTTTCAGATTATACGAGTTCATGAAGATGCCCTTTGAGATGAAAAATGCCCCAGCAATCTTCCAGAAGCTGGTAGATGATATCCTAGCAGGAGCAGGAGATTATGCCCTTGCTTACCTGAATGATTTTTCCATCGACAGCCGTTCCTGGCAACAGCACCTTCAGCATGTAAGGGTGGTCCTGGGTAGACTGAAAAGGGCAGAATTGACCATTAAGCTCAGTAAGTGTCAGGTGGGTATGGCAGAGGTATGGGAAGTGATAAGATTAGGCCAGAAACTGCCAAACTGGAAGCTATTCAGGCGTGGCCCGCCCCTGTTACCAAAAGCAGGTGAGGGCATTTTTGGGGACAACAGGGTACTATAGAAAGTTTGTTCCCAATTATAAAACAATAGCTGCTCCCCTCACAGACCTGACAATGAAACACAGGCCATATAAGGTGGTGTAGACTCCAGTCTATGAACAAGCATTCCAAAACTGGAGGACCCCTTGTGTTAACCAGTCCATATTAGAGCAAATAATTTGTTGTGCAGGTGGATGCTTCAAGCCATGGGGTGGGGTATGTGCTTAGCCAAGTTTCCTCACAGGGAGAAGAGCACCCAGTTGTATATCTCAGCCATAGGCTTCAACCCAAGGAGGAATGTTATGCAGCTATAGAAAAAGAATGTCTAGCCATAGTATGGGCACTGTAGAAACTTCAGCCTTATCTGTATGGAAGGAAATTCACTGTGGTTACAGAGCACAATCCCTTAACATGGTTATATAGAATCAACCAGAAAAATGCCAAGTTATTAAGGTGAACCCTAGGGTTGCAGGCATATGACATGACAGTGAAGCACCATAGTGGGGTCAGTAATGCCAATGCAGATGGACTGTCAAGACAGGGCATGGGTTAATGTGTTCCCAGACAGGCCCATTTCTCTCAAGCAACATTTTTTCTGGGTCACTTGAAAAACTATTTTTAGTCTTCAAAGGGGGAAGAAATGTAGCAATGTGAGGTATTGCCATCTGTGCCAGGGAGAATAGGGCAGTGCATGTGTGGCATATGCCAGTATGGTTAGCTGGAGTTTTGTAAATAATTTTGTATCATTTGACTATCACACTGACTTGCACAGATGCTTGTGTTAACAAAGTATCAACAGCATTATTATAACTGATTAAATGTTTATGTTTAAACAAATAATTCTGGAAGGGAAGAGTAGAAATTTTTAAATTGTTCTATAATTTTCAGATACTGCAACAGATCTTAGCAAAGCTCTGAGTGTGTATTGTACCAGAGTCAGGTGATCAAATGTGATGTGATTCCATAACCAGCACTGAGAGGATGGAACTCTCACAGCAAGATGTTTAGTTTTCCTTTCTTTGGAACCTGATAAATAAAAGATTTATGACAGTTATCACAGTTTGTTGTTCAGTTCAGTTTAGCTGGAAGTGCATCACCTTGCCTAGTGAAAGTAGGCATCTCAGCATCTAATCTTGCCTTGCTGTATTAATTAAGTTAACTAGGGAACAGTTATTCTTTAGACAGTCAGGAAATACAGTGATATTAGTTTAGTACTGTTTTTCTGCATCTGTTTGAATTTGTCCAACTGTGTTATTTTTATGTCTCCTGTGATTGAAACTAGTGTTTATTGTACTTAGATCTTTATTATTCTCATGTTTTCTATTTTATTTATTATTAAATATTTGTATACCTTTCACTGTGGTTGTTCTTTTAGAGAATACTTTTAACATCCTGAGAGTATGTGTGCTTATTTAAGTGAAGCCTTGGCCACTCCAAAAAGCCTGGCTGCTTTGGTTACATGCTACAATTTATGTTAGTATTGATTTTACTCAGTATAATTGGATACCCTTGTAAGAGCCTGACAGTGGTTGACTGGTGGCAGCAAGGTTATTTTATAGTCTGGGCAGAAGGAGCACAGCTAGTAAATTTGTACCAGCCTTCCCCAGGTGTAGGTGTGTGTGTGTGTGTGTGTGTGTGTGTGTGTGTGTGTGTGTGTGTGTGTGTGTGTGTGTGTGTGTGTGTGTGTGTGTGCGTGTGTGCGTGCGTGTGTGCGTGTGTGTGTGTGTGTAAAAATCAAATATTCAGGTGTTGGTGTGTCAGCTACATGTAACTGGGACACAGTGCTCCAAAGTGAGTCTTGTTTGGGATCTGGAGAGACAGATAAGTCCAGTCCCAGGTCTGCAGCATGTTCCCTGTGTGCCCTTGGGTGGAACTGTGCTTGATGCAGAGATCTGCATCTTAAAATACAGTATAACTCCATTCCTATTCTTATTGACTGTATCTCACTGGTGTCAGTGGTGAGGAATGAGGATTCTTGAGAGTCCGTCACACAGCTATGCAAGGATGTGTGAAATGCCTATTACAAATCATCAATGTTAGTCTTCCTATGATATTTTTATTCTTAAAATGCTTTTTGAATACATTGTATAGAAACTTTTATGAGCATGACAGTTTTCCTTTCTTTTCTTGTTTGCCTTATATATTATAGGAGGCAGACCTGCACCTTTTGTATCATGGCATCAGGTGCCCATTCCTTAAGCAATAGCTACTTTTACTTTATCATTTGATCTCCCTTCTTTATCTGCTGTATTGTCATGTATTCATTTTTCCATTATGTATCATGTACATCATCATTCAGTCTTTTTCCATCTTTCCTCTCTACTCTGATTACTTATTTTCTTCATTTATTAAATGATTCCAGTTCACGCCTTTGTCTTTCATTCACTTTCTTCATATATAAATGTATGTGTGTATCTACACATGTTCATGTATGTGTCTGCGTGTTTACAAGTCCATGCTTATTGACCTTTTCTCTCCCATAGTATCATTGTTTTTGCCTTCTCTATTTCTTTCCTAGGTTTTCGTTCTTCCCTCCCTCTCTCAACCCCCACCTTTCTTTCATCTGTCCCCACATCGCCCTTCCATTTAATTTTCTCTCTCTTTTTTTTTAGGAGTTCTTTTATGAAATCCGGCATGACGAGTTGGCGAAGAAGACACTGGACATTTCTGTATGGGATTATGACCTAGGAATGTCTAATGATTTTATTGGTAAGGGACAGATAACCTACATGTGATCTGATACTGGTACTAATTACTAGATATCATAAGGTTTTCAAGATACAAACTCTCCTACAATCACTTCCTCATGTCAAGGTTTATATTTTGCTACCTGAACTTTCCCAAAAGCTTACATATACCATGGTGCCTATTATCTACTATTTTGTCATTGAATTTAGGGGATTCTGAGAATGGCTAGTGACAGACTTTCCTAAAGTAAAATCTTAAAATTTGGATGCTTCTCTTTCTAAAATAGTGCTGTTTTAATTACAAAAAAAAAAAGAGAAGATTAATAAAATCAGCTACTGGGAAAGTGCTAAACATGCAGTGTTCTAGGACACACTTTGTATCCATTAACTAAAACTCAAGGATGTATATACTGTGCTATTTTGTTGTATGAAATTCTGTTGTCAGTTTAGCAGGTTGCATATGTTTGTTCCTACTGCATTCCACAAGGAGAGTAGAAGCTCAATAGACCAAACTCTATGGGATTTTCCCAGTGGAATTGGTGCTCTTTTACTAGCTAAATAAATTATATGTCAGTTCTCTTTAGGTTTTCCATTCCTTCCCTGCAGCCAGTTAGGTAGCACTATCGTCTCAGCAGGATTTCCGCATATGGCTCTTTGTAGCCGCATTAATTTACACAATTTATTCTCTGTAACACAATACTTGTAAGAGCCCAGAGCAAAACTTTGCATAAAATGTCCATATTTTGGCACTTTCTATGGAGGATGGGACTGTGCTGCCAACTCTAGCTCTCATATCCTGGACGGAGGTAATGGCTTGGTTTACTATATCTGTGACACCTGCTGGAGTGAAGATGCATCACCCACAACAAGCAACATAGTGTGTATAACCTGCAAGCAGTGCGCTGCTTGACTAAGAAACTAGGCTTGGAACACAGCACAGTGTATAACACTCAGGCCACCAGGGATGGGGGAGGAGAGCACACAAAGATCTGCAGACCAGCCTGTTCTCTAGCCCGTGACTCTGCCATAGGTGAGAGAACAAATGGGTTGGTAAGACTCACTGGTCAGGGAATGAATGGACTATAGGTTGTTCCCCCAGACTGGTGAAGCCTAATTCTTGCCCTCATGGAAGAATAGAAGAGCCAGTTTGGTGCAGGAAAGGAAAGCCATGGGGTTAATCCCATGGACCAGAAAAAAGTTCTACTTTTGGTTATTGCATACAGAAATCTACAAACACCATTTTGATAACTGAATACAAAAAGCTACAAACACATTGTAATTATTTTTTTTTCTTTGCACTGGTCTTCCTTGT
Source organism: Protopterus annectens (assembly GCF_019279795.1). Classification (NCBI taxonomy): domain Eukaryota; kingdom Metazoa; phylum Chordata; order Ceratodontiformes; family Protopteridae; genus Protopterus; species Protopterus annectens. Next base: position 1,215,261,394 of record NC_056743.1, read on the forward strand.
GACCAACAAGCATCTCTCTTGCCACTCATTTGGCTTGTTTGTTCCTCTAGAGGTGAGCAAAGAACTAGACATGACTGGTGCCATCATCTACATGGGGAAATCTGGGTTTTATATATAAGTCCTAACCCTACGATATATAGCCATAACATGCAATAACATCTTGCTGGTGTCATACAGGGCATGTCATTCATTCCTATAACTGATGTAAATCCATTGAAGCTTATGCTCCTATGTGGTCCACTGTCTCCACTGCCATCCCCCAAAGTAAGGTGAGCTGGCAGAGCCATGTCATTCCTTACTTCACCCATGCCAGCTCCAGTAGGTGCTCAAGCTGCTAATCAAACATGGGTTACCTGGGTCATAAGACAGGGTTTTGTTACCCCTGTATGCCAAGGAGCTGTCCTTTTTAAATATTTTTCTTTGACAGAGAAAATGAAGTTTTTTTGATGAAGAAACTGAGACAGTATTAGGGATGATAGTTTTAGCCATTAATGTGATTTCCACTGTTCTCTTTGTGGTCACCTACATTTCATGTGTGTAGACCCTGTGTCCAGTTCAGTACTGATGAGATGATATTTGTTTAAGGAGGTCTCACATATAATTCTATGTAATCAGTGTGCCAATCCACTAAAGTATATAACCTATGGGATTTTTCACACAAGACTACCCTCATGAATCTTAATGATGCATTGCTAATATGGTTTAGTTCTTAGATGTTTTGCAACAGGTACATTCCAAGTGTGTAGTTCATATAGAGTGCCTTTAGCTGATTACCTGCAACAAGTTAAGAAAATCATATGTAAGTAGTTATAAGCCAGTCACCTGGCACAAAGCAGGTCATCTATTTATGCTGCTGGCCACTTGTGTAAGTTAGAACCGAGTATGATCAGTCAATGAAGGGGTAACTCAAGCACCCAGTTGCTAGTTCCCCTCCATCTGGTCAATGGGTGAGAAACATGCTACTGCTGAATTTACAGGTAGTAATGCCTGGAGAAGCTATATGATGGGAGATTAAAAAAATCCTTGGTGTGAAAAGTGTCTCAACAGTAGCAGGGAAAAATGCTATCTGCTCTGTTTTTGAGCAGCCTTACACACATTTTTGAATGAGAGGAGGAGGGGAATGATGGGTAGCTAAGACTGATGGGTAGCCAACAAGAAAACTATCCAGCTGTCTAACATGCCTGCTTCAACATCAGCACTCAGTTTACATTCAGGATGATGAGATTCAGACTGGAAGTGTAACAATAGGAGTAGGCAGTGTTGGTTATGTGACCTGTCAGTCACCATAGACAATGTATGAATATAAATGTATATATAAATACGACATACAGCTGTATGTGTGTGTGTGTGTATATATATATATATATATATATATATATATATATATATATATAGAGAGAGAGAGAGAGAGAACAAAAAATAAGTTGTGTTAAGCACTGTACACATACATAAAATTAAAAAATGAAAACTATATGCAACACACCACTCCCAAATGAAAATGCTGAAGATCTTGAAACATGGGTTGATAATTCCCTCTCCTTGATCATCCTGTAACAACAATCATCAGAAAATCCTTCAATGTAGTGCAGCTAATTGCCGAAGAAATATAATCCAGTTCTAAAGAGGTCATTGCCCCCTTATGTTCAGCATTGATTAAGCCAGTTATTGAATAAAATGCCATCTACAGGATGTACTTCACTAGAAATTTCAAAAGACTAAGAAGATCATTAGTCTAAAACCCCTAAGCTACCTGAAAAGACTGGAAGTGGTACACCTTTATTCTTATAGACTCCTGGAGGAAGATTTACGCCTTGTCTTCCATGCCATTAGAGGCACAGTAGTCCTGGATCTCTTCCATCTCCAAAAATCAAATAGTCTTACAAATACCAGAACCAAATATATAAATCTTCGTCAGTAAATAAATATGGTGGAGAGATAGCTACATTATACAATACCTCCCTCGGTTCTGGAATAGACTACCATTGCGAATTAAACAATGTGATACATTATCTTCCTAAAAACGGGAAGTTGATTATTGGATGGGTATTCACAAAATCACCCCTGTCTTGACTGGCCTAACCTTCCTCAGAAAAGGAGGCCTGGTCTAAGGGTTAGCAATGTCAAGGTGTAAATGGTGACAAGAGTCCATTGCCTTGTGTTTCCTATGAGGCTATGAAATCTTTAGAAACAGAGATTTCAGCAACACTCCCCTCAGAGGACCAAACCTCACAGGCACTATAAACATAATAAAATCACATTCCCTACCCCAAACCATACCAGAAAATCAAATTTCAGCATTTAAATGACAATAAGAATGAAATACTTACCCAATTCCCAAAGATGGTCTTTCAAATTGTCATTCTTAATGTTTCTGAAACCTGAAATAAATCCCAAATTACATTAGAAAGAACAAATCTACACAAATAAAAAAGCACAACAGAGACTGTGCTATATACAGAAAGCAAAAAAATTGTACTAAATCCCAGTCTCAGAAAGAATTCGAGAACATTACAGATTGTTCAGACACTTGATAAACATTCAAAATATTGAACTTAAATTATCATCATTAAGCTGCTATGGTGATAAACGTCGGTGAAGAAAACATAGGTAAGTGTTGCCTTTCCATCACAGCCTCATTTTTTCTGTGTTTAGGGATAGAGTTTGGGGATATGAAAGCATGTCCTCTTATAAGGAGTGTAGGAGAGCTTGCCATTTACAAAAAAACTATTTTTATGATTGTGTGTTTTTCAGATTTGAAGTATCCCATGGTTTATAATGTTTTGGGTTTGAATAATTGTGTGTCATTTATATGAGACAGGATTATTCAGAGTGAACCATAAAAAATTGTCCTCTGAAACTGAAAACTTGAAATGGAATTATGAAAGAAGCTTTGTGAATAAAATGCAGAAACATACAATAAAATATGGGTATATGAAACATTAGTATCCATTTCTTCCTGCATTTAATACACATGATAACTCCAATCAACACAATGCAATAAAAATAAAAGAATTACCTATGAGCCATTAAAGATCTTTTTTTTTTTGGGCTCACCATTAATCAAAAATTAAATACCAAAAACAGAAAAACAGTGAGCACACAAAAAATATTTTTTGCAGGTTTGCCCCAACTGCACCCCCCATGTGGGGGGAGACAAGTACCCCTCTCCAAAATTATCTATACCATCTCGTGGTTACATCACAGTGAAGAGTGGACAACCAGCTCACACAGTACAATACATTGCAGTGAAACGCCGATATTAAAGTCTCTCACATAAGCTGCTTGACCACCAGTGCAGTAATCACATATAATTCTACCAAAACAAAGAATAGATAAAAAAAAATAAAAATAAAAACTCTGCATATTTTGACATTGCAATTACCTTGTACATCCAGCAGCTCTCTTACCTTACCATATAAAGATTTCCAAAGAACTGACCAACCCCTCTACAGACACTCCCTCGAACATTCAATTTTCCTCATATAATTACTGTAAACCATGGATACAGACCATCCATACTTAACTATAAGGCCATCTAACATAAACAGTAAACCCAAAGATTCAAACACAAAAAATACAGTCAATATACCAACATACATACATACATTAATTAACTAATTAATTAATTAATTAAAATAAATAATTCTAAAAAAAATTCCTGAAAAACATCATTTTGAAAAATGTATACATGGAAATGAATGTATAATGCCCTCTATATACCACACCAACAAAGAAAACTTTAATAAACACTTGTGGTGCAAACAAGAAGCTAATGCAGACCACAAACAATTATTTCAAGGCTATATATTAGAATCAGTATGATGGAAAGATATGCATCATTTTGTCAAACTATTTGGACTGATAAAGTTATGTTTCATAATGCACCTATTCCTTCTTCTGTTAAAATAAACAAACTTTTTTGGCACAGCATCTGTCCCCCTTGCTGCAATGGTAACAGCTAGACTGAAGGATACCACATGTTGTCCTCAACTGATAGAGGAAATCTCACATTGCAAGTCAAGACCCTATATAAAATCATTCCAGACTGACAGGGCTTCAAGCATTAGAATATTGTTAGGGCTAATATTTATTTATTTGTTTTATTTATTTAATGTATTTTTCCAGAAAACTCAAACTTTATTAAAATGCAACCACAAGAGCAATATACATTGATTACAGAACATGAAAATCACAACAAAGAAGATTAAACATAACTACAGCCCTAACAGCAAAAATGGAACTAACAAAAATAAATGACAAAGGTCTTAGTTTGGGCATGCATGAAAATCACATAATAAGAAAATACACAGTTCTTCAATACTTAGAATATTCTAACAATAAATAATGTGAACCAAAAGGAATCTAATCCAATATAATGTTTACAGTTTGAACCTACATACTTATTTAAACAATTAATCAGATCTTTGCTCCAATCTACGTTTTGAATTATCCAAAATTTGAAGACAGTAGTAAAGGTAGAGGCAACCATTATTCTAATAGCACCCCCTTGAGATTCCAAAGAGCCAAAACTTAACATTCATTCAAATCAAGAAAATTAATTTGTGATGCTCAACAAACAGGGTGACATATCATGAATTAACAACTGAATGTCACTCTTATCATGTGAAAACAGTCAGCTCATAATGATATTTGCATTGCCAACAGGCAGTATGCACCAGTTGTTTCCTCATCCCTAATCTGTCTGGGGAGTGTCGCCAAGACCTAATCATTTTACATAAATTAAACATAATAATATAATATAGACTAAGACAGTGGCAACTCCTGTATGCCTCCATCCATTTCTTCTTTGTCAGCTCCTCTGAAATCCCCTTTCTCCAGACTTTATTGAGATTGCAAAAGCTATTGTCTAAAGAGTTAATAAACCAACTTTATAAATATGTGAGTCTCATATGACATGAGAGAGATGATGAAAGGGTACTAGGGGATCTCTACACTTGTGATTTTTCTTTATTGACAATTCTTAGCAGGAAAGAGAGCTGTAGATATTCAGCTAAATGGTAATTAATTTTGGGATATGTTTCAGTCCAAAACTGTAGTCTGCACACTAATTAATATTACAGAAAGGCCTTTTCAAAGTACACTTTATTACAAGGTAGCAGTTGTCATCCCATCCACAGTATCATTAACATTCCTAAGTCTCGATTTAGGATAGTAAAAAGGATTTTCTCAAAAATGTCATATTTTCAAGAATGTGCTTAGGAGCAAACGTGCAGGTTTGTGGATAGGGATTTATAAGAAGGGTTGTATAAATCAGTCTAGAAGCATTGCAGATAAGGCTGATAGGAATAAACTGCTGTGTTATGAAACACATGCTAAGGAAATTGAGTATGGCATGGCCTTTGTGACAATATATGCTGAAAACACACACATGGGTTTTTGGATGTATTATGTAAACACTGGGACAGCTGTCTGAACTGTTTCCACCCACATGTAGGTTTACATTTTGTGAAGATAAATGACTATTGATGAGGATTTTAGAAAATACAAAAGAAATGGTGAGGCAAGTTCATTGGGATGTACTTCAAAACATCAAAGTACACAAATCTTGAACATTTAAACATTGATTCTGAAAGACTGAAAGCCAAAACTCAGAAAAAAACACTCACATTTTTTGCTGGGGGAAAGCCCCCCTGATTCCCCATGTGTGGGATCTGTGCGACCCACACACCCAGCTAATTATATATACTAATTCCGAATTCACTCTACAGTGGGGGAAAGGGCAAATTCCCTGATCCCACTGTTCACAATCTTGGACTTAACATCAGCAAAAACAATCAAATGCATTTCGATCACTTCTGCAAGCATAAAAAAAATAATATTATGAGCATTCAAGTATATGGAATGTTTCTGTTTATTGCAGCTTACTCTAATTGGCAGACTACCAACAATTTCTACACCATGTTTTTTTTTTTATTTTGCCAATATATTAGAAAAACAAAACATTCACATCTATGCTATCAAATTATTAAACATTTATCAATTAACAGCTTGTGTCACTCGTCCCTCTACACTTAGAAGACAAGCAAGGCAGGCAAGTTAATTTAAGAAGCTTTAATATATAGAAACAAATCAGGATGCATAACAGCTTCAGTAAAAGTAAACAAACCTATTAACATAGAGCTTACACACATGCATGCTTACATCTCAATAGCTAAGTACAGAATGGCACTCTGGCTTGCACGTGCTCAGTACTAAATATACTTGTACATGCCCACAGGAGGTTTCTTAAAGAGACATTTTTTATTTATTTATTTTATATTTGTTAACCAGGGGTGTCTGAGCCGAAAAGGCCCTTTTTCAGCAAAGGCCTGGGGAGAAAATCTCCACATAGAAAAATTATAGATACATTTAGATATTTAGACATGATCGGTATGCACACAAATTACAAAAGACATGTTTTTTACAGTGGTATGCAGCACATAACAGTTACAGTGGAGAGAATAACCAAGAAAATATTAATTTAAAAATAAAGGTAATTAATAGATTTGTTGTGTACAGCTGAAATTTGGAACATAGGTAGAATACATACATAGTACACAGGTACAGTACATACATTGTACCTTAGCCAGTGTTTGTGAAAACTCTAGGTTTAGTATGTGTACCTTATCCGCTTTCACTAGCCTGGGGAGCAGTCATGGCACTGCCAACTTTGCTTGAGATGTTGCCTAATGAGGTTTTTAAAGTAGGCTTTGGATGATGTGTTTTGTATGCTAATGGGGAGACAGTTCCATTTTTTAGCCACTGAACTACTATATAGTGTGTCTCCATAGCTATTGTAGCTGTTGGTGACTTCTAGTAGTAGTTTGTTGCTTGATGATCTAAGAGGCCTTTATACATATACATACATACATATACATACATACATTGATCCACAGCTTGCGCAAGTGAATAAGATATTTATTGTTATCTGTATTTGCTTAGCTTATATAGACAAAAACCTCCAAGCTGCTCAAACACTATGGGCAGGATTCACGAAGGCTTGCACAGAGTGTAAGAGACGTGCAACACTCCATGCAAGCCTCGCGATTCAGGAACAGCCCTAAGCTCCGTGTAAGAGACCATCTAAAACGTCTCTTACACGGACTGGGCATGGACATGCTAAATACCTCACTTTCATCCGAAAGGTATGCAAATGAGGTATATTAGCGATCCCCGAAGCAGAAACCAGTCCGTGTAGGAGACGTTTTAGCTGCAGAAATGTACTCAGTTGACAACTGAGTACATTTCTGCAAAATCCACAACGGAGCGATGTCAGCTCCAAAAAAGGTTGCATATGACTCAGGCAGCATGCCAATGGCCAAATATGTGGCCATTGGCAATACAACCCGATGGCAAAATGATAAAATTATATATTTTTTTTTTCGGCGATGTTTAAACCCAGCGCAGCCCTGCGCAAACGGGCTGCGCTGTATAAAAACATTAAAAAAAAGGTTATAAACCCACAAATGTAGGTTTCATGCAATACATGGAATGACAATGCAGGGACCAGCAGACCAAAAACAACATGGCCACCGTGTAGTGGTTGCTAAGGGGGGAAGCTGAGTCTAAGACATGTAACTAAGCATTAGTAGGCAATCTCATGTAAATGAGGGTTCGGATACTGAATCACACAGTCACATAGCAAATGAGCACAGTCTGAGTAGTGTAAGAGATACATAAGGGGGAGGAATAGAGTAGGAGATAGGTGACATCAGAGGGGGGAATGGTAGAAAGAAATGCAGTTCATTGGAGGCCAGTGTAACATGACAGATGACAGGCACAGATCATGGAAAGAGGTGTGCCACTAGATAAGTCATGGAAAGTCAAGAAATGGAAGGTGTACACTGTTACTTACACCAAAGTTTCTTGCTGGGCGTGCATGCGCACGTGTGCTCGCCATGAAGCGCTAGTAGGACAGTGTGCGCGCGTGTAAGGCAGTGTGAGCATATGGGAGCGTGTTGGGAGATGTTTAACACTGCTTGCGCGGGTGTGCGCATGTGTAGGGCAGGCTGAGTATGTTAGAGGCTGTTGGCAGACGTGTAACAGTGTTTGCGCGGGTGTATATGCGTTTTAACCCGAATAAGTAGATTCTGAATTATGTAAGCACATGTGCGCGCGTGTAAGCCACTGTGAGCGTGTTTCAGATATTATGCACGTTGCTCCCCCCTGAGGAAACAGAGAGGAAAAAGGAAGCAACAGAATTAATAGGAAGCTAGCAGGGATAACTGCTGAAGCTAGCAGGTGAAAACAATTAGAAGCAGGCAATTACACAGGCAGAATAGTAGCCCAGCCCAGTGCTTAAAACTCTGCAAACAGTAGTGCAGGATGTTTCCATTAAGAGACACTGCAAGACAGGAGTAAGCTAATAGAAGTGAAAACTGAAAAAGCTTCACTCAGAGCAGAAATGTTAGGGGCTGCCATAGCTGTCATAATGAGACATAGGCGACTTGCTGAGGGTGGTGCAATGCAGATGGTGCCAGACAACCCACAGTGAGGAGACGGAGAAGAGTGTACAGGCCCAGGGTCACCTACCATGGGTTACATGAGCTGGAGATAGTAGAGCGCTATAGAGTGGACAGAGAGCTCCTGCAGCAAATTGTTGAGCTGTGCAGGCCATGCCTCACACACAGAACCAACAGAGGGGAACCCATCCCAGTGGAAACCAAGGTATGTGTTGGCCTAAGAATACTAGCAACATGTACCTTCCAGAGACCAACTGGCGATATGATGGGGATATCACAGGCATCAGCCTCCAGGGTACTACACCAGTTCCTGGATGCCATGTCAGCACATGTCGGTGATCATGTATATTTCCCCAATGCCCGTGAGGTATTGGCCAGCAATATGCGTCTCTTCCAGCAAATAGCGGAATACCCTGAGGTACTGGGTGCAATAGACTGCACGCACATACGCATCAAAGCACCAGCCGGTGAGTGGGGTAGGGCCTACATTAACCACAAGGGCTTCCCCTCCATCAACTGCCAGGTTGTGTGTGATGCCCAGGGCATAATAATGAATGTGTGTGCTGGCTGCCCTGGGAGTTATCACGATTCCCACATCTGGCATTTGACGCAGCTGTACCAGACATTTGCCAATGGGGACATCCTACACGGACACCTAGTGGGGGATGCAGGTTATGCACTGGAGCCGTGGCTGATGACACCCATCAGAAACGCACACACACCTGAACAGGAACGCCATAATGAGGCACACGCACAAACACGTAATGTAATAGAGCGTGTGTTTGGGCTGCTGAAGTCACGGTTCCGGTGTCTGGACACATCTGGTGGAGCCTTGCAGTACACACCAACTACATGTACCCAAATTGTCATGGTATGTGCTATGCTACATAATATGATCTTGCGAAAACAGCTGCAGCAGGACCAGCATAGGGCCGGGCCAAACAGCCCCCCACCATTGCCAAGGCCATCACAGGCAGAGCGTGACTCGGAGAAGGAACAACCTGAGCCTGCCCCAGTAGGCAGAAGGAGGCGTGCCCAGTATGCCCTGGCCTTGGCAAAGAGGCAACGCATAGCACATACACTGGCTCAGTAGGAACCCTGGGAATGATACCCCTATCTGACTCACTCATATAGTAACAGGGATGCCTAACATGACACAACCTGCTCTCAAACATGTACAGGGAATGTAGTATGTGCATCCGACAGAGGCAGCCCTGCAGCACCACCTGAGGCATGATTTCCATGTGTTAAGCAATGTAACACCATCTAGTATATGCAAACATGAAGACCCTGCCTAACATCTCACCCTCACCAAGCATGATGCCACACTATGAAGACAAGAAGATCAAGTACAATAATTGGCTGAAGTAATGCAGTCAGTCAAAAGGGAGCCAGTGTGTCACAGGCTGGGAAGATATGTGGAGCTTGACATGATGCACCACCTGCTAGGGGTGGCGTGCACCTATCATGCCATGCCCCATGGATACCGGCAAAGGCTGTCAGTACCCACAGCATGCCCTGAATAGGTAAGTCTCAAAACACAAACCCACCTTCATAGGTTCTACAAGGGATAGGAACCTAGATGCAATACTACCCCATGACAGATGTATGAACAGCAAGATGTGTGCAGTGTAAACGCACACAGTAAGGAGAATGTAGATACCAGTCCTGTAATAGAGAACTGGGCAACGCTCACATCAGCACCCTAACACTACCAGGTCACACCTCATACTGTGCTGTACAGCCACAAAACATGGAACAAGCTACAAAATGAGGGTGACTAGCAAGAAATGGCAAGGATAACCACACCCCCATGTTGGTACCACATCAAGAAGCAGCATGGAATAGCCATGGTCAAATACCAATGGCTAAAACTGCCTCACAGTATATAGCCTGCTGCAGACTACTGTCCTAATACCAGGAACAGCACCTGGCCTATGTCGGAATACATGAATATATCAAGCCCCCCAAACCACATTATACTGCTTGACTGAAAATACCCAGACATACACTGGTAGCATTGTACTAGCACCAACACAGTAGGAGAAAATCACCCAGATTCCATAAACCAAAATGCCCAGGAACAATGTACTACTCCCACAAGAGGGGTAAGCATACTGGATGTGATAATCAGCAACATGTGTACTGGATGGCAAGATGAGAAGTGTACCCCTCACTGGTAAGACCAGACCATAGAGTAATCACACTGGATATACACACCCTGACCCCAGTCCCTGGCCAGAATACCACAGTGAAAAACATGTGTAAAGTATAGGTTGCAGCCCTCAAAACCGATGTTGAATCCACAAAAGGCCATGCACAAGTGCAGAATATGGGACACACCACAGAACATGTTATACAGGCATTCCATGAACACAGTCAGGAATGCTTGGAGTATGCAATCACAAATAACAACAACACACAATGCCATACACGCAGGCATCTGGCATGCTGGCCTCCAGCCATTACCAAACCATGCAAGAGAATGAGGAAGTTACCACATGATAGAGCAAACATAAAAAGGGAAGTAATCACTGACCAGTAGTATGGCAACAACATATGTCCACACATACAATCCACTAAGTCCAGCCACAACAAGTATAATCTGTAAATCCAGAGGCAATGTGACGCCAGTACCAAGTACACAGACAACCACAACACCCCCCAATAAATACAAACATATGTGATAGATGCATCCATGTATCCAAACCAGAGGTTGAGCTCCAACAACTCAGTACTGTCAACACTAGTCAGGAGGAGAAGGTAACCACATACACCACAAACCCAGTCCCACATAGACCTACCACAACTGTAAACCAAACACATAAACACAGACAAATATTCCCAGAGGCCTTAATTACAAACACACCACACCAACAGAAGCCTCCAAAGTAGATCACAAGCAACCACAACCTTCAAACATAGCACATGCAACGAATAGTACACAAAGCTGGTGTGCCAAACAGTCACAGGCCCGAAGGAGAAACAACATGCCTGATACAGTTGTAATAGGTGTCTGTATAGGCAGACACACAGCTGTCCCACTCACCAGACTGAACAAGGGAAAGGGTAGAGTAAGCTGCTTGTAGGCTGCCACAAAATGCCACTTAACACAAGTACGCAGGTCACCCCAAAGCAAGCAGAAATATGATGCACTCAATGTCCATGCTGGTGTGAATTACCTGAGATGTACCTCCCTGGTCAACATCAAATGAGACATGGATGGTCCCTCCAAGTATGTACCCCAGGGCGGGATGACACTGGTTGTGTGCAGCATCCAACCCTCACCAAGAATGATGCCACAGTACAAACACAGAATGCTCATGTTTAACAGCTGGCACAGTTACAGCTGTCAGTCCAAGGGGGTCTAATGTGTGTCTGCTTGAGATGTCAAGCATGACAAGCCATGCTGCTGTTACAGGGATGGCTGTCAGCTGTTACCCGTGTGCATCTGGATACTGGATAAGTCCTTTGCTGCCTCCATAGAGCCGTATGTAGGCAAGGCCAAAAAGACTACCCACCACCCTAGAAAACATAAGTGGTAGGAAACATAAGGGTAATGCTGACCAATGCCAGATGTGTAAACTGCAATATGCATGCCCCTGAGGCACTTCCCATTATGGAGAACATTGATGTCTGTCCAGTGACAGAAGCCTGCTGCAAGCCTAGTGATAGCACACCAGCACTACTAGGTTATACCACATATCATGTGTTATGGCCCCAACACCTGCACCAAGACATCAAAGAAGGGGGAGTATCCATATGCAGCACAGACACCCATATAGCCAGGTAACTGACAATGCACAAAGCAGCGGACACCATCCATGTGCACATAACTGTAGTCAAAACTGCTGTACAGTCCATAGCATGAGACAGACCACACGCTCACACACAAGAACTCCACCGAGACATCCGAAGACACTGGACAGTATGAATGTCCCACCAAATACCAGACAAGGTACACAAAAGATACCACATAGGTGTCAAACCATAATGTATGCAAGGAGTAATCAGGGACCTAGGGACACAGGTCGACATTAATCTGTCATGTGACAGCCACAATGCCAATGTGGCTATGAAGACTGTTGATACTGGACACCATATCAGGAAAGGATTCACATCAACATCAACAGACGTCACTGTGCCGCTGTACTGTTCCCTTATCAGACCCATAATCTAGTACAATGACTCATATGGGATGTACCGCACGTGACACCTGCAGCGGTTCGGAAGACCTCATAGTTACCCCACCAACAGGATAAAGGGTGTGAAATATATGTCATATGCTGCCTGGCTGTAGACACCCCAGCTGACTGCAGTCACACACTGCCTACACAGTGGCATGGTATGTCTGTTGTACAAGGCCATGTCCAACACAGGAGTAATGGACATGCTACACCACAGGAAATCAAAGCCATTGGAGCTGTGAGAGTCACAGATGTCAACCTCAACACATAATGAAATAAGATGTGCTGGAGGGACAGATACATAACCCATAGGCTCCCCACACCCAGAAACAGGATCCCAATCCATGGTAGGCAGAGCCCCTCACTGACACCCCTCAACATGAATAATGCCAAGTGGATGGATGACCATACATGTATACTGGGGGTCCCCACTGTGTCACGACCAGACAGAGGCACAGTGAAGAACCTCATAAATGGCCATAGTTGAACATAGCAAGGGGTGGCGAAATACACACACAGTCTAGCTAGGCTTACTAATGGCCTAGGGTGTCTAGCCTACTATGAACCCATGAACCTATGAAGATACAAAACGTACAGGACACTAAGGATAATCACAAGGCTTACCCAACTGATGGTAGGAACCATGTTGGGCATCCACAGATATGCTCCGAATCACACAGATATTACAAACAACATACCAAACACACACACATATTGCTAACATACAACCTGTCAGGTGCAGTGCAAACACCCCCCCCCCAAGTGCAAAATACCTATCCCAGCAGATGGTCCCCTGACATTGCAGATGCTGAGGTAACAGCCATCATCTGCAAAGCAGAACACACAGCAGCAAGGTATGTGATGGTGTCCTGTGCTGAGGCCAACATGGACCCCAAGAATAATGGAATGCAAAATCACACTAATGGCCAATGTCAGCCTTACCACAGGATATGTGCCCAAAGAGCAGTGTACAACAACAGTGGTCCATCACAACAAAGGTGTTGCCTGAATGGATACTCCAAACTACCACCCCAGGATCCTGACAAGCTTGTTCTGCACAGCTATGGAAAGGATCAGTATGTACCGCAGACAGAAGGCTAATGTGGACCTACTGATACTGGACCCTACACACTGTGGCTGTTGTAACTGCAGAACCGGCCCCCAAACATGTCTGACCCATTTGAAGCAGTCATTAAGGTCATTGATGAGGACTATGTGTTCCACACAGCGTAGCTGGACCGTGCACATGCTTCTAGACAATACCGTACGTGTTCAGTACGGATATGTTTACCAGCTTAAATATACACCCCTATGTCAGTAGAGGGGTTGCAAAGCAGACCAAGGACAGAACTGACATGGTCAGACATGCCGCATCCATGTCAGACTACAAAGCGGATATGAGTGGCATCCCACAAGGCCTGGTCTTGGCCCCCCCCCATTCTGTAGACATGTCCCATAGGTATAGGCCAACATGGAAGGACTGTGACTGAGCATGTATGCAGAGGAGTACAAACAGCCCACCATATCCGACCCCCAGCTGACACAAGCAACCCACAAAAGGGACACCTACAAACAGACAACTGTAGCCATAGCCTTGTCAGCAAGCTGATTGCAGAACTGTGTATAGACAACCACCATGGATATACAGTAAGTGCCCACAAATTACCACACAGGTGTTAACCCATGAGGTACCTAACATGTAATGTGAGACCTGGGTACAAAAGGTGATAAATATCCTGCACTGGACAAACATGTGGCTGTAGTGTTCGCAGAAACATGTACCATATACCCACCCAAACATGAAAGCTGGCATATGTAGATAAGGGGAACTCACTGTGGCTCTGCAGCCATCCTCCATCAGCATCACAACTGACTACAATAGCCCCTGTGGGATATACAGCAGCAGACACCTCCATCAACTGTAAAGTCCACAACAGTACCCCACCAGGGGTAGCAAAGAGCATGAACAGATGCCATGTGTTGCCTGAGTAAACAAACTGCAGCCCCACACACCGCCATCCTTCCTAGCTACAGGAAAGCTGTGCCTGATGTATGAAGCCATGTCCAACCTGGAATGAATGAACATGTTGCACCTTGTACAATCTGAACGGCAGTGAGCTATGCACATGAGAGGCCTGAACCCCAGCACTGACATACATAGGACAAGCTGTACAGAATGATCCATAACACAGAAGGCACCCCCACACTTCAGTAAACTCCTGGTACAGTCAGCCAGAGAGCCACATATCGACACCCCTCAAGAGGCATCCTGATGAGTGTATGGGAGATGGTAGGCTACCCTGGGTATCACTGTTATGTCAGAAGTAGACGGAGGCACAGTATACCAACCATGACATATGTAATGGCAAACTCCAGTTACAATGTGTGTTGAAGGACAAACACACCCTGTGACTAGCATCAGAAATGGCCTACGGAACATCACGAGTGTTTGCCAATGTCCACCCATGTTGTGGAATACACTAGCAATGTTGGATGAGCCTGGTGTAGGTAGTCCATATCTGAACATATTGCAACATGGTCATATGTGCACAACTGGCCCCTACACAGTCTGTTGTGCTCACTATGAAGATGTCAAGCAGTCATAGGACTAAAGCCCAGGATACTGTCCACCACATTGAAAGTACCAAACCAGTACACTATACGGTACTACAGTGTTAGGTCATTATGAAAGTATGTTGAGAACTGTCTGCAAAGTATCCCATGCAATTCCTGCAGGCACAGTATAATCCCTGTTGTGGCAGACATGAAGCAGTTGGCCAGTTAGTACACAACATGACACCCAAGACACAATCATAAACGTGCGATATTGTTGAAGGTCACACATACCCAAATATGTGGTGGACTTCAGAGTGCAACATATGGAAAGCTCACACTGGGCATGATCACACACTTTGACAAATGAGGCATATGTCAGACAACATGCCATGGAAAGGCTGAACTGGGCATGCTTAGGCCATATCTCGATGTAGCAGTTGGCCACACATATCTGGTATTTGTACGTGTCAGTCCAGGAACCAACCACAACACAGCAATCAGCCCAGTGCACACAGTAAATGACCACAGGGACATAAGTGATGTAGTGGATCGCCATCATATGCAAACATCTGCCACAGATACACAAGTTGGTCATAGGAACAGGGAATGCTATGGCAATAAAGACATGCAAACAGTAGAACAGCACAACAAATATTGTGCATGGGTGTAGAGGTCAATACTAGGCTTCTTGCCCCAGGGAATGACAGCTCAGCCAGAGTGTGCTTGGCATCTGCATCCCCAGGATAGTAGGCTACCATGCCACTGTAAAGTAGGTCACAGAAGGCAACATGTGAGGCTAGTGAGCTGTGCCTCTGTCAATCAGGGGCACCGTGGAGGTCTCAGGGATTGAATGTGCTAAGCCACAGCCATGTTGTCAGTGTGTGCTGTGAGAGGGTTGCTGAGGATCTCTGACAGTAGGTGTCCGTCAATAACAGACTGAGGGGAGCCCTATCTGCATTCTCTGGACGATTCCACTGTCAACACTGTGTTGTAATGAGTATGTGTGGATGAAGTGCCATGCTGGAACTGTCCACAGATGTCCTCCCTCTGTGGGCTACAGCTCTGCAATGTATTAGGTCACTCTGTCTGTTAAATGGCGCATATATGGCTGGTGTACAGCTGACAGGTGTCTTGTTGTGGAGCAGTCATGGGTATATGTGGGATAGCATGACCAATGCAAACTGTACACATGCTCATAGGATGCAATTGTCAAGGATTATGCTGAGTGGCCAGTATAGTCCTCCAGCATGGGTCCTCTGAAGTCATCCACCCCAGTCTACACAAGTGTAGAGTCTGCTTGTGCTAAACACAGTTTGTGTGCAGTGACAACCTTGCCTGGGGGTGGAGATGAGATATGGATGTCCAGGGAAAGGTGGGTATGGTCAGATATCAACAATGGTGGTCTACCTCTGGTGTGGAACAGTGAGTACCCACGTTGCAGATGGACAGGTGCAATATGATTTCACCCATGTGGCTGTGGTGTGTGGTTCTGCCATAGCACATGGACCCACAAATTGTAGTGGCTGTAGGGTAAAGTGGTAGAGGCCTGAGTAGTTCTCACACACAATATGCCTGTACCTGATGTTAACAACTGGAATGGTGTATGTGAATACCTGCATATCCTGGCACTGTTCCCAGGGAAGCTACGTGTGTGTCCTGGATGTGGGTGTGGTGTTCTGGACTGGTTGTGTTGTGTGTTACAGGTCCTGTGGTCCCAAAGCATGGTATAGAACATAACCCGCCAGTGCAATGTTCATATCTGACCCTGACGTAGGTGGCTGCAAATGCATATATATGCTAGCCCCCACCTGACAGGTAGTACTACATCTACATACCTCTGTAGAAATAAAGATGTCAGCACCCTAGAAATACTACAGGTGCAGAACAGATGAACAGTAATTTGGATAGTGCGCTCTGCTAATGCGTCTCCCTCAAGTGTCATAATATAGTTAGGTAGGGGTTCGAATCCTGCAAATGCTCAGTGTGTGTGAGTGAGTGGGGTTTGTGTGTGTGAAAGGCTGTGAGAGGGAAATGTCCCTTTTGGCAATTGGGAAAACACACTACAGGATGCACATTCTCCTTACTAAACACTGATGATGTCAGCACCCTATAAGTACAGCAGGAGAAGGGAAGCCTCCCAGTAATGCGAATAGCGCGCTCTGCTAATGTGTCTGTCTCAAGTGTCATAACCTAGGTAGTGGTTTGAATCCTGCAAATGGCAAGTGTGTGTGTTTGGATGAGGGGGGTTAGTGTGTGTGTGTGTGTGTGTGCAAATATGTGTGAGGGAAATATCCCTTTTGGCAACTGGGAGAACACACTACAGGATGCACACTCCCCTTTCTAAACACAGATGATGTCAGCACCCTATAACTACAGCAGGAGAAAGGGAAGCCTCCCAGTAATACGAATAGCACACTCTGCTAATGCATCTGTCTCAAGTGTCATAACATAATTAGGTAGTGGTTTGAATCCTGCAAATGGCAAGTGTGTGTGTTTGGATGATGGGGGTTAGTGTGTGTGTGTGCAAATATGTGTGAGAGAAATGTCTCTTTTGGCAACTGAGAGAACACACTACAGGATGCACACTCCCCTTTCTAAACACAGATGATGTCAGCACCCTATAAGTACAGCAGGAGAAGGGAAGCCTCCCAGTAATGTGAATAGCGCACTCTGCTAATGCGTCTCTCCCGAGTATCGTAATGTAGTTAGGTAGGAGTTTGAAACCTGTAAATGGCATGTGTGTGTGTTTGGATGTGGGGAGTTTGTGTGTGTGCATTTCCATGTGAAAAACATGTTAGTCTTGGCAATCAGGAGATGACACTACCTGATGCACATTACCCTTTCAAAATACTGATGTTGTCAGCACCCTATAAGTATAGCCAGAGAAGAGGAACTATCTAGTAAACGGAATAGTGCGCTTTGCTAATGCATCTCTCTCACGTGTCATGACTTAGTTAGGTAGGGGAATGAATCCTGCAAATGGCAAGTGTGCATGTGTGTGGGGTAGTAGGGTGTGTGTAAATGCAAGTGTGAGAGAACAGATCCTTTTGGCAAATACTACAATACACCAGTTGCTGCATACTCCCCAGTAAACACAGGGATGTCACCACACTATCAGCACAGCCAAACAGGGCTAGTTGGCTAGTAATGCCAATAGTGTGCTCTGCTACTGTGTCTATTACCATTGTCAGAGTGCAGATAGGTATGTTTTGGTAACCCACAACTGTCACGTGTGGTTGTGTCACACAGTATGACCTTGTGTGGGTGTTTGTACATAACAATGCATGCCATTGCCTAAACCAGCAATGGCATTGCACACATGATGTATGTGTGTGACACATACATATAAATACCTGTGACCTGCAGTAGTTACCATGTCTGACACATGCCTCGAGTGGATAAATGGTATTTGCAATGTATACCAATATGACTGTGTCTTACTGTGCAGGGTCCACACGTGGTATGTCTCAATACAGTGCGGGTGTCTATGGTGAAAGACCTACAGCAGGGGATACACATCTGGTCTGGGCCATATAGTGTACATGTAGTCGATGTACAGGTGCTGCATGTTCCCACCTGTTGTGGTAGTGGTAACATGTCATTCCACTGCAATTCAGTGACCACATGCTGTGAACCCTTCAACTAGTGTGTTGTAGCTACAGTAATGCTCACACACAATGTTTGGCTGGATGCAGTCCGGCCATATAAACACAGTTCTTGAGACTGTCATATTGCCAGTGTTGTTATGGAGGATAGGTGGTCTTCCTGTGTATGGGAGGGTTGTGTGTGCCAGGCTATGAACCAGATGGCAGTCCGACACACTGTTAGCTGCACATGAGTAGGCCCTGATGGTTTGTGCTGTGCCAACAACCTGGAGGTGTGTGTATCTGTGTTACCTTGGGATACCACCCCCCTATCCATGTGTGTTACATGTGTAGGGGACGACAGGCATGTTATGGGGCATAACCTGTCAGTGATGGGTAACACCTGTGAGCCATGAATCATGAATCTGGTACTGCACAGACATTGCAGCTCACCATGCTGAAGCAGTATCTGGTGCATGCATCTTCTGGTGTACACTGCTGTTGTTGTGTAGCAGCACTGTTAGTGTCCTAACCTGTGTGATACCCACGGAGGTCGCTATGTAAACCATGTCCTGCAGCATAAGGTAGTATGTGTGTACCAAGGAGCTTTGCCATTATACATCGGGCCATGGGTGTCACGTGCAAGATGACCCTTGCACATCATTGTGGCTTCCCTAGCATGTAAGCACACGTTGACAGCCAATGGATACCCTATGAATGACAGTGGAGACTGAGCATAATGTAGACATACAACACCCTTCCCACATATAGTGGTAGAATACCTGGTGAGGGTATGTTGGCAACCAACATCAGGCTCATACTGGCCTGTGCCACATGCTGAGAGATCCATTCTATGTTCCCTGTCATGTAGTCCAGGGAGGTATGTCTTAGGGAGCCATACTGGCATGGTCAATGAGTGAGTCATATCTGTCCATGCCTCTGACTGACCTGTATGCATGTGTGCTGTGGTGGACCATAGTGCCCCTGAGGCATATCACTGTGACCTTCACCAGATACAGCCTGTTGAGCGGGACCCCAGTGCAGCACACAAGACAGGTACCTGACACGTCTGTAGCAGGTGTGTTGTGTAGCCCTACAGGCTGTGAGTGTGTGGCACAGGGGATGTGCGTGCCATGTGTGGCATGTGCTCTGTTCCGATAGAACATATGCCTGTGTGCCAGCTGCGGAGGTGTGTGATGCCCAGGCAGGCTGCTATTCTGAGTCCCCACGTATGCCCCAGTGTGTTCAGCATGCTGTCAGTGCGTGTCAATGTCTGACTTGTATTGTAGTCACTGTAATATATTTTATTGATTTATTTATTTATCCTACATTTGTTGACTGGGATAGTCCGACTGGATGCATGTCCATTTCCAGGGGAGGCCCGTGGAGACAAGCTACGAGGGTAGCAGATATAGCATTGCATAATACTAGCATTACATATTACAAACAGATTATTTACAGAGATTACATAAGTAAGCAAGTCAAACATGTTCCACAGGTTAATGTTAGTCCTGAGCACAAGTCAGGATTAAATTAAAATTACACAGTAAAGTGGTTCACAGATTTTACACATTCGAGGTAGCCAGGCTTGATACACTGACATAGCCAGTTAAGTGACAATTGTTGTTTGAGTCTACTGTTAAATTGACCTAAGGTGGACAGTAGGGTAATATCAGCTGGAAGTGAATTCCAGGATCTACTTACAGGGTTTGCAAAGAGAGAATCACCGGCTGTGTTATTAAACTTGCTAGTCTGAAGTAGTGATTTGTTAGAGGGTCGAAGCAGTCTAGGATTGTTATAGGGGGTGATAATATTTGAAGTGGAGGAGTATTGTCTGGATTATAGAGGATTTTATAGGCCATAATCAGTTGGTTATACTGTATTAGGCTGGGTATTGCAAGCCAACCAAGCTGATTTAGATTGATGCAATGATGTGTCCTAAAAGGCAGCCCAGTGGCAAACCTGGCAATGTGGTTGTAGCAAATTGAGTGTTTGTTAAGGACAGTCTTGTTCATATTCGAGAGTAGAGGGGATGCATACAGAAGGGTTGAAACAAGGTGTGAGTGAGCTATGGCAACTTTAGCTGGAGGGGCTAGGAAGGCTTTAATTCTGTAAAGTGACCCTAGTTTTCTATTGATGGCTTTGATAATCTGGTTAACATGTAGGTCACATTTGAGATTATTGTCTATGATGACACCTAATAGTTTCGGAGATGGGTCAGGGAGATTATTGTGCCATCAGTTGATGTTATGGTAACGGTGAAAGTGGTAGACCTACGTGTTGGTGAAATAACAGCAGTTTAGTTTATTTGGGATTTAGGATCAGATGATGTTCAGAAAGCCAGTTTTCTATTGTATTAAAGGTGGTCTGGGTAGCTGACCATAACTCTACTGGAGATGTGGCTGAGCAGATCAGAGTAGAGTCTTCAGCATATTGGATACAGCTGACTTTTGGGATGACAGTATAAAGGTCGTTAATGAAGATGGAGAACAGCAAGGGCCCTAGTATAGAGCCTTGTGGTACTCTGAGGGTGTTAGGTAGAAGGTTAGAGAGTTTGTTCTGCCAGAGGCCTGCTGTCGACCATGCAGGTAGGATTGAAACCATTGGAAGGCTCCAGTATCTAGACAGTGTTTGCAGGGTGTGGAGTGCAAGTTGGTGATTAACCATATCGTATGCCTTGGAAATATCCAAAAAGAGGGCTGAGGATATATAATTATTGTTGCAAGTATGGTTTATGGTGTTAGTAAAGGCTAGGAGGCCTGAAGTAGTGCTGTGATGAGGACGTAAGCCATGCTGAGTGTCTGCCATAATGCGATTTTGGATTAGGTGGTGCATGAATTGTCTATGACGAAAGTTTCCATAGTCTTTGCAAGTGGAGAGAGTATAGTTATTGGCCTATAAATGGAGACTTCAGTAGAGCTGCCTCCTTTGTGAAGTGGGATTACATGTGACATTTTCCAGATGGTGGGAAAGTTAGATTCTAACATGGTTCCTTTGATTACCTTTGAGATGGGGTAAGCAATAGCATCATCTGGTTTTGATAGGTACTCGGCAGGGAGTTGATCAGCAGAAAGTGTAGTGGGTTTCACTGTTTCAATCAAGGTACGGAGAAGTGAAGTGGCGACTGGTTGGCAGCTGAGCATGAAGTAGTTTTCTAGGGGTGCTACTTTCAGGACCAGGGGAGCTAGGAGGTAGATGGCTAGCTAGGGCCTGAAATGTCTCTGTAAAGAACTGGTCAAAACTATCAGGAACATCTTCAGGGGTATTATCAATAGTAGCAGCAGGGATTGGGGTTGACGTTTGTCCAGGATGTAGTATATATGACATGCCACCTGACAGGGTATGGCATTACTGGGTTCAGAGAGACCAGTCCCCAGATTGGCTGTGTGGTGGCATCCCACACGTGTTGTATGTTCCTGGCCAAGGGTGATGGCTGACTGCATACATGTGGCAGCTGTGACATTGACACATGACTCACATAAACCACAACTGGACCATAGAGGCGATTCACAGGTTACCTTTGCACATGCTACCCTAGTAGTGTGATTGCCATGGTGAGTACCAACACATAGGGCCAATGGGGAACAACATACTGAAGGTGTGTATGTGTGGGTGTACCACTACTGTTTCATAGTACTGACATATATGACTGCACACATGGGTAAATGCCAGGTAAGACGTGTGCAATGTGTTACAGGCAACGTACATGCGTACAGGACAGACAGTGACATTCTGTCATGTGTAAAGTTGACATACATATCGTACGCTATGCAGATGTCGCTAGAAGTCTACAGAAGCACTGTAACTCTGCATTGCAGGTGTAAGCAGTGTTCCAGGGAACCCCAAGCGAACATGCATGCAAACAAAGCTACAGTAAACAGGGCTGGAAGTAGTGCATTATACAACAAAGAAGGGGTAACAATAACAGTAAGTAACACTGCAAATATGTAGGCACTATCAACATGTACCCAGGAATACGCAGCGCAGATGCCCATGGTAGAACTGATATTATGTCATACTTATTTGTGATTTGGATTACATTGGTACTGCACACATATCTACATGCGTGAACATCCACATGGCATAGTCATTGTGGGCAACTTGACACCATTACTGTACATGTCCACCATTGCATATCACTACTTGCGTTAGCTTTCTCCCTGTGCTACCCATGTATGCGGCTATCTGTTGACAACCTTACCACCGGCATGCAATTATGTGCAGCTGTTATACTTTGGTATGTACTATGGGTGCAGATAACAATTCAGGACATTCATACAGTTACTGCAGCAGGCATGCTGGGATAAACACACAGTCATAGCAGCACACTGTACTGTTACCAACATGATACTACTAATAAACTTCTATGTAGTCACCCTGTGCATCAGCAATGTGTTTACCTGTTCCCGCAATGATGTTGGAGATTGCAGGAGGTGGCACAGTGTCATCATATGCACAGGGTGTGGATTAGGTATGCCTGAGTCAGCCACTGATACCACCAATTGACATGTGTGTGTATGTGTGTTGGTGAGGGGCAGCAGTACAGGGTGGGGCAGTGTTGGTGCAGTGTGTGCATGTATGTGGTTGCCCTAGGTGTTAACATTTCGCATGTGTGTATGCACGCACACAGTTCCACCTCATGGCTGCCATATACAGGGGTTTGTGGACAGCCACAGACTGCACCTGGCAGGCCATACAGATCAGTGTCTGTGTGCACAGATACGGTACCTGTGCCTGGCAGGGGTGCTACGGACCGTATCCAGTACAAAGCCGGACTGGGTACTGTCATCAGAAGCGGGAGTGTGTTGACTGGACACAAGTCCCTGTTGGGACTGTCCAGAGCCACGTGCACGTGGTCTCCTGGGGCGTTCCGATGACAGCACAGACCCAGCATTGCTGGGGCTGCTGCTGGCACTATGGGTGTGTGCGCGCAAGCCTGTTGTCGTCCATGCTGACTGGCAGCTGCTGCTGCTGGCATACAGCCACGTCGACACTGCAAACGCCCACCATTGTCCTGACTCATGGACATCTGGTTGTGGAACTGCTGTAATATGTCCCCACAACGTCTGTCTATGACATCAGTGAAGTTACGGATAGCATCCGCAATGTCACGCATACTGTCTGTCATGGCTGTGCGACATGCTCTCAGCTCCCTCAGACTCTGTCTGGTGTACCTTTCCATACGTGACTGTGCCTGCATGACAGTCCGAAACATAGCTGAGGTTGACAGACCTCTTTGGGCACGTTGGCCAGAGGCAGTACGCCCAAGGATGCTCCCACGAGAACCCATGGGCAACTGTCTATGTGGTACCATCGGAGGACCCTGCCCATGGCTGCTGTGTGGGGACGCATGTGCCACAGGTACCACATTACCCTGGTCTATGCCCACTGTATCCTGTCCATCACCTAGGGACAATGGTGACAAAGGATGTACAGGCAGGATGACTGTGCGCAATGATGGGGTTGACAGCTGTGTACTGTCAATTGGCTGACCAATGGCAGACCCTGACAAACCTTCCTGTACCATTACACAAATATCATCATTACCAGTAGCCGTGGCACAGGATTCAGGTTCCCTGCTGCAGGTCACCAGAGCAGCCCCAGAACCTGTGGGAGGAAGACAGGAAACACAGTTTACAGTCTCCAGACATTGTTACCAGTGATGCACTTATACACACATGCACACATGCACATGGACACAGGCACACATGCACACATGGACACAGGCACACATGCAGACATGCACACGTGGACACATGCACACAGGCACACATGCACACAGGCACACATGCATACATGCACATGCACACATGCACCGCGTGGACACATGCACACGTGGACACATGCACACATGCTGCGTGGACACAGGCACACATGCAGACATGCTGCGTGGACACATGCACACAGGCACACATGCACACAGGCACACATGCATACATGCACACATGCACACATGCACACGTGGACACATGCACACGTGGACACATGCACACATGCACACGTGGACACATGCACATGGACACATGCACACATGCACGCGTGGTCACATGCACACATGGACACATGCACACGTGGTCACGTGTACACATGCACGCATGCACACGTGGACACGGGCACACATGCACACATGCACACGTGGACACAGGCACACATGCACAGATGCACACGTGGACACAGGTGCACCTGCACACCTGCACACATGCACACATGCACACATGCACACATGGGCACAGGCACACATGCACACATGCACACCCTGCCGTATACACACAGAGCACTACTGAGTTACACTACTGTTACTAGCATTATCAGGACTATTATATGTTATGCTAAACACACTCACCAGCATGGATGGCCTGTCTTGCTGTAACCCTGGAGGGACCTGCAGAAATGATGAGATTAATGTCAGTGGGCACAACTGTACCATTGATATTGCATATGATACAGTGTACAGAACAGTCAAGTGTACATATGGCATATTACCTGCATGCTCCATGTCGTGCTGCTGTGTGGAACCAGCCTCCATCATAATGCAGGTGTACTGCTGTTGGTGTTCCGGGGCTGGAGCCACAACACTTAGGAGTAGCCCCTCCAGTCTGGTGAGGGGGGGGATGTGTGGCCACCCCACCTCCTGTGGCGACCTGTTGCCTGTGGATATCTAATGCACGCTGCCGGACACTTCGGATTAAATCACTGCAGTGATGTCATACCTGCTCATATGTCCTGTTATGCATGCCAATATCATTTACCCTACGGACAAGGTCTTGCCACAGTGTGGCCCTCTCCTGCTGATTCTGACTGGTGCGGGAAAACAGGATGTCATACTCCCGCACCAGGCTTTGGTGGATCTCCTCATCTTCCGCCACAGAGTAGGCGGGGTTACGCTGTCGTGCCATCTCCCTGGAAGAGAACACAAACAGGATATCAGCAGACCATGTCAGCAATATATGGCACACATACTATACATGATACTCATGTGTAGTGATATACTACTACTCCCATATGTTGCATGTGTGTGTGTCGTGGTGGATACACAGGTACATGGCCAGATATCAGTGCTCAGCCAACACCTGTGCAACAATACCTGCCACATTCCACACAACATAGTAGCATGCCCCATCGGTCAGCACACACTGACAGGTGCAATGCACAACCTCACTCTGGGGGTTCATCCCAAGGTACTGTATGTGGGACACCGTCCACTACTATGATGTGGACAGAAGTTACTCGGCCTGGATATACATATCCCACCACCACCACCAGCACAGTAGACTACTTTGATATGTATGTGATTAGACAGTTATTCACTTGCTGGGACTGAGATGGTATCCATGCAGCACACTGATCCAGTGGAAGCCACAAGCCACACTGCTGACCCCTTTGCAAATGCTTACCACGGACATGCCACAGATTGCATGGAACTTGAACACACATTTCTAACCCAGACCCTATGCACAAAGGTTAGGCATCCTGTCCGGTGGACCCCAGACAGAGGCAGATTGTATAACAATAGCAGGAGGCTACTGCAGGACAGAGCACATTCACATTAAGGGAAGGCATCTGTGGTCAGCACTGGTACTACGCTACGGTCCATCATAACAACGGCCATGGCCTACTCTGGGAGGGAAATGGACACAAACACTATGGATGACCACAAGGCCTTCTTCAGTTATGTTACACATATGGACCACATGTCTCAGATATGCTCTGTGTTAATACACACCTACTTAACATTCACCAAACACATGGATATTGGCAACAATCTTGCAGACATGTTCGGTGCATGTATCCCCCCTCCTTCTCCCCCACCAGTTGAAATATTTATCACAGCTGGATGTAACCTCCCTATCATCTCACATGCCAGGTGAGGGCCGCCCTCAGCAGAGAAGAACACACAGCATCACTGTGACTTCGTGGTATCCCTGGATGTGTGCTACGGGCACTCCAAGAGGACATACAACCGCATATAACACTGATAGTTTATCTTGGCCGTACTACAGGATATGTACCTGGACAGTGGCATACAGCAACAGTGGTCCCACACCACTAAGGGGGCACCTCGACTGACCCTGGGAATTACCACATCATATGCATAATGGGCCTGGTCTGCTAAGCTATGGAATTATGCAGTATGGGATGCATATGCAGTGATATCGGGTACCTGCAGACACTTGTTCCCAGCCAGTGTGCCTTTGGGATGGGCTGATCCTGCCTTTTGAACCTGGCTGACCTTTCAAAGCAGTCACTACAGCCATTTCTGGGCCAACGCACAGACAACTGCTGCCAGGATCATGGCCTAAGACTGATTGACATGTAATGTATGGTCATCCCCTTTTGGTGAAACTACGTACACACAACATATCACATGGACATACCTATGGATACAGACCTATGACACATTTGGAGGGTTCAAAGTATGCACACTATTAACCTGCTACTTTGCATTACCTGTGTTTGTCACAGCTGGTTGTGTTACCACTGCTTCTGCTTGCTGCTGCTACTGTCAGTGCTGACAGCTTCGGGTGACAGAGTCACAGTGTATAATTTTTTTTTTTTGCTCTCTCTCTCTCTCACTTCTCGCTCTCCCTCTGTCTGCTTACAGACAATGCAATGAATGTATTGCATGTGGGGAGTGTTAGCACTGGATGCTTTTGTAGGTATCTGCATAGGTCCATGTGATGGCCTCTGCACCAATTGTAAGCCAGCATTTGCTAATTGCATACAGCCAGTTGTGTACTGATTGCAGTTCTCACTGTGATTTCAGGTCAGTGCTATAAAAGGGTATGTGGGATAGGCGTTGCCCGTTCAGATTGTGAGGGCGGGACCATGCTGGTATGCTGTGGACAGTGTTCTGTGAGTGTAAAGGTTAGTATCTCTCTCATGCTTCAGGCTGTGTTGTATATTCACAATTCTCCATTCCTCTCTCATGTTCCCTGTAGCAAGTGTGTATGCACATTGACTCCTACAACTATATATAGATATATATATATATATATATATATATATATATATATATATATATATATATATATATATGTACATATGCATACATATATCTATGTACTTTAACTGACCTTATTATCTACAAGCTGCCAACTAGCATGGCTGTTTCTGTTCACACACTACTATTATGGAAATCCAGTAGTTTTGACAGGAATTTTAAATGACATGCTTTGTGTACTACACATCCTATATTCCCTTTACATTCATCCCTACTATTACATGTTATATTTATTTTAGCACAAAGTTTTTGTATAAGAGTCATGGCTTAGTGGTAGGTCGTACAGACTAGTGTTTCCAAGGTCCTGGGTTCAGGACTGACAGTGGGATTTTATTTTGCTTTTGAACTGAGTACAGGACCTGTCAATCAAAGTGACTAAGGCACTTTTAAGCAGTTGTAACGGGTTAGCGCTGGTTTTGCGTGAGCTAACGCATGCGCACTGGCGGTTAGCTCAGCGCCTTTACCGCTTACAACCACTTAACGTTGCTTACTCTGGCGCACACCCGCGCTATTTTCTTTGAAAGAAAAGAAAATGGGGAGACAGGAAAGTGGTGAAAAAGGGGTCACAAAGAGGTGCGACAGTAGGGAAACAAGCTTGGGATGTGCAGGAGGGATGTAGGTAAGGCCCATAGCTGCCCATTTCTTCATCAGCAACAGCTGTGCATATGTATGTAATTTGGTGTGACATTTGAAACCTTCCACCCCTGAGAGAGGTGTCAGGACAACAATAATACTTGTTGTACAGCCAATTGTAATTGATAGGTTCCATGTCCAGCAGACATTTGTGCGGAATGGGCAGCTATGTATGGGGCGTAATTTTTTTGTGGGTACAGAGTGCCCTTTTTTTTTTTTTTTCAGGTGAGAGTGGTATGTTAGGTGAAGGAAGTCGGTACAGCTGGGGAGGTAGGTTGGGTAGGTAAACAGACAAGACAAACAAGATGCATACAGGGGTGGTGTATGACACATGTGGGGGGGGTTACACAATTGATGGTGACGGAGGTTTGGATATCCAGAGCCCATGAGCCCACAGATGGCAACAGTGGAACTGATATCCCCACCCATAGGCAGTTGCCACTCTTCCTTCACTGCCCAGGATGGGGCTGTGCTGGGGGCTGTGTAGGCCGGGCAACAGGCATGCCCGTTAGTTGCGCCACCCATGCCTCAAGCTGGCGTAGGGGCTCAAGAACAGAGTCCTGAATCTCCCTACGCACCACAGTCCGGACGCTACGGAGGGTGAGTGGTGGTTCTCCTCCGGCCACACTTGCAGAGGTGGGGCGAGCCCCATCCCCTGCAGCACTTCCACCCGCAGGTGGCACAGGGCCACCGGAGGAGGGTCCGGACTTGGCACTAGTGCCAGGTGCACTCGCCAGCTGAGGTGGGAGAGGTGGGTCCACTGGAACCCGCCTTCCCTGTCGTCCTATGTTTTGCATTATGTCATGACAGTTTGGGTTTCACAATTAGTTGTAACAGCATGCATTAGTATTCCCATTAACCAAACACCCAGATATTCACACCATTGAACAGAGTGCATAACACATGCATAATTTGAACAGAAATACACAGTCCAACAACATGCAGGGTTAATTGATGGCAATAGGCCATCAGGTGTGGATGTATGAACAGGGCAGATGCATCAATAGACATGCAAATATATATGACCCAACAGGACAAACGTCCAGGGGTGTTAATTGTGATTGCACATACCATTTTCACGTGGAATGGGTTATATGTGGTTATAGGGTGGGGTAAAGAAAGTAATATTAACACCTTGGAATAACAATACATATGCTGTACATTTCTAATAGCTACAGTTATATACACACTACTGTTCTAACTACAGTTTCCTATATGATAACTATTTCAACTTGGTGATAGGACTGTTACTGCAACATCAATATACATTTTATTGTTCTTCATACACATTCATATCTAGCTTTGCTCAGCTACATCATCCTGCTACATTTGCTTTATATAGCTGTAGACATGTGTGGATGTTTGGTATATCAGACAATCATCCTATCTGCATATTGCAGACTGAGAGCAACATATCCATATTTTGGGATACACATTCCAGATGCAGCAACACTTTGAACAGATTTCGCTGTTTGGTTTTCAATCTTACATGCATTTCATTCTGTCTTGACTGCAGTATACTTTATTCAGGGGTTATTACTACTGTATTGCTGGATTCCTGACACTTTCTCACACTCTCTCACTTGCTTTCATTTTACTATTCAGGATGGTACTTACTTCTAGGCTTTATTGACATGTTTTACCTGTAGTTATTACAATCCTTTCCAGCAGTCTCACTTCTGTCATGTTTCAGTATTTCCACAGGGATATATTTCACACATGTGATTTCATCATCTTCTGCAGCTATACTTTTCAGCCTGCTGCAGGTTGTGTACTATTTTCTCACAGGTAGGGCATTTTTATTTCAGAATATATGTCAGACAGTTTCATTTTTCGGTTTAACTTACAGGCTGAAACACACTTTTGTAATCAAGCAATACTTGCAGACACTTTCACACTGTTACTTGCACATTTTATTCCTTACTGACTACACTGCACTCTTTTGCTGACTGTCATACTTTTATATTTCTTTACAGTTACTTGTAGTGGATTACTGACCTGCCTGGTGGCGCAACCGCACCAGCCTATCGGCATAGGCTCTGCGGTTCGCAGAACGGACACCTGCAGCTGTAATATAAATGAAGTAATATTGGAATACACATCTCCATAATATCAGCTAGTTTAATTTCTTACATACATAATTAAATGTTACTTACTCAGTAGTGGGGCGTTGGGTGTTTGCCGGGCCTCCTGGATCCAAAGGTTCTGTTGGTCCTGCTTGCGTCTCTTCAGGTCCGCATGGTGGTGACGGACCTGCTCACCAGTCCTTGGAATCCCTGTGGGACTGGTGAGATCATGAGCCAACCGGTCCCATGCCTCGGCCCTGTATGCTCCCCAGAGGACCTGGCCCTGCATGAGTTGGGCCTCATGATTATGGACTAGGAGCCAGACCATGTACCTGGACTCCTCAACACCCCACTTCTGTGCTCGAAAGCAACTACCCTCTCCTACTCCTGTCATTCTGCCTGCAGGTCAGTTCTACAATCGTTTATGCTGTGTATTCCCGCCTATGGGGCTTATATAGTCCGTTTTTCCTGCACATATCTGTGATTGGCCATTTTGGAATTGTATCAACTTCAGTAAACCTGCATTATCATGCTCCAGTTTGTATTCATTCCTATATATTAGCTATTATTGCATTTAAAGGTACTGCTGTCATGGCTTAGTGGTTCTGTACCTTGACTATGGTGTATAGTATCCTGGGTTCGAATCTGGCCACTGCTTTTTATTTTTCATGACTGTCTAGACATGCTGGGGGGTGTGTCTGTGTAAAGGCAGTTTTGATACGGCTTGCTCAACGTTGCCCGTCGGTTAGCTTGTTTGCACAGTGCGCAGCTCCGCAAGCGGGTACGCTGCTTTAAGCCTCATTTGGCTATCGGCACGCATATTACGCTCAGCTCAGTTAGGGACACATAGATTTAGCATGTTAGACCACTGCTCAGCTACGAGCACTCATTTTGCACGAGTTAAACCACTGCTCATCTATGGGCAGATGCACTCACTCTGTTAAACTGTAGCTCAGCTATGGGCACATCTGGCATTTTTTATTCTTTTGTTACCTCACATTTCTTCAATATAAATGGGCTATTTCATTACATTTTACATGAATTGTGGTTTTATGTGTACATATTTGTCAGGGACTTGTTTCCTGCTTATTTTGCTAATAAAAAATTGGTGTTGTGGGGGCTCAAACCATGAATGCATGCTCTTCAGCCAACATCTCTACCACTACGCTATTGCTTCCTGGCTTATTTTGCATATTTAGTTCTTATATGCTTTCACACTGACTGCTAACTGTAGCTGCGCTACGGGCACGCCAGCATAAGCAGCGCACTCACGGTTAAAATTTTTACAATTTAAAAAAATATATAACGTGTTTATTTATATGTTTTCTGTTCATAGTCTGTGGGGGCATGTGTTGTGTTCTGTTTATTCACATTTCCGTGGACTCTGTCATGGGTGTTTACTTTGGGAACTTTTCCTCTTCTGGGGGCGTGTCCGCTTACTGGGCTCGGCCTATGGACACGCCCCCTACTGTCTTACATGGACTGTGTTGGCCTTAAGTGTGATTCAGCATGCTCTCATGAGTATGCAGAGCATGCTGACATCACTCCGTTTAACTGCAGTCTCCGTGTATGAGTTATAACTCTTACACGGAGGCTTCGTGAATCCTGCTCCTTATGTCTGAACGTTTAAGTGATATTCAATGCAGAAGGGAAAAAATAATCTTTAGAAACACATTTAAACATCTTAGAGCAACTTTCTTCTTTATAATGTATTCATAGATTAGTATAGTAAGTGATATTCAGTAAAGAAGGGAAACAAAGACCCTTTAAAATTAAAAATATAAATGAAGACATCTTGGAGCAACCTTCTCCTTTATACCATATTGGTAGAATACTATGTGCTGGGCCAAACAGAGAACTGTCAGAAACTTTTTTTATCAAGTTGGGAGATGTTTTCTTCCTTGGGCTTAACAAGCATTTGTAAGAACTGTTAACCTCTTTGGTGTATTATGATTGTGTCAGCAGTCTGATTCATGTGCTATTGATAAAATCTTCCGGGCTCTGAAGTTGTGTTTATTGAGATGTAAACATAGATTTTATCATCACATGCCTGTTTCTTTAAAACTGTAATACAGTCTTATGACTTAGATTATACTTACCTATATATGGAGACCTCTGAATGGCTACATTAGACAGTAGGGAGGAAGGTGGGTGGTCTCAGCAAAGCCATTCTATGTTCATTGCATTGTCTGTTGTCTACACAGAAGTTCTACTGAGTACTTTTCAAATAGTTTCAGTGCTTGGTTGCAAGATGTACAGCTTGGTTTATTGTTGTGCAAGCCATTGTATCTACTGAATGCTTAATGTTGCCATGCATACTTCCAGGAAGTTAGTCCATGTGAGGAGGTGCTGCATTCTGACGGGAGCAGCCTTACCCTGCCCAGACTGCTGAACCAGTTAAGTAGTGCTGAGTGAATGTGTGAGTGGTGTGTGAATGTCTCGCTATGTTTGTGTGAGTGTGTGTGTGTGTGTGTGTGTGTGTGTGTGTGTGTGTGTGTGTGTGTGTGTGTGTGTGTGTGTGTGTGTGTGTGTGTGTGTGTGTGTGTGTGTGTGTGTGCATGCATGCATGCATGTACGTATAGGTGTGTCTGTGTCTCTGTATAGGTGTGTGTGCATGTGTGTATATGTGTATCCATTTCATAGGCAGTGGTGGAAGGGACATGAGCATGATATATCTGAGAGAATGGGAGAAGGTTATCAGCCATTAGAATGCCAAGGATCATTTGGGGCTAAATTTATATGCCACACAATGGGTTATGTCTGAGGGAGGACCGGAAATTAGATTTGGTAAGGGTTCCAGGAAGAGAACTGGTGTAAGACATGGAACCAGAACACCTTAGGACCAAAAGGATTACATATACTATAGCAAGGACATTATTCTGCAGTACAATCTTCTACACACTGTGTGCCCGTGTGTGTGTGTGTGTGTGTGTGTGTGTGTGTGTGTGTGTGCATGTATACATGTGTGTATATTTAGGTGAGTGTGTGTGTATATAGGTGTGAGTCTATGTGTCTCTGTATAGGTGTGTGTGCATGTGTGTATGTATAGATGTGTCCATGCGAGTGTGTGTGTGTGTGTGTGTATGTGTGTGTGTGTGTGTGTGTGTGTGTGTGTGTGTGTGTGTGTGTGTGTGTGTGTGTGTGTGTGTGTGTGTGTGTGTGTGTGTGTGTGTGTGTGTGTGTGTGTGTGTGTGTGTGTGTGTCTATATATCTCTGTATAGGTGTGTGTAGATGTGTGTATGTATAGATGTGTCCATGCATGTGTGTGTATGTGTATATGTGGGGGGGTCTGTGTAGTTAGAGCCACTAACCATAAGTGGATCCATTTGTGTCAGTGCATGCAGGCTGCAGTGTGCTTGGTATGTGTCTGTCTGTGTGTAAGTATTCGTGTGTAAGTTTGTATGTATGTATTCATGTCCCAGGGAACAGTGGGAAGGGCCATGAGCCCCATAGACCAACTATATAATGTTATGTGTTTCGGCATGGACTGCACAAAGGGCCAAGCATCCATTAAATCGCACATCCACGTGTGACAACTGGATTTAAAGTATACAGGAATCATTTTCTGGTATTGTGGAAGTCCCATTTATCCAGAATGCCATAGGGAAACAGGAGTCCGAGTAAAGGAATAAACAATCCTGAGCATGATGTGACCACAAGAATTGACATACGTAAAGTTCTTTTTTCAGATGACAGTTATTTGTTGTTTGATTCTTAGCTGTCTGCTATCTGGAAGAGGACCCTGTTTTCAAGAGTAAGCAGCATCCTCAGATGAAGGGGATGTAGGACTGCTTCAGCTAGATTGTCAAGGGTCAGAGTGGACTGGTGTAGAAAAAAAGATTCAATAAAATAAATGACAGAAGTCTATTTCCACATCTACATTTATAACACCATGCAAATAGTTAGTTGAATCTCTTGTTTTATTCTTGTGTTTTTTTCCACCTCACAACCTGTAACAAGTGAGGTAAACATAAAGGTGTTATATATGGGTTTAAAAACATTTCTTCATAACTTTCTTGTAATTGAGTAAATATATAGACAGAAGGTAGTTTTACATAACAGCAGTCACTGTGGAAGGAGAACAGACCTATTTTCAGTTGATGTCTTGTTTTGTTATAAATGCAAACCATGCATTTCTGTATGTATTTCCTATAATATTTTGTCTTTTGACTTTCAGGCGGAGTACAACTTGGCATTAATTCTCAGGGTGAGTGTCTCAAACACTGGTTCGAATGTCTGAAGAACAAGGACAAGAAAGTTGAGTACTGGCACACTCTGATCAAGGAGAACCCAGACCTTAGCGATGACTAGCCAGTCAGGAATCAGTTGACAGAACATAAAACTGACCAACAGCAGCCTCTACAACATCCAGTGATGGATCTCCCATGGACTGTACTTTTAAACAGCACAAGAAACAGCTTTCGGACAGTTATTTTCCTATTTTGTATTATATTTCCTTGAAATCAGTGCTGATAGACCAATAAGGTTTATGTTTGTTCAGATACTTGTTAGGCGGTAACAGTGCTGAAAGAATAATTCTTTGTGTACAAAATGACTGTAAAAAGAAACAAAAAAAATATAGATTGCATTTATTCATCCAGTCTTCAGAACACAGAAAACATCTTTGTAAATGTGTGAAATGGTGAAAAAATTCTGCAATGTAACATTATTTATTTTTCAGGAACCCAGTTGGGAATGAAGCCAAGGGAATGCCTACTAATGTACAAATTCTGGTTGCAGCTATGTTTTTTCAGGCATATTTAAAAAAAATAATTTCTAAGATGACTATCTTCTCAAAAATTCGCATGCACAAACTTAAAGACATACTCTCAAACAAACGCACACATTAAACCTACAGGAGTTGTGCAACAGCATTGAATCTTTTTTTTGTTATTCTTAAGGATGAGTGATTAGGCTTAGAGGAAGTACTTGTTCATAATCTGATGAATTAGTATAATTAAAGTGTGCCAAAATTCAAAGGGCTAAAATAACTATACAGATGTGAGTGTATGCTCTAAAGAACTACATATTACTTAAAAAGTTTAATGGGGGCTGAGCAGCACTGAAGCGCTCCAGTTTCATTTTCTGATAATGGGACATGAAGTGTGTATAACTTGAAGCACAAATGGCCAAACACAACAGACTAAAAAGTCATTTGACTGAATCACAATTGAAAGAAAACAATACACGTTATAGACAGTATGGGATGGTGTAATATCTGATCATAGGAGTTATCGGGAAAGCAAATCCAGAAGAATATGTGTGGATCATGTCATACTTCTAGATCTGTAGATGTTTGTTTTTTGTGCACCAATGTGTGTTTTTTATTTGTTTTCTCCATGGTTGTGTGACCATGGAGGTTTATACACAGATATGTAGATAGATAGACAGATAGACAGACAGATGGACAGATAGACAGACAGATAGATAGATATGCACACTAAGTAAGGGGATACGGGGACAAAGTCCCACACGTGTGAGGTGCAGTGTAGGGTTTGTCACTGCTCCCTCAAAAAAAAAATTTACTTAGAAAGTAAAATGGGAGATGAGCAATTCAGATAAGGATGAAGGATGTAGCACAACTGACATGACTTTCGCAGTCAGACAAAGCTGAGAAGAAGCTAGAGATTAAAAGTGAGTGCAACTGGGCATTGCTAGACTTGAGAAACATACGGCAAGGTCCCAAGAAAGCTGATTTGGGTACTTCTGAAGTGGTCTGAAGATGTAGAAACATGGTAGAATTAGTGCAGGCTATGTACAAGGACCCAATAACTCAAGTACGAACTGTGTTTGATCTCACAGAGAGGTTCCCAGAGGGAGTGGGTGTGCACCAGGATTTAGCTCCGACTACACAGCTGTTCAAACTGGTGATGGACTACATTAGCAAACAGGTTGGAGAGGACAGATCAATAAAGTTGTTGTATCCAGACAATGTGGCATTACAGGCAAGCTCTGAGCAAGAACTTCAGCAAAGGATAGGGGAATGGAATATAAGGTCAAAGGCACATGGGATGAAATTAAGTACAGATAAAACAGTTGTCATGGTGAAGGCACATGGGATGAAATTATGTACAGATAAGACAGTTGTCATGGTGAAGGCACATGGGATGAAATTAAGTACAGATAAGACAGTTGTCGTGGTGAAGGCACATGGGATGAAATTAAGTACAGATAAGACAGTTGTCGTGGTGAAGGCACATGGGATGAAATTAAGTACAGATAAGACAGTTGTCATGGTGAAGGCACATGGGATGAAATTAAGTACAGATAAGACAGTTGTCATGGTGAAGGCACATGGGATGAAATTAAGTACAGATAAGACAGGTGTCGTGGTGAAGGCACATGGGATGAAATTAACTACAGATAAGACAGGTGTCGTGGTGAAGGCACATGGGATGAAATTAAGTACAGCTAAGACAGGTGTCGTGGTGAAGGCACATTAGATGAAATTAAGTACAGATAAGGCAGGTGTTGTGGTGAAGGCACATGGGATGAAATTAAGTACAGATAAGACAGTTGTCATGGTGAAGGCACATGGGATGAAATTAAGTACAGATAAGACAGTTGTAATGGTGAAGGCACATGGGATGAAATTAAGTACAGATAAGACAGTTGTAATTGTGAAGATACATGGGATGAAATTAAGTACAGATAAGACAGTTGTCATGGTGAAGGCACATGGGATGAAATTAAGTACAGATAAGACAGTTGTCATGGTGAAGGCACATGGGATAAAATTAAGTACAGATAAGACAGTTGTAATGGTGAAGGCACATATGATGAAATTAAGTACAGATAAGACAGTTGTAATGGTGAAGGCACATGGGATGAAATTAAGTACAGATAAGACAGTTGTCATGGTGGCAAGTGGGAGAAATCAGAAGAAGCTGAGAAATGAGATAGAAGGGAAAATAGCTGAACAGGTTAACAGCTGTAAGCACCTGGGAGGGGTGGCTAAGGAGAAGGGAAGTCTGAATGAAGAAGTCAAAGCTAGACTCAGGGAGGCTGCAGCCAAGTGGCACAGAGTGTCAGGGCTAGATTATGACAGAAGAATGTCAAAGTAGCTGAAACGTAAGG
Organism: Protopterus annectens; assembly: GCF_019279795.1. Taxonomy (NCBI): domain Eukaryota; kingdom Metazoa; phylum Chordata; order Ceratodontiformes; family Protopteridae; genus Protopterus; species Protopterus annectens. Next base: position 1,215,298,960 of record NC_056743.1, read on the forward strand.
TGTACAAAACAGTGGTGCAACCAGTAGCACTGAATGGTACAGAAACCTGGGCAGTAAAGGCAGAACAGTTAAGAAAGCTAGAGTTGATGGAGATGAAGAGCCTGAGATGGATGGTAGGATGCAAACTGTGGAACAGATGAAGAAATGAGGCCAAAGTAGCTCCAATTCAAGAGAAGGTCTAAAAGAACAGATTACGGTGGTTCAGGTACATGCACAAAAAAATCAGAAAACAATCTAAAGAAGAAAATTTGAGACAGACAGGAAGAATATAACAGGAAATGAGGGTATCCAGCAAAGAGATGGATGGATTGTGTGAGAGAAGACATAAGATAGTCAGGCATAACTGTTGAAGAAGGTAGGAGAGGGCATTAAATCAAGAGACGTGGCGACAGTTGGCGACACCCCACCTCCATGTAGTAAATGGGAAAAAGGGAGTTGATGATGATCAATTGTGATTTATTCAAAAGAGCTGTTGGTCTATTGTGTCTGATTATTTGTGATCCAGCCAAACGAGCATTCAGTCAAATCACACAGGCCCATATAAACATACTAATTTGAAGATGTACAAGATAGCCACTATTAGTTCTTGAAGTGAGAAAGAAAGTTGCTGAGCTCAGAGGAGATGCATGCTATGTAAATTACAATACTGTAGTGTTGTGCTTTTGTATTAAAAGTGACTATCAATGAAACATTAAAATATATGTTTTTTTCTTTATTTCATAATGCCCATTTTTGCAACTTATCCTGCATTAGTTATGTATGCACATATATTTTAATGCATTAAAATATAAATATAAAAGGACTGAATATAAAGAATGGCAAGATTAAGGACAGTCTAGGCCATGACTACTCTCAATACAGATGCAGCTATTTGTGTCCCTATCAGTTTTGTCATCCTCTCCTAAGGTAAACACATCAGAGTGTCATTTAGTGGTCTACAGCTACACATAGCTGGCTGTAACATCAACTGCCCTCTTCTGGTGAAAGAGCAGATGCAGCTTTATTTATTTGTTTAATTATTGATTTAGTCTACAATAAGTGGGTGAAGGAACTAATTCATGTTCAGCTATAGCAATAAATAATGAGAAAATATAAACAATATGCCATAATTCAAAGCAATAAAATAAATACAGAAAAAATATTCAAAGGAGAATGCTGCTCCTTAGAATCAACTAGTTATAAAAAAAGTTTCGTAATAGTTACAAGATAATTTCTGTACTAGAAAATATCTGAGCAGTAAATGTAGACAGATGTATATACAACTGCACAATGTGAGGTAAAGAGTTATGAATCTGCATCCTATAACTGACAAGGTTTTGCAGCAAGGAAACAGTTTACAGAATGAAACAGACAAGGCATAGGGAAGAAATAATCCAGGAAATAATGCCAGTTGCTTTTATGGTATAAGATGAGTGAAACAAAGGGAGAAAATAGATGACACTGAGAAATTTATAAGTAGTGGAAGAATTGAATGCAAACATTGCAGACACACTGGCAGAGCCATGTACTAATGTTCTTGGTAAGGGAATGAGGGAGTCATACTGTTATTGGTGTGCAGGTGTTATGGGAACAAGGGGGTCATGCCACTATTTGTATGCAGGTTTAATACAAACCTTGCAGGCACACTGGAAGAGCAGTGTGGCAATGTTCTTGGTATCAGAGCGAGGGGGTTCTGCCACTATTTGTGTGTAGTTTTTCTTCTTCTACCTTTGTCATTATAGGAACAATAGGTGTAAAGCATCACTGTAAATCTAGAAGCTAGCAGAAGTCATTTTGACAGAGTGACACAGCTTTCCCTGAAAGCAAAAACCCTGAAAATGTTTCACCAAAAGCACTTTCAGTGAAACTTGGAACCTAATTTTGTAGGGGTGGGCAAGCTCCCCTGTACATCTTCCCACACCCAAGAACTTAAATATATCATTCAACAGTGGAGAAAAGGGAATTTTCCAATATCACTAAAAGTGCTTTTGGCAAAACATTTTCACTGAAATGGTAGTCACCCAAACAGTCATTAATTGATTGATTCACACATTCCCAAGTAGCAGAAGTAAGTTGATGAGTATATTTTTAAATAATTAGTACAAGGCTCATCTGACCATCTTTTACCTAAAGTACAGATGTTTAAATCACTAAGAGGAGTATACCTCTTTTGTAAATTATTTATACCATTTTATCCTTTTTTTTTTCAAAGAAAGAGCAAAAGATACGTAGTGCCATCAATGAAGATACCATGTCTGCTTTTGTGTACAACATTCCAGACAACCGGTCACATTACAGTGCCAGTGCGTCACTGATTATCACTGTTGTCTAATGCAGCACTGAAGCCAAGGACTCATTTCCTTCCTTCCCAGAAGTTAGGAAACGTTGGTGCCTGAGACATGCACACATGGCCATCTTATAATTTCCCTTGGTCACAACATAATGGAGATGCAAATTTAACCAAAATCCACAAATTAATTAATACATTGTGAAGAATTTGTAAGATATGAAGGGAAAATAGTTGACAAATATCATATGAAAATTTGGGATGTATGACATATCGCTTTAAAATGCAGTGTTTCACTAGAGAAATGTCTGGTTTCAGTACAAATTCTTTGGTTAAAAACATTCTTTCCAAACAAACATTCATTTTCTAACAAGAAAATTTGCAACATTCTATACTATATAGAATTTCACAGCTTCATATAAATCTCAGTGCTGAATTAAAATTTTGCTACAGCTCTGCTACCATTTTCAGACAGTGGTACTACCAACTGCCCCACAGTATTAGTGAGACATTGACAGGTATGTGTTTAACAAGGTCCTGAAGGTCTTTGATGCTGAACAGCAGAGGTCCTTTTACAGAATCCTTTTACTTTCCCAGACAAGGGGCTGAAGCAAAGATGGCCAGACACTGCACTCAGGCACACTTCTTACACTTACAAGAACAGACACCAAACTCAAGCATACTGCTGTCTTACACAATCACACATTCAGAAGTACTGGCTGTCTCCAAGCATTGCATTGAAGGCTGCCTCAGAGCCTTGCACTAGAGGCTGCCTCAGAGCCTTACAGTGGAGGCTGTCTTAATGCCTTGCAATGAAGAATGGCCCAGAGTCTTGCACTGGAAGCTGCCTCAGCGCCTTGCACTCGAGGCTGTTGTAGAGCCTTGCAATGGAGGATGGCTCAGAGCCTTGTGCTGGAGGCTGGCTCAGAGCCTTGTACTGGAGGCTGTCTTAGAGTCTTGCACTGGAGGATGGCTCAGAGCTTTGCACTGGAGTCTGTATTAAAGCCTTGCACTGGAGGCTGTCTCAGAGTCTTGCACTGGAGGCTGTCTCAAAGTCTTGCAATGGAGGCTGTCTCAGAGCCTTGTACTGGAGGCTGTCTCAGAGCCTTGCACTAAAGGCTGTCTCAGAGCCTTGCAATGGAGGATGGCTCAGAGCCTTGCAGTGGAGGATGGCTCAGAGCCTTCTACTGGAGGATGTTTCAAACATTGTACTTGGGAGTGTCTCAGAGCTTTGCAATGGATTTTCAAGATGCTGATCTTTCTGTGTGAGTGAACAATGGTATTTTAATAATGGGTAGTGGTGGTGACAAGGTGTTTGTGTATGGGGAAAGGGGATAGTCATAATATCCTGTGTGGTAGGGAGAAATATAACAGTCTGTGAAACATTACTAAAGAAATGACCCAGTGCAGAAAGTGGACACTAAACAGATTGGATTAAGTCCAAAGCACTTTTCCTGATAAGTGAATAGTATTTTCCAGTTCTCTGGATAGGCATTCACTGGCCTTAATCTTGCTAAAGAACCAGTGGCCTTACCGGAGCAACTAATCAATTCTTTCAAGGGATAGCTGTAAGGTTCAGCGACCAGGCCAAGTGGAATCAAGGTAGGCCAATCACAATGACTTTGCCTGGAGTTTCTGATGGCTCCCTGGAGTGTATGTTATATACATAAAAGACAGACGACTTAGAAAATAGAAATATTAGCTGAGCAAATATCTTCTGAAAAGAGAAGTGAATGATAAATGGATAGGACTAGGACAGTGAATGTTGATAGAAAGGTGAAATCTTATTTTAATTTCTATACATGCATATTTCCTGTCATGACAGAGACAGTCCTGAAGAATAAAGAGGTCAGACATTTTACTAACACTTCCTTTTACATCTATTTTTATGATCTTTTTTCCTAGTTTCCTTTTGGCCATCTGCCTGCATTAAAAATTGATGTTGTGTATACGACAAAATATATTCTAAACAGCAAGGATTTGGCTTTCAAAATAATTTAACTCAAAAATTATTCATTAGAAAACACAAAGCACCAGAAATAATAGAGTATAGTTCATAGGTTCATAGGTAGGTACTAGGCTATTGGCCCTAGGGCCTATATAAGCCTAGCCAAAAATATACCCTGGCTTTCGCCACCCAAGAAAATTATTTTCCTGTGCCCCTGTCAAGCAGAGCCACAGAAGTGATCCCTGGGGTGAATTTCCCATTTCCCATCCAATCATCAAGATTTTTCTTGAAGAGTGCTAATGAGGAGCTCTGTTTGACATAAATAGGTAGTCTGTTCCAGAGTATGGGAAGTCTCTGGGACAGGAATCTATCCCTCCAGCATGTTCTGTTTATTGTGGTGACAAGGTTTAG